>NC_071993.2:135285000-135585000 GCF_028885655.2 Pongo abelii
GATGGACTAAGCTAAGGTGGGTTCGAGATGAACACGCACCAAGGAACATTGCCTCCAAACCACATGAGCAAATCTACCAAGTAATTGTAAGTGCACCTTGCTTTCCTGCTTTTCTTTCCATTCTGGTCCTGATTTCCTGCCATTCTGGGACATTTCTATGGGCACACGCTTCTTCTGCAGCAGCCTAGGAATTGGGGAACAACCCAAACTCTGATTTGATATGTGCCGGTTGTTAAATAGAATTTTTTAATGGAATGTGGGATAAAGAGGGTTGTGAGGGAAGGATAGAGTAGAGATGAGGGAGGAAAACATTTAAAGTGTGACTACAAAGGCGACAGGGGAGTGGAAACCCGAAGTGGCTATCAGAAGGGAGTCTGCACTGTGTCCCAGCCCTGCGTGGAGGCTGGCTGGAGCAGGCTCCCTCTGTCTCCTTAAAGACAGAATCCCGGTGTCTTCTAATGAAAGTGACATCTGCTTTTGGATTCAAAGTTTTAGAGCAAAGTTGGCCACCAAACACAGCTGCTTCTACTGAGCCCCACTATTTTGTGCCAATGTTCAGTTCTGTTTTAGACGAGGGTACTGGCGTAGCAGGTGGCAGAATTCACACTCCTCTTGATTTTCCAGGCCTCCAGCAATCCTTAGATCACAGCACCATTGATGCTTGATGCTTCTCATCTCTGATACCCTGCCAGCTCAGGAAATATTTCATAATTAAAAATGTAAAAATGTTAATTACCTGAAGATACTTCCTGATGGGTAGCACTGATCAGGAGGGAAATTGATGGTATTAAAACAGGGAAAATTATTAGATTAAGCAATATTCATGGGAAATGTATCTCATAAGAGCTCTGTGTGTGGTCGTGCATGTTTGGTGCTGTTTTCTGCATGCTATGCTGTCCATCGGTTAGAATGCATTGAACCAGGACAATGTGATGCAATGATTTGGCCAGAAAGAAGGGCATGTCTTCTTGGGCAGTGAAATATTTGGAGCTGCAGGAATGATGCAGAGAGGAGAAAAAGAAATAGGCTCTATTGCTTTAATATTCCTGTGGCCATGGGAGGGGACATCACCTGGGGCAGTTGGGAAGGAGGTTTTGCTGAGGATCTGGGCTGGGATCATGGAGGGGACAGAGGGTTGTTTCTCCCGCTGGGGTGGACCAAGTGCCTGGAAGGTACATCATCGTGTGCCTGTCTGCCTGACAAACTTCTGTAAAGGGCCAGAGGGTAAATAACTTGAGCTTTTGCAGGGCCATACCTTCTGTGGCATCTACTCAGCTCTGTTGTTACAGTTCAAAAGCAGCTGTCATGTGCAGTTCCTACATGAATGGAATGGCTGTGTTCCAATCAAACTTTACTTATGGACAACTGAAGTTTGAATTTAATATAATTTTTTTTGAGGCGGAGTCTCACTCTGTCACCCAGGCTGGAGTGCAGTGGCACAATCTTGGCTCACTGCAACCTCTGCCTCCCAGGTTCAAGTGATTCTCTTGCCTCAGCCTCCAGAGCAGCTGGGATTACAGGCACATGCCATGACGCCTGGCTAATTTTTGTATTTTTAGTAGAGATGGGGTTTCATCATGTTGGCCAGGCTGGTCTCGAACTCCTGACCTCAAGTGATCCACCTGCTTCAGCCTCCCAAAGTGCTGGGATTACAGCGTTGGCCTGGCCTTGAATTTAACATAATTTTTATGTATGATGAAATCATCTTTTTATTTTCTTCAACTGTTTAAAAGTGTAAAATTCATTCTTTGCTCATGGGTCAGATTTGGCTTGCAGATCATGCTAGTCTGCCAGCCTCTGCTTAGAATCTTCATTGACAAATATCCTACTTGATCAGTTTCATCTATTTCAAATCATGGAACTTGAAGTTGCTGTATTTTTGGACAAAAATACACCATTAATGAGAAGCAAGAATTGAGAGGTCTTAGAGAGCTGCAGGTTAAATAATCTGAGGTAATAATCCAAGCTGAAATCAAGTTGAATAATAATTCAAGTCTTTTCTGAAATTCTGGCTTATTATCTGATAAGTGTTATGCATTGTTTAGATAACAGCTTACCTGGGATATTCGTTCATTCATTGATTCATGTCTTCATTTATTAAACAAATATTAGTTGAATGTCTCACCCTGCATCAGACCCTGTGCTAGGCACTGGAGATGCAGCTGTAAGAAGATTAGGTAAAGTTCTTGCCTTCATGGAGTTTACAGTCTAATGAGGCAGGCTAACATCAAACAAATACATACTCAAATGCCTATGTCATTATGAATTCTTTTTTTTTTTTGAGAATGGGTTTTGCTCTTGTCACCCAGGCTGGAGTGCAGCAGTGTGATCTCAGCTCATTGCAACCTCTGCCTCCCGGGTTCAAGTGATTCTCCTGCTTCAGCCTCCTGAGTAACTGGGATTATAGGCATGTACCACCACGCCTGGCTAATCTTGTATTTTTAGAAGAGACAGGGTTTCACCGTATTGGCCATGGTTGCTTTTGAACACCTGACCTCAGATGATCTGCCCACTTCAGCCTCCCAAAGTGCTGGGATTGCAGGTGTGAGCCACCATGCCTGGCCTGTGTCATTATGAATTTTTAAACTGTTATTTAGCAATGCCTCACTCATATCCCTTGGACCTTTTAGGGTGCTCAACATTCAGCTACCACTACCTGCCTGTCTGTATCTGAGGCCCTCCTTTCCTTCCTTCTTTCCTTTCCCTCCCCTCCTCTCTTCCCCTCCCCTCCCCTTCCCTCCCCCCTCTACCTGTGGGAAGCCCTACAGGCTGCAGCAGGTATGGTAGACCTGAAGTACCTGGGAATGAACACCCACGCCCATCTAGATCCAGGACTGTAGGAGCTGAAGTATAAACACCCCAGCTCCCTTGCCGTGTGAGCAGGAAAATATCAAAGTGTTTCCCCCATTACTTAATTACTCTAAACAAACCTCAGTTTTCCTCCATGAAATGGGGATCAAAGTAGAATTTGCACCAGAGAGTCATACGTGGATGTATTACTTTCCCATTGCTGCTGTAACAAGTTACAAGTTACTACAAACAGTAGCTTACATCAAAGAAGATTTATTATTTTACACCTCTCATTACCTACGTTGGGCACTGGCTTGAAAACACAGAAAGACATGCAGGTGCTATGATGGTCCATGACGGGTCAGTTGGCTCAGGGAAGCAATATCTAAACTGAGAGCTGGTAGATGAAGTGGGGTCTAGCATGGCGAGGAGGGAGCAGGGGGTATGTGTGTATGGGGGATCCTAGGTATGAGCACCAACAAGGTAGCTGGGAAGTCTGGCCCACCCACAACACACAGACACTGTGCCTGGTGAGGGTAAGCCTCTGCTTTCAGGAAGCTGGGGGTTAATTGTGGTCAGCCTCCAAAAGGAATAATTTCTGGAATGTGTCTTGATATTTTTATTTTCATATTGTCTTCTGATTTTCTCATCTTGCCCTAACAACTACAGTGTGGGGTTGGGAGGGGGAATAGTCTACATAGAGTGTGTTGCAGAGAAGTTGAAGGTTCAGGAAGCTGCTGGCCCCTTGGCTCCCTGGTGTTTCTTCCTCTGTGATGTTGCTGATGGTTCCCAAGAAGAGAAAACCTGTCATCCACCAAACCAGGGAAACCTGTTATCTGTGCAAAACATTCGAAGCACTCAGAACTATGCAAGAGTCAAGATCACCTGGAATCCTACCACCTAGCAACACTCATTACTAAGGCTTGGTGTGCATCCTTCTTTACTTGTTATACATAGACACAGACTTGCACACACACAGTGCTATGGTTTGGATATTTGACCCGGGTAAATCTCATGTTGAAGTTTGATCCCCATTGTTGAAGGTAGGGCTTAATAGGAGGTGTTTGGATTCCTCACGAATAGATTAATGCCGTGGAGGGAGGGAAGTGAGTTACTTCTCTATTAGTTCCTTTGAGAGCTTCCTTGGAGCTGATTAATAAAAAGAGTTTGGCACCTTCGCTTTCTCTCTCTTCCCACCTCTCTCTCTCACCTCTTCTCTCCCTATGAGATCACCTCCTGACCTTCGGCAATCCACCCGCCTCTGCCTCCCAAAGTGCTGGGATTACAGGCATGAGCCACTGTGTCTGGACTCTTTTTTTAAAAAAAAATTGAATAGAGATGAGATCTCACTATGTTGCCCAGGCTGGTCTCAAACTCCTGAGCTCAAGTGATTTTCCTGCCTTGGCCTCCCAAAGTGCTAGGATTACAGGCACGAGCTGCCACACCCAGCCAAATTCCACACATTCTTTGATCATGAATAACTTATAATATTAGCCAATGCTTTCTGAGTGCTGTTGTTTGCCAAGCTCTGAGTTTGGTGCTTCTTATTTTGGTGTATTAACTCATTTAGTTCCCTGTGGTAGGTAGAAAAATGCCCTCCAATAGGTGTCCACATCCTAATGCCCCCAAACTGTGAATATGCTACCTTATATAGGAAAAGGTACTTTGTAGATGTGATTGGGAATCTTGAGAAAGGAAGATTCTCCTGGATCATCTGGTCAGGCCCAATGTTATCACAAGGATTCCTGAAAGACTGACAAAGGAGGGAGAGAGATTGAAAGATGCCTGTGATGCTGGCTTTAAGACATAGGAAAGTCCGGAGAAAGCAGACACTGATGGATGGTGGAAGAGGCAAGGAGACAGATTTCTCCCTTTGAGCCTCCAGGAAGAACACCATGATTTCAACCCAGTAAGACTGACTTTGGACTTTTTATTCTTCTTTTTCTTTTTTTTTCTTTTGAGACAGTATTTTATTCTATCACCCAGGCTGAAGTGCAGTGTTGTGATCTCAGCTTACTGCAACCTCCACCTCCTGGGCTCAAGTGATCCTCCAGCCTCAGCCTCCCAAGTAGCTGAGACTACAGGTGCACACCACCACGCCTGTCTAATTTTTGTATTTTTTGTAGATATGGGGTTTGCCATGTGGCCCAGGCTGGTCTCAAATTCCTGAGCTCAAGCGATCTGCCTGCCCTGGCCTCCCAAAGTGCTGAGATTACAGGAGTGAGCCACCAAGCCTGGCCTAAAATCCTTATGTTATTAAAAGAAAACATAAGTATTTCTCTAATCTTGGAGTGGAGACTCTCTTTTTAACTGTAATGCCAAGACAGAAATCATAAAGGAAAAGATGGATACATTTTTTTCTATGAAATATTAAGACCTTTAAAAAAAACTTTGTATAGACAAACATATTTGTATAGACAGAGTGAGACGCTATCTCCAAAACACACACACACACACACACACACACACACACACACACACACACACAACAAAAAACCGGTAATGATTTAAAAAATATCTTTATCTCCTGTGGAATTTACTTGAGTGTAGAGTAATAGCTAGGGGTCTATGTTGGGGTGATCGAACCCAACACCAGGTTGTGGGGGTGACGATGTCTGGCAGAGTCAAAGGAATGAGAAAAGACAGTTTGAGAGAGAAAGTGGGTCCAGGGGGTCATTGCAAGTGTGGAGGCTGTGAAGGCCCTGAGCTCTGGAAGCCCAGATTATTTATTGGTGATCAAACAAAGAAACAGGTGGTGAGAATGTGGGGGTCAAAAGGGTACATTGCATTAAGCACATGATTTACAGCTGTGATGGTTTAGCATATGCTCTGCTACTTGAGATAATGGGGAGCAGGTTCTTTTAACTCAAGATACAATCGATCCTGGGAGAGTGAGGAGCAAGAAGCCAGCAAGTCTAGACACATTCCAGAGCCACGAGCCCTGGATTCTATCCAAGCCACAAGGGGTTTTATGCCCTGGGCTTAGACTATGGTGCATCAGGGTAGCCTTCCACCCTTTGGCACAGAGCTTGGTGTTCCAAAGGCCACAAGGGGTTTTAGACCCTGGACCCTGGACATGTTCCAAGACTCTTTTACATTATGTCAGACATGCAAGCCCTGCCTCAGCTTCTCTCCCAACACTCAGCTTTTCTCCCAACAGGTCTAAATGTTTTCCCTTTTTCTTTTCTGAATTTGCATAAGTTCTTGGATCCATGTCTGCCCTCTCTGCCCTATGCCAGCACATGTGGCCTGGGTCACTGTCACTTGATGGCATCCTCTAATATACAGTATGGCTGGAGCTAAGGTTGGGGTGACCTCATAGGCTATTCCTAGTATTTCTAATTTTATACTTTCTGTTTCTAAATAGCTTACATTCATGTCTCCCTGTATTGTGTTTTCTTGTTTCATTTTATTATGTATATATATTTTTTCTAATTTTTCTCTTCTTGTTTCCATTTTTGCCATAATGACAAAATTTCCTTTGTTAATTTTAAAAATAATTCTTTTGGTAATTTAGAGGCTGCACAGGTTCATTTTCTAGGCAGCTCATGGCTGCTGTCACTCACTGTATTTTTCAAAAATTAAAATAACTTCATTGGTTTGATTATTTGATGATTAGAAAATTAACAAGATTATCAAAATTATCTGATAATATCTGAAAATGTGAAGAAGAAGGGAAAATTACTCATCATGTTATCACCCAGAAATGCCCACTGGTAATAGCTCATGGTGGAATTTACAGTGTGGCTGAATGCCTCTTAGATAACTCTTTTATGCTGTTGGGTTGTATTTTTTGTCTGGTTAGTGAATTGTCCTCTCCACATAAATAAATAAACTATATTTTCATCCTTAATGAAAACAGAATTTTCTACCATATTTATTTACTATGCTATTGCTAAATATTTAGCTTTTTTACTGTTTATTTTTATAAACAATACTGCAATGAACATCCTGATTCAAGTATGTCTTTACTGTGTGTTTCCAGTTGTTTTGTCAAAGTCGTTGGCATGGTTAAGGCTTGTGTCTTATGTTGCCAAATTACCATCTCAAGAGGCTGTGCCATTTTGTATTGCCACCAGCAATATAGAAGCATCTCCTCCCTTTTCCTATACCCTAATCCGTACCGGGCTTTATCAGTCTTTTTAATCTTTGTCAATTTTGTAGGTAAATGGTGTCTTATTATTTTAATTTATCTTTAATTGATTATTAGGAAGGTTGAACATATTTTGGTTCACATCGGCACTTGTATTTCTTTTACATTTGAATCTGTATTTTTCAATCAGATAAACAATGAAATGAAGTCAGTTAATCTCCCTTCTGACTGGGATGAGAATAACACTGCACTTTTACATTCAATATCCTACTGTGGCTGGTGTGAAGGGTGGGACTAGGTGATGAGCTGGTTCCTCAGCTCCTTGGGGGTTCACTGAGCTCTCTAACTGATTGCTTGAGCCTTCTTCCAGATGGTGACTTGACCCTAGATGGTCTTCTTGGTTCTAACTTGGCACTTCCTACAGATGCTGTTTTTGGTAACACTTGCTTAGCTCCACCCAGACGCCTGCAAGTGGCTCCATGTGACTTACTTGGCCAAAATCCATAGGACCCCATATTCTAGCAAGGACTGCCCAGAGAAAAGTTCCAATTACTGAAAGAAGAGAAGATTGGGAAGCAAAGCCTTGTCTGAGATGATGTGACTGGCTCAGCAAACCCACAGCTAGGATCCAGGTTCCATCTTCTTTCTTCTGTGTTACAGTACCACACCTTGGGATTATTCACTTGCATTGCCTAATCTGTATTGCTGAGATGATGGCTCAGAGCCTGTGTTCTGAGCTGCATCCTCTCCCACATTTCACTCATCTACGCACTCACTCATTCCACAGATATTTATTGCATACCTATTATGTGCCAGGCAGCGTTCTAGCACTGAGCTTGATCCAGACTTCTTACTTTCTGATCCTTTTCAAGATACTTCCTCTTTGGACCCCAGTTTCTCCATCTGTGGCACGCGAATAAATTTGAGAGGACCATCTGTACCTCATGAAGTTTTGTGAAAGTCCAGTGGAATGATACAGGTGAAGTGCTCGGTACAGTGCCAGCACATGTGAGATGAAAGCTGGCTTTTGTTATTTGAAAAGAATTATTTTGGCTTCTGTGTGGAAGATCATGATTCCCTTGCAATTATCCCGTACAGCCTATGGCCTTTGCCTGCCTTCTGCAGAAACTAAACCCTTTTGAGTGGAATAGAAGGTAAAAATGCCTCCTAATGAAGAGGGTCACATCCGGTGGTCTCCAACTCTATCATTCTTCAATTTTATGTTCTCTAGTTTCTGGTCTTGATTGGTGCTATAGGGGCTTCTAACATTCAAGTTCTGGTTTATGGGACTCAGTGAACTTCTTTTCGATAAATATGGACTATAGCTTGTTGTTTTCTTTTATGATGCACACACAAAAAATGTCAGAGGAGCTGAGCAGCTGAGTTTGACTTCTAAAGAAGTTATAGGACTGTCTCTCTCCTGTTATTCTCAGGCTCAATTCTTACCCTTGTCCCGTGTGCCCACCCACCTGGAAATCAAAAGATGAGCTCCCCACCATTCTGGGCGATCTGCCCTGATTGAAGACCTGCAGAAAAGCTGAGGCGTCTAGGGTTTTGGAATAAAATTTCTGCTGCCTACAACAGATCCGCATCTAATCAAAACCCTTAATTAAAAAAAAATCTCAGGTACTTAATTTGATTTGCTTATTTGCATAATATTGGAGGACAAAAGAAACCTGCCCCACAGCCTGCGTTTCTGCTGCAGGCCAAGGGACAGCCCCTTGTGACCCGCCCCCATAACCAGGCTGGCCTTGGGGGAGAGACCGCTGGTTCACTCCTCTCAATGCAGTTCCACTGCTTTGGCGGGGGGAGGGGCAGGGCGGGTGGTGGAGTGGATGTTCCATGTGTGGGAAGATTCTGGAAATGGCTTTATAGAAAAAAACCTTTGTTCCACATTTGAACTGCTGGCTTAAAATGCCCGATTCTCTGAAAGTGGACTCCTTTTGCCTGTGTTGTGTCTGTGGCACAAAGGGAATTTGGTGTCAGGTGCTGTAGGGACAAGCTTTGTGGAGGAGAAGGCACTCAGGAGCCAAGGGGGGTGGTCACTGGAGGCAAACGTCTTCTAACTCTTTTGCCAGCCTTGGTTGACATTTGATTGTCATGTTTAGTCCGTTTAGCTACCCTCACTGGGGGCACCTTGTAAAAGTCTAAGGACAAAAGTTCACGTCAAATGTGTCCTAAGGACCAACTAGCAAAACTGAAAGGGCTGAAAACTCCTACTTGAACATGATTGACACGGAAAGCACCTAAGCTAAGTTGCAGCAGGGGACCTACCCCACCAGAGCCCACTGGTTTTAGGTCAGCACAGTCGGGCGATGTGCTTTCTGGCCAGCAGGGGGAGCCCCAGAGTCCTGGAGAGCTAGACAAGCAGCCTTGTCTTAACCCAGAACAGTGAAAAGGGTGCTCAAGAAACCTTATCTCCTGAAAAGGCAGCTTTTGGAACCTGAATGGCTATTCACATCACACATTAAATGCTATTCAGAAAATAAGGTAAAATCAGGCCATCAGAACTTTGAACAAATGTTTGTGTCCGTTTTATTATTGAAAAATTGCATCAGATGAGAGTATTTTTTCCCTCAAATGGCCTAAGTGATAGCTTAGAAGAGCTTCATTTCACGTCTTTTAATTTTGAATTATTCTCTTATCTGTAATAAAGCACCAGTCAAACACAGAATTAGTATTCTGGAAGAAAGGGCTTAATGAGCTAAAACATTTCTATCTGGGGTAGGGAGAGCATCTTATCTTGCTTAAGTGTTTCAGAAGGAATTTGTAGGGAAAGAGACAGAATATTTGGTACGACTAAATGGAAAAAATATGTTGGTCTCTTCTCTTTTCCCATATGTGCCATATACCAGTTCACACGGCAACATCTCACTGTACAGTAAGTTCGACATAAAGCACTTAGTACAAAACTTGGGCTCTTCCTTTCAGTTCTGCTAGATTCTTTTATTAATGAGAGTGAGGCAAAAACACAGCCTCCTTTCTCCAGTTACATTTCTGGCATCAGATGCTCCATCATACATCATCATCTGCAGCAGGCGACTTTGGAAATAGCTGACTATTAGCAACTTAATTGCCCTTGAATATACAATGCACACTTGTGCAGATGATTCGTGAAGACGACTGCCAACAGACAGTGAAATTAGAAAAAATGGCCTCTTGGGTTACGTCCGTATCGAAGTTTTAAAGAAGGAGTAAAATAAGATGTGGCTCTAAATGGAAGTTTTAGCAGAGTTTAATAACTGTCTGCCACTCCATTTTAGGCACCAACTAGGATTTTTGCTGTGGGTTAAAGGCCAGTTGATGTCTAGTGTATGAATAAACAGGTAATGAGTATCATCCAAACATCTATTAGTTCACTGACCTTTTGGATTATAGATGTAAGAAAGATCTTTAAAATATGCATTTGATAGTAATGGCTTCATAATAAAGTTTTTTTTTTTTTTTTTTGGAGACAGAGTCTTGCTCTTGTTGCCCAGGCTGGAGTGCAGTGGTGCGATCTCGGCTCACTGCAACCTCTGCCTCCTGGGTTCAAGCAATTCTCCTACCTCAGCCTCCCAAGTAGCTGGGATTACAGGCATGTGCCAC
This sequence comes from Pongo abelii, assembly GCF_028885655.2. Taxonomy (NCBI): domain Eukaryota; kingdom Metazoa; phylum Chordata; class Mammalia; order Primates; family Hominidae; genus Pongo; species Pongo abelii. The sequence goes on from NC_071993.2 coordinate 135,295,472, forward strand.
CATGCCTGGCTAATTTTTTGTATTTTTAGTAGAGATGGGGTTTCACTATGTTGGCCAGACTGGCCTCGAACTCCTGACCTCAAGGCATCCACCTGCCTCGGCCCCTCAAGGTGCTGGGATTACAGGCGTGAGCCACGGTGCCTGGCCATAATAAAGTATATTCATTATGTGTATTTTATAAGGCTCTGATAATTTTACCTGGGATTGAATAAATGTCAGTACCTACATCAAGACTTCAATTATAGGGCTTTTGAAACCGTCAAGTATTCAGAACAATGAAAATCAGGAATTTGAACAGCCAGATATGTGAGGTTCCGTTTATACCCATAGTTGCTTAATAGATATCTTGTTTTTACTGGCAGTATCTCTAGGGATGAGCGAATGGCAAAATTTACATTTGGGCAAACTACAAAAAGACAGAGTTAACTTAGAAGGCTGATTGGTATGAGGATTTTTATATATGATGGTATGATGTTAAATGGGTTAATGAGATTGATGTTGTATCCAGGCCTTTGGTTTTTTTTCTTTTTTTTTTTTTTTTTTAAGACAGAGTCTCACTCTGTTACCCAGGCTGGAGAGCAATGGTGCAATCTCAGCCCACTGCAACCTCCACTTCCCAGGTTCAAGCGATTCTCCTGCTTCAGCCTCCCGAGTAGCTGGGATGAGTGGTGTGTGCCACCACACCCAGCTATTTTTGTTGTTGTTGTTGTTGTTGTTGTTGTATTTTTGCTAGAGATGGGGGTTTCACCATGTTGGCCAGGCTGGTGTCGAATTCATGACCTCAAGTGATCCACCTGGCTTGGCCTCCCAAAATGCTAGGATTACAGGCATGAGTCACTGCATCCAGCCTGATGTTGTATCCAGGTTTTTAAATACTATTGGTCTTGGATTGTTATGGATGCTAACATAAGAAAATATTTTGAATTCTGATACACATCAAAGAGCACAGAAAATAATAGTGAAAAGGAAGTTTGTTGAGGAGGGAAGCAATTGAGCTGAAGACGGTTCCAACAGTTGAGTCTATCATTCATTTTGTAGAAAGCAGTTCTTGTTATACTTCAATTAAAATTCTTTCCAAATGAACATACAATAAAATTGACTTTGTGTGTGTGTGTGTTTAGTTCTATGAGTTTGAAAACATGTATAGGTTCATGTAACCTCCCCCACAATCAGGATTCAAAGTAAACTCATTACTCAAAAACCTGTTTCCTGCCATCTGCCCTTCCTTTGTAGTCACACCCTCCTTGCCTCTTCACCCCCTGATGCTCCTAGTCACTACAGCTTTATGTTTTGGAGAATTACAAGTAAATTGAACCAAGCAGTGTGTAACATCTTTGAGACCGGCTTCACTCAGCACAGTGTCTCTGAGATTCGTCTTAGATGCTGTGTACACCAGTCAGTTCTTCCTTTTTATTTCTGGCTAGTCATTCATTGTGAAGGTATATTCAGTTTGTCATCCATTCATTAGTTGAAGGACTTTTGGGTTGTTTCCAGTTTTTGGTGGTTATAAATATAGCTGTTATAAACATTCGTATACTGATTTTTGTGTGAACACACATTTATATTTCTCTAAGGCAAGTACCTAGGGGTGGAATGGCTGGATCATATGTGTACCTTAAGTGTATGTGTAAGTTTATAAGAGACTTCCAAACTGGTTTCCACTGTGGCTGTACCATTTTGCATTCCCAGCAACAAGAAACAAGAGTTTCAGTTGCTCTGCATCCTGGTCAGTACTCAGTACTATCAGTAGCTTTTTATCTCAGCCATTCTAATAGACGTGTAATGCTATCTCTTGAGGTTTTCATTTGCATTTCCCTGATGGCTAACGGTGTGGAACATCTTTTCACATGCTTATTGACCATTCACATTTGCTCTTTAGCAAAGTATCCATTAAAGCTCCTGCCCATTTTTTAATCAAGCTATTTTCTGACTGTTGTGGCTTCCTTATACATTCTCGATCCAAGTCCTTGTTGGATATGTGACTTGCAAATACTTTCTCCCAGTCTGTAATTTGTGCTTCTATTCTCTTAAAAGTGTCTTTCACAGATCAATAGTTTTAAATTTTGATGAAGTCCAATCTATCAATGTTTTAAAAAATTTATGGATTGAGCTCTGGTTACTATGTCTAAGAGCTCTTTGCCTAATCCTGGGTTATCAAGATTTTCTCTTGTGTTTTATCCTAAATATCTCATAGTTATATGTTTTACATTTAGATCTATGTTCTATTTTGAGTTATTGTTTGGATAAGATGTGATGTTTCAGAAAATGTTCATTTTATTTTTTTGGGCTTTGGCTGTCCAATATAATTTGTTTCAACACCATTTGTTGAAAAACCCATCCTTCCACCATTGAATTGCTGTTGCACTTTTGTTAAAAATCAATTGGTCATATTTATGTGGGTCTATTTTTGGACTTGATATTGTTCTGTGGATCTCTTTACCAATACCATACTATATTGATTACTATCATTGTATAATACATCTTAAAATTGAGTAGTGTGTTTCCTTTGATTTTACCCATTTTCAACACGGTTTTTCTACTCTAATTTCTTTGCCTTTCCACAGATATTTTAGAATTTGTTTTTATATATCTTTAAAAATTCTGCTAAAATATTGATTGAAATTGTATTAAATTTAGAGATGATTTTGGGGAGAACTGACATCTTTACTATGCTGACTCTCCCAATTCATGAACATATTAAGTCTCTCCACTTATCTATGTCTTTCATTTCTTTCATGAGCATTTTCTATTTTTCAGATTCTGTACAGATTCATGTACAGATTCTGTACATGTTTTGTTAGATATATTCCTAAATATTTCATTTTGTGGGAAGCTATTTTAAATGTTTATTTTTAAATTTTGATTTTAAATTGCACATTGCTACTATGTGGAAATACAACTGGTGTGTGTATGTGTGTAATCCTTAGGATTTTCTAGTAGACATTCAGGTTGCCTGTGAATAGGTACATTTTTATTTCTTCCATCCTAATATGTATCCCTATTGTATTAGTCTTCTTGGTCTACTACACAAAATACCACAGAGTGGGTGGCTTAAACAACAGAAATTGATTTTCTCATGGTTCTAAGGGCTGGGAAGTTCAAGATCAAGGACATATTGCTGGATTTGATTTGATACTATTTTGTTGAGGATTTTTACATTGCTAGTCATGAGGAATATGAGTTTGTAGGGTTTTTTTTTGCTTGTATTGTCTTTGTCTGGTTCAGTTATCAGGATAATAATGGCCTCATCAAAATATATTGAGATGTGTTCCCTCTTCTATTTTCTGAAAGAGATCATGTGGAATTGGTGTTATTTCTTTTTAAAAATGTTTGGTAGAAGCCATCAGTGAAACTATCTGGGAATGGAGGTTTCTTTTGTGTAAAGTTTTAAACTATACATTTAATTTTTTTTAATGTTATAGGACTATTCAGGCTATCTACTTCATCTTGGGTGAATTTTGGCAACTGGTTTTCAAGAATTCAGTTATTTCATCTAAGTTGTTGAATTTATGTGAGTAGAATCGTTCTTGGTATTCCTTTATTAACCTTTTAATGTCTGGCAGGGCTGCCTATCACTATATGTTCTTTTTCATTCCTCATATTGATAATTTGAGTCTTTTCTCTTGTCAGTCTTGCTTGAAGATTATAAATTGTATTGATATTTTAAAAGAACCAGCTTTTTGCTTCATTGACTTTTCCCTATTATTTTTCTGTTTTCAGTTTCACTCGTTTCTATTCTTATATATATTATTTCCATCTTTATGCTTGCTTTAGTTTTATTTAGCTCTTCTTTTTTTTTCTCATTTCCTAAAGTGGAATCTGAGATTATTGCTCTGAGATGTTTCAAATTTTCTAATATAAGCTGAAATGATTTGGCTCTGTGTCCCCACCCAAATCTCTTCTCGAATTGTAATCCCCTTGTGTCAAGGGAGGGACCTAGTGGGAGGTGACTGGATCATGGGGGCACTTTCCCTCATGCTGTTCCCTTGATAATAAATGAGTTCTCATGAGATCTGATGGTTTTATAAGTGTTTGGCAGTTCCTCATTTCTCCTTCACTATCTGTCTCTCACCTGCTGCCATGTAAGATGTGCCTTGCTTCCCATTTGCCTTCCACCATGATTGTAAGTTACCCAAGGCCTCCCCAGCCATGCAGAACTGTGAGTCAATTAAACCTCTTTCTTTGATAAATTACCCAGTCTCAGGTAGTATCTTTATAGCAGAGAACGGACCAATACATAAGCATTTAATGCTATGAATTTCCCTCTGAGCCACTACTTCAGTTTTATGAAAAGAGGGTGAGTGGTAAGAAGTCCAGCCATTTTCAACAAACCACATTCCAGGCAGTTTTCTTCACCAATTAAAATTTAAAACCTCCTATTGCATGCTTGCATGCTTAGGGGTTGAAGGAGGGCTAAGTTTGTCAGATGTTCTGTACCAGCTATTTCTATTTCTATGGCACAATTGCGACCTTGAGTCTTGAAGAAAAAGTTAAATTTTATAGACTGTTTGTTATGTCATGGGATAAATACATAATAGAGTTTTGAAAGATTTCCATACCATAAAGCATCACCAACTTTACTAACTGCCTTTATTTTTTCAGAACCCCTCATTGTTAGGTGATCATGTGTTACCGTGTTTCAGTTGGAAAACATTTCAGACCCATTAGAGCTCCCAGAGGAACTCAATGCTTATGAGAATTTCTCTGAAACAAATAAAAACTATACATAAAATTATATTTCTACAGTGCTTTTAAGAAGAGCTGGAGCAGCAATTAGTCTTTAGGGCTCTTCCCTTACAGTCTTCCAAATGATTTGCATTGTGGGGGCCTCCTTGGACTAGCAGAGGCTTCTCTGGAGCATCACACAGATCCTTGTGAGCTGCGTTCACCCTCAGTACTCCAGGCACTGGATTTATTCATTCTCTGGAGATTTGGGGATGCTCAACAACATCTTTCCCCCTCTCCTAATTGTTTTGGGATCGGTGAATTTTTTTATCATGGTAAAATATACATAACATAAAAATTACCATTTTAACCATTTTAGGTGTACAGTTCAGTGTCATTAAGTACATTCACATTATTGTGCAACCATCACCACCATTTTTCCCTTTCCTAAGCGGAAATTCTGCACCTATTAAACACTACCTACCCATTTATCTCTCCCCAGACCCTGGAAACCACCATTCTCCTTTCTGTTTCTGTCAATCTTAATATTCTAGGCACCTCTAGATGTGTTGGCTTATTTCGCTTAGCATAATGTTTTCAAGGTTAGTCCATGTTTTATCACGTATCAGAATCTCCATCTTTTTATGACTGAAGAAGTTTCCATCGGATGTATATACCACATTTGGTTTATCTGTTCTCCATCACGAACATTTGGGTTGTTTCCCTTCTAGATCATTTGATAGCAAAACATTCTGAGTTTCCTTTCAGCATATAGGCATGTACCAGAAAGTGCTCCTGCAGCCTTTAAGCTATTAGAAGATCGTGGATCTGACTTATTACAGCACTAACCACATTTGCACACCTCATTATATCTATGGTACAGAGCTGTAATCTGTATGGGAGAGGGCAGGGGCCATATTGGAACCTCCTGGGGAACTCTTTCAAATGTTACTTCCTCCTCATTCTTCCAAGTTGCTTTCCTATTGGGAGTGGGTCAGAAGTCTTACTTGTGTTGGGTGAAGTGTTTTATGAAAACAGCTGCTGTAGAATCAGGGAGATTTCTGCAATTGGTTCCTTTCATGAACACTGGGAGTTATGGTAAAAGAGTATTTGTCTTGGCTGGAAACATCCAGGCTTACTTATTCTTCATGATTCCATGTCCACTCTCTGGAGGTTCATTAACTTTTGCAATACTTTATTTTTAGTGCATTCTTTACACTTCTCATGTGGTTCTGTTTGGATCTCTGTTTCTTCAGAGTGGAAGTCATGTGTGTTACTTTGAACCATTGTTGGGCATTACAGGAAAAGGGTCAGAAATCGCTCAACTCAGTGCAGGGGCAGGAAAACCAGGAGGATCTTGACAGCTACTTATGAGGGTGGCAGGCATTTAGACTCCAGGGGACAGAATTAGCACATGTATAGGGATAGGGGGTTGGGAGTATACAACTCTTTGGGATTGCTGAAAAGAGGATGAGGTAAAGGAGGAAAGAAAAAAAATTCTATCTTCTAGAATTTCTTATATTCTGGCTTAAATATCCATTCCCATCAACTTAAACTCAGCTGTAGGGCAAAGTCCTCCCTAACGGCCCCAAGCAAAATTTATCCAACACTTTATCATATCTCTGGGATGTTCTCTACCACTTTACAGGGGAGTTAATCTTTCCCCTTCTTTTGAACTGAGATGGGATAGTCCTGCCTTTCCTGAAAAGTCTGTGTGGTCCCCAGGTCCTTTCTTCCTGGCTTCTTTAGAGGCTAAAGAAGGGTCCAGCACCATAGCAGTCTGAAAAGGAACACTTCTTAAAGACCAACGAATGAAAACACTGGAAAAGAATTTGAGACATGAAGCCATTAAAATTGCTTCTGCAGATGAATATTTAATGAAATAAATAGTATTTTCTGGAGAAACAGGCTCTGCCATATGATGTAGAATATTTGATTTTTGTAATCACCCATTTATTTCTCTATTTATGTACAGAAAATGTTGGAAAGAATCTTACCAAAATGTTAATAGTTGTTATCTCTGAGGGAAGTTCTGGATGATTTTTTAAACAATTAGAAAAATTTGTTTCTACACTATCTATTTTGTTTTGTTTTTATGCCACAGATGGACCTTGTTTCATAAAGCAGGCACTGTGTCTTTTTATGAGCAGAGGCCTGGCCCTCAGTTTGTATGTGTTGAATGAATAAATGACTGACTAATATAGTAACGGCAAAAATAACTAGCTAGGGTTTAAAATCTATGAGAGGGTTTATAATTCAAAAGTCAATGTGAAAGGCCTTTACAGCTTGTAAATGTACAAAAGCAAATGTGAGTGTGTATTTTATTTTATTTTATATGACAGGGTCTTGCTGTGTCACCCAGGCTGGAGTGCAATGCTGTAATCAGAGTTTACCGCAGCCACAAACTACAAGGCTCAAGTGATCTTCCCAACTGAGCCTCCTGAGTAGCTGGGTCTATAAGTGCATACCACCACAGCTGGCAAAGTTAATTTTTTTTTTTTTTTTTTTTTGTAGAAATGGGAGTCTGGCTATGTTACCCAAGCTGGTTTTAAACTCCTGGTCTCAAGTGATCCTCCAGCTTTGGCCTCCCAAAGTGCTGGGATTCCAGGCGTGAGCCACCATGCCCGGCCAATGTGTTCCAATTATTATAATTATGGAGAGACTGCCATGCTTCCTAGTCCTTGGGTGCCACTGTGGCTGGCTGGATGAGCCCCTTTCAAATGCTTCCTAGCAACCATCCCTTCTGGAAGTCCGAGGCGGGTAACTTGAGCTCATGTTTAAGTCAGATTTATTTTACTTTAAGTTGTCCCCTTTTAGGGCTAATTTAGCAACCCGCATGCCCTTTCTCAAGATTCTTATCAGATGGTGGTGAACTTTTAACGAATATAATGGAAAACATTTCCCCATCCTAGAACATGGGGGAAGGCAAAATGCAGCTTGACCCCGTAGACTTCTTTCATCTGGTCTCTGTAATCAGTTTTATGAAAAGCACATGGCTGCCCTGCTCTATCTTGATAAAGAACAGTTTTTCTGTTCCATTAAAAAAATCGTTGGAGAGCTGTTTTTGATGTTGAGAGAAGACGAGGTGCAGCTGAGGGTGATGGGGAGGAGTCCTCTCCTCTGCGCTCCATTTCGGGGGCAGTGAGCCCAGTGGGTTCTGCCTTTCAGGTCTGTTCCTTCATTACGGCAGCTGCGCAGGAGGTCGCTGTCTGGGGAGAGTCTCGGGTTCTTCCCCACCAAGGCTTTGTAGAGATTCACGCCTCAAGCCCAAGTGTATCCGGGAGCAGGGGCGAGGCAGCTGCAGCCGCCTCAAATGAAAATGAAAAAGGCATTTGTTCTCATCAGTATTGCTTAGAAGAGAAGAGGACTGGTTCTGGAGGAGTTTTCAGAGAGTTTTTCCAAACAGGAAAAGTTTTGGGTAATAGGCTGTCTTCCCAGCCAACTCCTAAGAGACCTGGTTGTGGGTCTGTAGTATATCAAAACTGTTTTGACCACAAATATTTATTGTACATCCACGAGGTACCAACCTTGTTCTAAGTGCTTAAACTATATCAGCAAACAAACGAATAAAGCATCCTCCTCTCCTGTAGCTAGCTCAGACTCAGAAGATAAATGAGGACTGGAATCAGTCAATCATGCAGCAGGTTAGAAGGTGAACATGATGTAGAAAGAAAGGACAGCAGAACTGAGCAAGGGATCAAGGATGCCAGGGACACAGGGGCCACGGGTAGTACATTTAGAAGGATGGTTGGGAGGAGTCTTGTAAGAGAGGTGAGATTTAAGCAAGAACCACTGCCCCCAACAAAAAAACCAAGCAACAAAGCATCCCAGCTATGTGACAAGAAAAATACTTAGATTTGTCTGCTTGTTTCCACCTCATGAGGATTCTGACGTTGAGAAGAGTGAGCTCTGGTGACTGCCAGCCTGTTACACCCAACACATGGATACTCATGGACTGGTGAGACCTAAGTGCCTGGCTCTTCAGCTACCCCCTTCCCCTTAGCACCCTCTTTGTCTTGCTTCTGAAGTGCTAGCCTTGTCTTTTTTTTTAACCCTTTCAGGCCAGTTTCTCTGGCTTCTTTCTTGGGCTTCTTTTTTTTTCACTAGTTTCTTTGAATGTTGGTGTTCTCCCAGGTTCTGTTCACCCCCCTCCCATCTATTTCCCTTGGGTCATCTTGCCCACGCCACGGCTTTTACAACCACTGGTCAGCTGGCAACTTGACTCAGAGACCATCTCTGAGCTGAACATCCTTCCTGAGCCCAAGTTCTGTCCCCCCAGTGCTTTAGGAAGTCTAAAGCTGAACTTATCAAACCTGTTTCCTTTGGGGAATTTTGTTGGTAACAGCTCTGCTTTCCAGTTAATGATGCAATCAGAAAGCCAATAATCATTTCAGTTGTCCCTTTTCCTTTCCCAGCAATAATCAATATACAAGGTGCTCACACCTTGACAGTGACAGCAAACATTTGCTGAGTGCTTACTGGGTATTAGGCAGTGCCCCCAGAGCTCTGCAGGAGGCAGGTGGGGACACATGGAAATACCTGGGCAGAGGGAAGTGGAGTGAGCAGCAAAACTAGGACTTAAACCTACGCCCTCAGACTCTGGAGGATGCACCTTTAACCACCCCCGTGAGATGAGGTCTTAGAGGTGCCCTGGGGTTGGATCCTGGAGGACTCCTCAGCTCACACTAAAGATTTTGTACTTTATTTCTTAGCAAAGCGAGACCCGTGAAAGGATCTCAAGTGGGGTAAGAAAGAGAGGGGCGCATCATGCGGTTTTTACTTAGAGGATCACTCTAGCTGCAGGGTGGGTGACAGATGGTGGGAAAGAGGTGACGATGTCATGTTGTAACAGTGTTGGCAAGAGACACTGCGGGCTTGGAGTGGAGCAGGGAGGTGAGGGTGGAGAGAAAGGGATGAGATCAGGAGATGTTGAGGAGACACCGTCAAGAATCTGGTGAAGTGCGGTGGAGGTGGCTGCCAGGAACAGGGAGTGACAGGATTGTCACCTGCTCTTGCATCCAATTCAACTGCTTAGGAAAACAATGCCTTATTATAAAAGTCCTACATCTTTATTGTAGAATACAAAATGTAGAAAGAAAAACAAGCAAGAACAACATGTCTAGGTCCGTTATGCACTGATAACTTCTATTAATATTTGATATTCACACATGGAGTGAAATCTATATCTATATTGATATTATATATATATAGTCGTGTGTTACTTAACAACAGGGACACATTCTGAGAATGTATCAGTAGGTGATTTCATTACTGTGCAAACATCACAAGAGTGCACTTTTTTTCCCTTCAACTTTTTTTTTTCTTTTGGAGATAGAATCTCACTCTGTCCCCCAGGCTGGAGTGCAGTGGCATGATCTCAGCTCACTGCAACCTCCACTTCCTGGGTTCCAGTGATTCTCATGCCTCAGCCTCCCGAGTAGCTGGGACTTACAGGCATGCGCCACCATGCCCAGCTAATTTTTGTATTTTTAGTAGAGATGGGGTTTCACCATGTTGGCCAGGATGGTCTCGAGCTCCTGACCTCAGGTGTTCTGCCCGCCTCGGCTTCCCAAAGTGCTAGGATTACAGGCATGAGTCACCGTGCCCAGCCCCTTTCAACTTTTATTTTAAGTTCTGGAGTATATGTGCAGGATGTACAGGTTTGTTACATGGGTAGACATGTGTCATGGTGATTTGCTGCACAGATCAACGTATCACCTAGGTATTAAGCCCGGCATCCATTAGTTCTTCTTCCGGATGCTCTCCCTGCCCCCATAGAGTGCACTTTCACAAACCCAGATGGCATTGCCTACTGCACACCTATGCCGTGTAGTCTAGCTATGGCTATAGGCTGCAAACTTGTACAACATGCGACTGTACTGAAGACTGTAGGCAGTTGTCACACAATGGTAAGTATATGTGTATCTAACCATATGTAAACAGAGAAAAGTTATAATAAAAATATGGTATAAATGGTAATAAAAGATAACATTAATATGGTATAAAAGAGAAAAAATAGTGCACCTGTATAGAGCACTTACCATGAGTAGAGCTTGCAGAAGTGGAAGTTGGTCTGGGTGAGTCAGTGAGTGAGTGGTGACTGAATGTGAAGGCCTAGGACATTACTATACACAACTGTAGATTTTATAAACACTACACTTAGGCCACATGAAGTTTATAAAGAGAATTACTCAGGCCGGGTGGGGTGGCTGACGCCTGTATAATAATCCCAACAATTTAGGAGGCCGAGGTGGGCGAATCACTTGAGGCCAGAAGTTTGAGACAAGCCTCACCAACATGGTGAAACCCCATTTGTACTAAAAATACAAAAATTAGTGGGGCATGGTGGTGCATGCCTGTAGTCCCAGCTACTTGGGAGGCTGAGGCAGAAGAATCACTTGAACCCAGGAGGCAGAGTTTGCAATGAGCTGAGATTGTGACACTACACTCCAGCCCGGGCAACAGAGTGAGACCCTGTCTCAAAAAAAAAAAAAAAAAAAATCTCTTGTGGTAACTTTTTTATTTTATAAACTTTAAAATTTTTTAAACGTTTTGATTCTTTTAATAACACTTTGCTTAAAACACACATTATCCAGCTGTACAATGTTTCTTTTCTTTATATCCTTATGCTATAAGCTTTTTTCTATTTTCTATTTTTTTTTTTTTTTACTTTTATACTTTTTTGTTAAAAACTAAGACACAGACGTGCACATTAGCCTAGGCCTACACAAGGCCGGGATCATCACAAACATGTGAGTACGGTGTCCTGCTACATTACGATGACTATGATATCACCAAGCATAGAGATTTTTCAGCTCCATTATAATTGTATGGAACCCCTGTAAAATATGCAGTCTATTGTTGGCTGAAACATTGTTATACAATGCATGACTCTTTCTCTCTATATATGTATATATATTAAATTTGTATATGGTATATGTGGTGTGTATACATTACATATATAGTAATATACATAGTGATATACAGATAGTCATATACTGCTTAATGATGTTTTGGTCAACAACAGACCACATATATGACAGTGGTCCCATAAGATTATAATAGCATTTTTTTGTTTGTTTGTTTTTTTTTTGAGATGGAGTCTCGCTCTGTCACCCAGGCTGCAGTGCACTGATGGGATCTCGGCTCACTGCAACCTCTGCCTCCCAGGTTCAAGTGATTCTCCTGCCTCAACCTCCCGAGTAGCTAGGATTACAGGCACGCATCACCACGCCTGGGTAATTTTTGTATTTTTAGTAGAGACGGGGTTTCATTATGTTGGCCAGGCTGGTCTCTAACTCCTGACCTCAAGTGATCTGCCCGCCTCGGTCTCCCAAAGTGTTGGGATTACAGGCATGAGCTACCACACCCAGCCTATAGTAGCATATTTTTTTCTGTACCCTTTCTATGTTTAGATACACAAGTACTTACCATTGTGTTACAACTGCCTAGGGTATTCAGTACAGTTATGCTGTATAGGTTTGTAGCTGGGGAACAATGGCCTATACCATTTAGCCTCAGTGTGTCAAAGGCTATAAAATCTAGGTTTGTGTAAGTACACTCTACAATGTTTGCACAATGATGAAATCACCTAACAATGCATTTCTCAGAACACAGCCCTGTTGTTAAGTGGGTCGTGACTATATATATATAGTGTGTATATGGTATATGTGGTGTGTGGGTGTATATATGCTGTGAGGAGGCAGTGATGTGAAGACGAGCAGGAAGAGAAGCAACCCAGGCTTCCTGTGAACTGGTGCTGGGAGCCGCCTGGAACCCAGCCCTCGGTTACTCATTTCTTCCAGCTCTTGAAGGCCACGTGGCCTTACCTCCCATGATTCCCTTGATACTGTTCCACCCACCTGCCCCGTGGTTTTCTCTGCCGTCTTATCTTGTGGATGATCCAACCTGGCCACCAACCTAACATGTGCTTACTCTATGGCCTTTCGGCTCTAGCCCCTGCAAGTCTCTGTGTCACTAAAGACAGAATCTGACCAGCCCAGCTCTTCTTTGAGCCATGCTCATAAAAATCACTGGCAAGTCAATGGGTTGACTCTCTTGAGGTCCCACATCTGTCCTTAGCTCTGTGAGTCAATTTTATTTTTTTGGTCAGATAGGTTACACGTATTTTCCACCTGGGATACATGTATTAAATATATTGCTGGCAGTTAATTTCTCACCATTATTTCTTGAATGTGTCCATCTCTCTTCATCTCTGATGAAATAGCCTTGAATCAGTTCTTCATTACTTTTCACTTGGATTACAGCTTCTTACAGCTTTCCATGCCCCTGGTTACAGCCTTTTTTTTTTTTTTTTTTCCTAGATGGAGTCTCACTCTGTCAACCAGGCTGGAGAGCAGTGGCTCACTGCAACCTCTGCCTCCCGGGTTTAAGCGACTCTCCTGCCTCAGCCTCTTGAGTAGCTGGGATTACAGGCATGTACCACCACACCCGGCCTAATTTTTGTATTTTTAACAGAGATGGGGTTTTGCCATGTTGGCCAAGCTGGTCTCTACCTCCTGACCTCAGGTGATCTGCCTGCATTGGCCTCCCAAAGTGCTGGGATTACAGGCATGAGCCACTGCATCTGGCCTGGTTACAGCCATTCCCATCCTATTCTCCCTGCCCTGTCAGCAGAGAGAGCTACCTACCCAAAATGCAAACCTGTCTAGGACCTTTCTTAAATCTTCCAGTGGCTCCTGGGAAGCTTCTAGATAAAGTTCAAGTTCCAAAATGACAAGCTGGGTGTTTCCACGTGGCTCCCTCTTCCTCTGCATCTGGATGATGCCCCCATAGACATTCATGTTGCAGCCACACCCTGGGGGATTTCAGAAGCAGCTGTGCTTTTTCCAGATGGCCCCTCTGCCTGGGGCGTCCTTCTCACCTTCTCATTCTGGCAAACTGTTAACTTGTTCCTCAGTAAGCACTCAAGCCTCGCCTCTTCTGTCTTGCTTTTCTTGACACTCCTCTGGGTTGGGTTAGTTTTTCTTTATACTTTTACCGTTCTGGACATTATTGGCCTGACAGTAACACGCTATGTTGGAAGTGATTTCCTGTCTTTTCTTCTTCTAAATGAGATGTCCTTGAGGATCAATGACCGTCTTTCCATTTCCCTAGTACTGAGACATGGGGTTGAATGAATGTTGCTGTGTGAAGGGACAGAGGGTTGGTTCATGACCAGTTGCAGCTGATGGAATACCCTGGTAGCTGAGAGTCATCATAAATACTTATTACTATTTTTCATTTATTAAAGGAAAATGAAATGTATTTAACACCAACAATCCCCTAAATCAAATCCAGTCCCCGATGAAACGTAAGTTACAGGTGTCTGCTGCCATAGGCTGGCTAGAACAGGGATTGAGGACAGAGGCTCTGAGCCTGGCAGCCCATGTGTGAATTCTGGCTTAACTTCTGGCTGTGGGATCTCAAGTGAGTGAGTTGACTTCTAACTTGGGGGCCCCTATCTGTAAAAATGGGGCTTATGAAGCATTGGTCTCACAGAGCCATGAGGACTGGGTGAGAGAACGTAGCCAAGTACTTCTCGTGGGGCCTGGCAAGGCCCATACTGGTTGGAGTTTGTGAATAAGTTATTATTAGAGTCTACTAGGATTATTAGGGTGCTTCTCAGTGTTGGAAGCATCTCATACAGCAGCAGCACCTACAGAAGGAAAACATGAGTATTTCCGTTTTCCAGTCGTTTCCATTCTGGACAAAAAGCAGGTTGCATTGTATCTAGGGATTCTACATTGCAGGAATTTCCCCTTATTTTTAAAGGCAGCTTCCATTGTCATAGCAAGTTTGAATACTGCATTTCCCTCCTTTACTTTTTTTTTTTTTGAGACGGAGTTTCACTGGCTGGAGTGCAGTGGCGCAATCTCAGCTCACTGCAGGCTCCGCCCCCCGGGGTTCACGCCATTCTCCTGCCTCAGCCTCCCGAGTAGCTGGGACCACAGGCGCCCGCCACCTCGCCCGGCTAATTTTTTGTATTTTTAGTAGAGACGGGGTTTCACCGTGTTAGCCAGGATGGTCTCGAGCTCCTGACCTCGTGATCCGCCCGCCTCGGCCTCCCAAAGCGCTGGGATTACAGGCGTGAGCCACCGCGCCTGGCCCCTCCTTTACTTCTTGGCACCTTTAGAAGATTCTGACTGCTGTTCACTTACGTGGGAACAGCACTGCGTGCACAATGCTCACTGTGCATCTGCCCGTGTTCCGAGTCACATCCAATATGACTTCCTGGCAGTGGGTTGGCGTCTGCGTTTCGTTACTGCAGTGGTTGTCTACCTGAGCCTTATCTGCTGTGAGCTGGAACACCTACTTCCCCCTCTGGAGAGCAGGAATTGGAGGTGAGATTTTCTCCCCAGAATCCAGCTCTGCGCTCAGTCAGAAAGGGGCTTACGCGTGCCGTTTGCTGGTAAAACCAATTCACCTGCTCAGAGAGCAGCCTTAGTGATTAATGCACTTGGAAAGAGGGCGTGTGGCTTATTCAGATCAGCCCGAGGTAAACTCATTTGTGTGGACAGCAGTTATGGGGCACGGCATGCTGACCCTGAGTGTTTTCTGATTTTCACATTCCAAATATATGAAGTGTTTTCTTTGCAAGCCTCTTGTGTGATGGGAATAGGTGCATTTGTTCATTTCTTTCTGAGTCTGACTTCTACTTCTTTATTCTTAATTTGAGCTGATGTCCAGGGTCCCTCCCAGCTTGGTTGGGATTAAGACGTTTCTTACTTTATTTTATTTTTTAAAATTTGGATCCAGGAGGTTGATGCAGGTTTGTTACAGGGTATATTGCATGATGCTGAGGTTTGGGTTATGGGTCCCATCACCCAGGTAGTGGGCATAGGAACTCATAGGTAGTTTTTCAGCCCACGCTCCTTTTCCTCCTGCCCCTCTTGTTTTTTTTTTTTTTTTGAGTTGGAGTCTCACTCAGTCGCCCAGGCTGGAGTGTAGTGGCACGGTTTGGGCTCACTGCAACCTCTGCCTCCTGGGTTCAAGTGATTCTCCTGCCTCAGCCTTCCGATTAGCTGGGATTACAGGCATGTGCTACTACACCCAGCTAATTTTTGTATTTTTAAGAGAGATGGGGTTTTGCCATGTTGGCCAGGCTGGTCTCGAACCCCTAACCTCAGGTGATCCACCCGCCTTGGCCTCCCAAAGTTCTCCCTCCCTCTCTAGTAGTCTCCAGTGTCTATTGTGCCCATCTTTGTGTCCATGTGTACTCAGTGTTTAGCTCCCTCTTATAAGTGAGAACATGGGGTATTTGGTTTTCTATTCATGCGTTAATTCACTTAAGATAATTGCCTCCAGCTGCATCCATTTTGCTGCAAATGACATGATTTCATTCTTTTTAATGATTGTGTAGTATTCCATGGTATACACGTAGCACATTTTCTTTATCCAGTCCACTGTTGATGAGCACCTAGGCTGAGTCCATGTCTTTGCTATTGTGAAACCAGGGTTCAGCAAACTATGATTCTTGGACCAAATCTAGCCTGCTGCCTGTTGTACTGCCTGCAAACTAAGACTAATATTTAAATTGTTGGGAAAAAAAATCAAAAGAACAGTATTTGATGACGTGTGCTACTTCTCTGTGTACTTTTTATGCATCTACATATTGCTTGTAGCTGCTTTCATACTGCAGTGGCAGAGGTAAGTTTTTGGAATGGAGGTTCTATGGCCTGCGAAGCTGAAAATATTTACTATTTGGCCCTTGACAGAGAAAGTTTGCTGACCTCTGCTTTACACTAACAACAATTCCTTGCAGATTTATTTTCATCTTTGCAAATGACAATAGCTAGCTAGCTTTCTGTCTGTCTTCTAAAAAAAGTCAAAAGATGGTACAGGAACATAGTAGATAATCAATTGCGTTCACTACTAGTGAAGAGGCATTTCTTCATCTGTAGGGACACATTGCATTTTGGTTACATTTTTGGTGGTACTGTGGGCTTTGCTACTTCAGGCTTCAGGGTTATATATGCGTCTCAGAGCCAGCCATGCCTCCAGGAACTTTGCAAGGGCCTGCTTGTGGGTAGGTGTTGGCATGTATAGAAATTGCTTGTAACTAACTCTTGGTTGTTTTCTGGCAAGGCTTAGAACACACGCTAAGTCTCCTAGGTTTGATTTGAGAATCAGAAGAAAAAAATGCATGTAAAGTGCTTAGTACATTGATTGGTACTTACTAAGTTATCAATAAATGTTCCAAAAAATACCAAAACAAGCCTGGGTGCTGTGGCTCATGCCTGTAATCCCAGCACTTTGGGAGTCTGAGGCATGTGGATCACTTGAGATCAGGAGTTTGAGACCTGTTTGGCCAATATGGTGAAGCTCCGTCTCTACTAAAAATACAAAAATCAGTCGGGTGTGGTGGCGCACACCTACAGTCCCAGCTACTTGGAAGGCTGGGGTGGGGGAACTGCTTGAACCTAGGAAGTGGAGGTTGCAGTGAGCCGAGATCGCGCCATTGCACTCCAGCCTGGGCATTGCAGCGAGACTCCATCTCAAAAGAAAAACAAACAAACAACAAACAAACAAAAAACAAACCAAAAATTCATCTCAAAATAATGGCAGGCACTGGCTCAGATGTTCACAAATGTTAGAACAACAACAGGAAAGTCGTGTACTTAGGAAACATTTCCAAGAGTGAAATGAGTTTGGATCTGTATCACAACATTGCTGAAATGGTGGCTCTACAGCAGTGGGTCTCAACCGGGGCAGATTTTGCTCCTATTTG
This sequence comes from Pongo abelii, assembly GCF_028885655.2. Taxonomy (NCBI): domain Eukaryota; kingdom Metazoa; phylum Chordata; class Mammalia; order Primates; family Hominidae; genus Pongo; species Pongo abelii. The sequence goes on from NC_071993.2 coordinate 135,312,867, forward strand.
CATCTGGTGGGTAAGGGCCTGGGAGCTGCCACATCCTACAATGTATAGGACAGTCCCCACAGCAAGCATCACCAGGCCCAAGATGTCAGCAGTGCTGAGAGTGAGAAGCTGCTCAAGGAGATGGAAGGAAAGATTCTGAAAGAGAAAATAGGAGGATGATATGACTGATCTTAAATATGTAGACAGCTTCCTTTGTATTGTGCTTTCATTCCCTTTAGACTCTTACAGGAAGTCCATTGAATTTTCAACGAGCCTCTTGAGGCGCGGGGCTGTGGGTGCTGCCGAACAGGACAGCTGGGTATTCTTGGCAAGCTCTAGGAGATTCTACTGAGACATTTTCACAGGGCCTTTCCAGTAAACTGAAGCTCCTAGGACTCCTCTCTCCTAAAGAGACCCTATGAGAAGAACCAGTTCATTTTTAGGGGGTTAGCTTGCAAGCCTGAATGGTGTTAGTTCTCTTGTTATATACCACATGTGGGGATACTTGCAGTTTCAACAACTTTCTTTTTGGAATAATTTTAGATTCATGGGAAAGTTGCAGAGATAACACAAAGATCCCTTCACTCAAAAATCCCCAAATGTTAATATTTACATTTGCTTTATTGTTCTATGTAGACATCTTACTCATTACCATTTAGAGTAAATTGCAGACAGAATGTCTCTTTCCCTACATATTTCAGTGTATATTTTATAAAAACAAGAATTTTCTTATATAACCATGGTACAACGAACAAAATAAGGAAATCAGTGCTGCTACCATAATGTATCTAATCTATAGACCTCGCTCGGATTCCACCAGTTGTCCTGCCAGTGTCCTTTACAACAATCTCTTTTTCCCCCTTCCTCCATCAACCAGTCAAGAGTCACACACTGTATTTACTTGTCCTGCTTCCCCAGAGTCTTTTTTTATTTTTATTTTTTTGAGATGGAGTCTTGCTCTGTTGCCCAGACTGGAGTGCAGTGGCGCAATCTTGGCTCACTGCAACCTCTGCCTCCTGGGTTCAAGCAATTCTCCTGCCTCAGCCTCCTGAGTAGCTGAGATTACAGGCGCCTGCCACCATGCCCAATTAATATTTGTATTTTTAGTAGAGACGGGGTTTCACCATGTTGGCCAGGCTGGTCTCGAACTCCTGACCTCGTGATCCACCCACCTCGGCCTCCCAAAGTGCTGGGATTACAGGCGTGAGCCACCGCGCCCGGCCTCCCCAGACTCTTTTTAACCTAGAATGGCTCCTTGGCTCTCTTTGTGTTTCATGACCTTGATGGTTTTGAGGAGGGGGAGGCAGGCTAGTTATTTTACATAACGGTTCTCAATCTGTTGCCAGGGCTGGAGTGCAGTGACATGATCTTGGCTCACTGTAACCTCCACCTCCCCGACTCAATCCTCCCACCTCAGCCTCCCAATTTTTGTTTGTGTGTGTATATATATATATATATATATATATTTTTTTTTTGTAGAGACAGGGTTTCACCATGTTGCCCAGGCTAGTCTCGAACTCCTGGGCTCAAGTGATCTGCATGCCTTGGCCTCCCAAAGTGCTGGGATTACAGGCATGAGCCACCGTGCCTGGCCCCTATTTGTCTCTTTATTGGTGATGTGAACTTCCATCTGGTTAGGGTAGTATATGCCAGGGTTCTTTACTGTAGTTATTTCTATTTAGTTATTTGTAAGTATTAAGTGTCTTGGGGGTGGTTCTTGGAAACTCCGTAATTACCTTTTTCTTATGAAATTCTTACCTGCTAGCTTTATTGCCCATTGATATTTCTTGCCTGAAACAATTATGATGACAGTTGCCCAATGGAGATTTTTTAAAAAACACAATCATTCCTTTTACATTGGCTTAGGATTTGACTGTAAGGAAGAGCTTTTCCTTCTTTCTCTTTATTATTTTAAATGTACCTATCTCTGTATGGACTCATGGATTCTTACTGCATTCTATGGACTATAAGTTGTTGCTGCCATAATTTATTTTTTGTTCAAAGTGTCCCAGATTAGGTTGTTGGAACCTCCTTCATGCCAGCTCCTGTGTCCTTTTGACATGCTCCCATCTTTCTTTGAACATTCCATAATTTCTGGCACAACATGATATTCTAGGTTTATTTTGCCTTTTCTGTATTCTCCTGGAAATCACTTGTTTCTCCAAGGAGCCCTGGTTCCTTTTATTGGAGAAATTATTTATTGGTAATTAGAAACCAAGATCTGGGCCCAAGGTGTGCCCATTACAGCTATTTCCTCATCAGCAGACAGAGCTAGGAAATGTGTGTGTGTGTCGTGTGTGTGTATCTGTCTGTCTTTCCATCCATGCTGATACCTCCAATTTTAATCCAATATCATGGGGTTCATTCTAACTTTCCTCTTTTCCACTTTTATAACTTTGTTTCCCAATAGTGAAGAACTTGGCTCTCAATATTCACTATATATTTACCTCTCTGCTCAATTCTAAAATGTACATAAAGTATTTTTGGAATTGCTAACCTATACCACTATGAAAGACAAATTGACTAATTGGAGTTCAATCTTTATTTTCTACAGCTTTTTTTGTTTTGATTTTAGCCTGAAGTGCTAAAGTGTGAATACAATGCTGTGCTCAGAAGTCATTTTGAGTTCTTTTTTTCTTTCTTCAGTGTGCCTATGTTTTTTATTTGAAGTACATTTAGGTTCACTTGTTTCTGTTTGGATTCCATTTTGAGTGTCCCCCTTCTCTTGTTCATTAAATTTTTTTTTTGAGTATGTGAACTAACATGGTTCTAAAAGCTAGAACTATGTAAATATCATCCTCAGGGAAGTGTCCTTTATTTCTTTCCCTTACCCCTGTTCGCATCATTTCTACCTCTTTCCTTCCTACTGCCCTGCAAGTATGAATCTCATTCATTTCTGGTTGATCTTTCCTGTTTCCTTTTGCACAAATGAGTGGATACAGGTATAAATGGATCATTCTTCCTCTTCACACTGAGGAGGAAGGCAAACTGCATCCATCTCAAGCCTGCTGGGAGATCCCAACAGACACTCTGTGCAGCTCTCCCAGGAAGAATTCAGCAGAGTAGCCCAAATGTCACTGGTGGGGCTCTGGCCACTGAGCTGGTTTATGCTCAACCACTTACCTTTCCCATTTACAGGAGCCCAGATGCCCACCTGATGCAGCCAGAGGGAAAAATGACAAGAGGGGACAGAATGGGTGATGCTCATGTGTGCCAGCAATGGTCAGATGTTCCCTTACCCAGAAAAAAGGAAACAAAAGCAAAACAATTTAGGCTATTTGAACATCTTTGCAGCATAAGGTATCAGGAAGTTTTAAAGTAAAAGCCTTCCTCTTACAAGTATTTCCCATAAGAAACAGGTAAAAAATTTAGAAATCTAATGCTTATCATGCTCAAAAAACTTGTGAAAGACTATGACCTTTATGAAATGGACTCAAGACATTTCCATGAGAATAGGAGCATGTGAGAGGAACAGAACATGACATTTATGGGAAAACTTAGCATGCCTTTGCTGGTTCTGTGGTCTGTGGTAGAACAAGGAGGTAAGAAATGAATGAAGATGTAGAAGATTCTGTAATGTAATTGATGAGGATATAATGATTTGGGTGCTGATGCAACTGACAGAGTGTACATCATGTCTTCAAGAACTCATCAAATATATACAATGTGTATACCAGCTGATATGGATTGGCTCTGTGTCCCCACCCAAATCTCATGTTGAATTGTAATTTCCAATGCTGGTGGAGGAATCTGGTGGGAGGTGATTGGATCATGGAGGTGGATTTTCCCCTTGCTGTTCTTGTTATAGTGAGTGAGTTCTCACGAGATCTGGTTGTTTGAAAGTGTGTAGCACTTTTCTCTCTCTCTCCTTCCAGTCATATGAAGATGTGCCTGCTTCCCCTTCACCTTCTGCCATGTTTGTAAGTTTCCTGAGGCCTCCCCAGAAGCAGAACCCTGTATAGCCCTCAGAACCATGAGCTGATTAAATCTCTTTTTTAAATAAATTACCCAATCTCAAGTAGTTCTTTATAACAGTGTGAAAAAGGACCAATACAGAAAATTGGTACCAGAGAAGTGGGGCATTGCTATAAAGATACCTGAAAATGTGGAAATGACTTTGGGACTGGGGAACAGGCAGAGGTTGGAACAGTTTGGAGGGCTCAGAAGAAGATAGGAAGATGAGGGAAAGCTTGAAACTTCCTAGAGACTTGTAGAATTGTTGTGGCCAAAATGCTGATAATTATATCGACAGTGATGTCCAGGCTGAGGTCTCAGATACAGATGATGAACTTATTGGGAACTGGAGTAAAAACCACTCTTGCTATGCTTTAGCAAAGAGACTGATGGTATTGTGCCCCTGCTCTAGGGATCTGTTGAACTTTGAACTTGAGAGAGATGATTTAGGGTATTGAGCAGACAAAATTTCTAAGCAGCAAAGCATTCAAGACGTGGCCTGGCTGCTTGTAACAGTGTATGCTCATATATGTTTGCAAAGAGATGGTCTGAAATTGGAACTTATATTTAAAAGGGAAGAAGAGCATAAAAGTTGGAAAATTTGCAGCGCAGCCATGTGGTAGAAAAGAAAAGCCCATTTTCTGTGGAGGAATTCAAGCCAGCTGCAGAAATTTGCATAAGTAAAGAGGAGCCAAATGTTAATAGCAAAGACAATGCGGAAAATGCCTCCAAGGCATTTCAGAGACCTTTGTGGAAGCCCCTCCCACAAAGACCTCCTGGAGGCCTAGGAGGGAAAAATGGTTTTCTTCCCTAGGAGGGAAAAATGGTCCTGTGGGCCGGGCCCAGGACCCCACTGCTCTGTGCAGCCTTGGGACATGGTGCCCTGCTTCCCAGCTGCTCCAGCTCCAGCCATGGCTAAAAGGGGCCAAGGTACAGCTCAGGCTGTTGCTCCAGAGGGTGTAAACCAGAAGCCTTGGTGGCTTCTATGTGGTGTTAAGCCTGAGAGTGTGCAGAGGTTGAGTTGAGGCTTGGGAGCTGTATTAGTCCATTTTCACACTACTGATAAAGAGTAGTGTGAGACTGGAGACTGGGCGATTTGCAAAAGAAAGAGGTTTAATGGACTTACAGTACCATTAAACAGTACCATGAGGCTGGTGAGGCCTCATGATCATGGCAGAAGGCAGGGAGGAGCAAATCATATCTTACATGGATGGCAGCAGGCAAAGAGAGAGCTTGTGCAGAGAAACTCCCATTTTTAAAACCATCAGCTCTCATGAGACTCATTCATTATCATGAGAACAGTGCAGGAAAGACCTGCTCCCATAATTCAATCACCTCCTGCCTAGTTCCTCCCATGACATGTGGGAATTGTGGGAGTTAGAATTAAGATGAGATTTGGGTGGGGACACAGCCAAACCATATTAGGAACCTCTGCCTAGATTTCAGAGGATGTATAAAAATGCCTGAATGTCCAGGCAGAAGTCTGCTGCAGGGGCAGAGCCCTCATGGAGCACTTCCACTAGGGCAGTGCAAAGGGGAAATATGGCGTTGGAGCTCCCACACAGAGTTCCCACTGGGGAACTGCCTGGTGAAGTTATGAAAAGAGGGCCACCATCCTCCAGACCCCAGAATGTTAGATCCACTGACAGCTTCCACTGTGCACCTGGAAAAGCCACAGGCACTCAATGCCAGACCATGAAAGCAGCCTCAGGGGCTGTACCCTCCAGAACCACAGGGGCAGAGCTGTGTAAGGCCTTGGGAGCCCACCTTTTCTGTCAGTGTGGCTTTGATGTAAAACATGGAGTCAAAGGAGATTATTTTGGAGCTTTAAGATTTAATGATTGCCTTGCTGGGTTTTGGACTTGCATAGGGCCTGTAGTCCCTTTGTTTTGGCCAATTTCTCCCTTTTGGAATGGGAGCATTTACCCAATGCCTGTAACCCCGTTGTATCTTAGAAGTACCTTGTTTTGATTTTACAGGATTATAGGTGGAAGGGACTTGTCTTGTCTCAAATGAGACTTTGGACTTGGACTTTTGAGTTAATGCTGGAATGAGTTCAGACTTTGGGTGACTGTTGGGATGCATGATTGTGTTTTGAAATGTGAGAAGAACATGAAATTTGGGAGCATCTAGGGGTAGAATGATATGGTTTGGCTCTGCACCCCCATCCAAATCTCATGCTGAATTGTAATCCCCAGTGTTGGGGGAGAAGCTTGGTGGGAGGTGATTGGATCGTGGGGGCAGATTTCCCTCTGGCTGTACTTGTGATAGTGAGTGAATTCTCATGAGATCTGGTTGTTTGAAAGTGTGTAGCACTTCTCTCTCTTTCTCTCTTTTTTGCTTTCTCTTTCTCTCTCCTGCCAGCCATGTGAATATGTGCCTGCTTTCCCTTTGCCTTCCACCATGATTGTAAGTTTCTTGAGGCCTCTCCAGAAGCAGAAGCCTCTGCAGCCCACAGAACCACGAGACAATTAAACCTATTTTCTTTATAACTTACCCAGTCTCAGGTATGTCTTCATAGCAGTGTGAGAATGGACTAATACACCAGCACTCAAAGAAAATCTCAGAAAGTTCCCAGAAGTAGAAACTGACCAGGCCACATTCTCTAATTAGGACCCAATAAACTGGAAATTATGTATATACCTTTGAACAAACAAAAAACTCTTCCAACATACTAATCAGAACATTAAAAGTCACTTTCTTAAATAAAAATTATCAAAGAGAAAATAAAATATAATTAAACATGGAAATAAATAAAATAATTAAAATAAGACTTTTATGCATAAAAATATGTCAGTTTATCCCTAAGCAATTTTACACCCTTGCAATTTTCATTAACTAACAAGAAAGAAGAAATGAGGTACAAATAGAAGACATTAAAAAAAAAACTCTAACACAAAAATATATATTATTCTACAACTTATTTCCCCCATCCCCTCCCCACCACTTAACATTTCATAAATACCATTCCTTTTTAGGACATATGGATATCTTTTATTTCTTTTATTAAAAGCAGAACATTCTATAGAATATAGTAGTATAAATTATTTAAACCATCCTCAGAATGTACATTTAGGTTATTTCCATGTTTTTTCAATTACAAGTAGTGCTTCAGTGGGCATCCTGTTAGATATTTTTTTGCAATGTGCAAGTATTTAAATAGAAAACATTTCTAGCTTTGTAATTGCTGGGTCTAATGATGTATTCATTCAAAATATTAATAGCTATTATAAATTCCTCTACAAAGGTGATATTGACTGAAATTCCTCTCATCATTGTATGAATGTTCATGTTCCTTTATACTGTCACCAACAAAAGATAGTCTCAATTTTTTGCCAACTAGTAGATAGTAAAGTGCCAATATATTTTTGTTTTTATTGCATTTTTCCTGATTAACTTGTATGGCTGAACATTTTAAACCAGTTAAATTCCTTCTATGAATAGCTTGTCCATATCATTTACATTGCCTTTGTCCCTTATTTTTTAAATTAAATTAATTTTTTTTATTTTTTATTTTTTGAGATGGAGTCTCATTCTGCAGCCAGGTTGGAGTGCAGTGGTGTGATCTTGGCTCACTGCAACCTCTGACTCCCTGGTTCAAGTGATTCTCCTGCCTCAGCCTCCTGAGTAGCTGGGATTACAGGCACCTGCCACCACGCCCAGCTTTTTTGTATTTTTAGTAGAGACGGGGTTTCACCATGTTGGCCAGGATGGTCTTCATCTCCTGACCTCGTGATCCACCCACTTGTCTTCCCAAAATGCTGGGATTACAGGCATGAGCCACCATGCCTGTCCTTTTCAATATGTTTTTGAGACTTAGTCTCACTCTGTTGCCTAGGCAGAGGTGCAGTGGCTCACGATCTTGGCTCACTGTAGCCTCAACCTCCTGGGCTCAAGCAGTCCTCCCATCACAACCTCACCAGTAGCTGGGACTGCAGGTGTGTGCCACCATGCCTGGCTAATATATTTTTTGGTGTTTGCAGAGACAAGGTCTCACTATATTGCCCAGCTGTTCTTGAACCCCTGGGCTCAAGCTATCCTCTTGCCTCAGCCTCCTGAAGTGCTGGGATTACAGATATGAACCACTGTGCCCAGCCTGTCTTTTTCTTATTTACGGTGCCTTATGTAGAATATATTTTAGCTCATTGTTGGTAATATATGTAGATAGAGTGCCTTTTGCCATTTAAGAAGTTTATGTGACCTAATCCCTCATTTTATTCTTATGAAGTTTTATCTATTTTGAGTATTATTTATTTTAAGAGGACCTTCCCTACACCAAGCAATGTAAATGTTTTCCTGTCTTTCTGTTTTGTACATATTTTTAATTTTAAAAACATTTAGATTAATCTCCTTAGAATTAATATATGTGTATTATGTGAATGAGTGAAATGAATTTTATTGTATTTTCCCATAGGAAAGCTGACTTTCTATGCAGTAAAACAAATCATAAAGAAAAGGTCAGGCTGGGCGCAGTGGCTCACACCTGTAATCCCAGCACTTTGTGAGGCCAAGGATGGCAGGTTGCTTGAGCTCAGGAATTGGAGACCAGCCTGGGCAACATGGCAAAACCTGGTCTCTACAAAAAATACAAAAATTAGCCAGGTGTGGTGGCTCATGCCTTTAGTCCCAGCTACTTAGGAGGCTGAGGTGGGAGGATCACTTGAGCCCAGGAGGCTGAGGCTGCAGTGAGTTGTGATCATGCCACTGCACTCCAGCCTGGGCAACAGAGTGAGACCCTGTCTCAAAAAACAAAAAAGACCAATAAATTTGGCTATAAAAAATTTAAAACTTGTATACCTCAGAAATAACAAGCCAAATTAAGAGTGTCAATCATAAGAGTGAAAAAAAAATCTGCCACAAACATGGGAGCAAATGTCTTTAGCAACCAGAAAAAGCAAACTAACAAAAGTGAAATAAATTATGCCTTACTCAGCTCCAGTGATGGGACTAGGGGCGGGGAGGGTGTTGGTCTCAAACAGGAGGTGGTCTGGGCCTTCTGGGGCGGGACTCCAAGACAGGGGCTGGAAGCCTAATGCTGTGTGTCCAACCTGGCCAATGAGTCTCTCTTTTGTGTCCCTGGGATTCTGAGCAATGCAAATGTGTGTGGTGGTGCACTGTGCAGAGCACTTTGTCCCTGGGGCATAGTGGGATTTTAAAGGATTCTCTATGGGATCTGAAGAAACAAGCTGAGTGGATAAGGAAGTTAGTGAAAAGCATGAGTCTGAAATGCTTTTGCTGCTCATGTGAAAAGATCCTTCAAAATAACCTAGCTCTGGGTGGTGTCGTCTCACATGGGGAGCACTTATCCTGAGTGCATAGGACCGTCCCCTAAAGCTGTCCTGAGGCACCATGTGGGTCAGCTCAGGGCCTCCTCCTGGCTGGTTGTCCTGCAGACCCCCATCTCACAGGCTTGGACCCCACAAGTCAAGTGGGGCTCATCCCCATCCCTCCTTAGGCTCAGAAATTACCTTTGTACCTAAGTTTGGTGCCCACAGAGCTGTGCAGAACACCCCAGCGGTACACTCCCAAGCTTGTCTCCCAAAGGGTCCCCATGTGAGTCACCCATTGATGTGCCCTGGTGAGTCATATTTCCCTGGTGGGACCAGTTCTCTCCTGAACCCCAGTCCGACCTTGCAGTCCCCACCCTTTGGGGCCCCTGCTGCATAGGACCTTCCGCCATGCCCTCCATTAGACTCTCAGCACTGCCGGCTCCTGGCCTTAGCCCTGCCCCCAGGTTTGTCACTAGAGATGGATAGCAGCTCCAGCGGGGGCTTGATTCCTCTCCAGTGAGGTGGGTGAGGCTGCTGGCCAGGCCTGAGCAGGGTGGACCCTTAGTTCCAGGCCTGGCCACTTGAAAGGCTTTCTTTGTCCCCAGGGCAGGCCACCTGGAGTCCAGAGTCACGCTGAGTATGTGGTTGGGGCTGAGGGCTGAACACAGAGGGCAGGGAAGGATGGAAGGGGCAGCAAGTACAGGCACCCTTCCCCTGGGCATCATAGGGTCCTGGCTCCAGATTTCCAGAAGGCCCCAGAACCCCCAGAATTCCAAGAACGGGCCTGGTGGGAGGGCCACAAAGAACTTGACTCAGACGATGATAAATGAAAGATGATGAGAACGGTCCTCTTGGCTCAAAAGCAAAATTCACATTTCTGATTATGACATTGCAAGTACCAGCATTTTAATGGTTCTCAAACAAATTCATTTAAAGAAATTTGTTGAGCACCTACCCTCTGCCCTGCAGATAGCAGTGAACAAAACAGCAATTAGATAGACAACAGAGACTTGGAAGGGTGAGAAGGTGGGACGGGGTGGAAGATGAAAAATTACTTAATGGGTACAATGCATGTTATTCAGGTGCTGGCTACCCTAAAATCCTTGGCTTGATCATGATGCAATTTATGCATGTAACAATTGCACTCGAACCCCATACATTTATACAAAAACCCCCAGTCCTCACTGAGCCTCAGTATTCCCCCAGTGTGGCTGTCAGTCCCCAAAGATCACCAACCCCGTCACTCACCCAGGCGGGCGGCGGGCAGCATGGCCTGCAGGTGCCAGAGACGCTGGCCACCAATACCCACAGCTCCCTGCCCCCCCCCATGGGTCTGCCTGGCATCTCAGAAGGGACCCGTGGAACCTTTTGACTAGAAAGCAAACCAGCTCCTTTCTTCTAGCTTCCAAACATTCGTTTAAAGAAGTTGGACATACTCATGAATTTATTTCAGAAAATTTAGATAAGCACAAAAAGGAATACATAGAACTTACCTATAATACCACCACTCAGAGGTGAGGATAGTGCACATCATGGCAACTATACCAGTTACTTCCACATACTATACAATACTAGAAATAAAAATTACCTCCTGGAATGCGTGCGCGCGCGCGCGCACACACACACACACACACACACACACACACACTCATTTATATAACAAAGTTGGGATCATACAATTCATGTTATTGTTTAGCTTGCTTCTTTCACGTAACAGTCCAGCGGAGGGTAATTTACATCCATGGTCCTCTGTGGCATTTCTAATGCCGCTTTATTGTGTCCCTTAACACCTTCAGTATCCATCAAAGCCCTTCTCACAGTGCAGCAGAATTTTTCACAAGTGCATCTTTGCCCCCAGGCTGTGAGTACAGTGAGGACTGATTCCACATGCTAGTTACTTCCCCTGCCCTTAGTACAGTGTCTACTATGTATTAATAATATTGATAACCAACAATTATTGAGCAGTTACTGTGTGCTAGATTTTTAAAAGTCCCTCTTGAAGCAATGACCCCCAATTGCAACAAGTATGCTCTGTGTCCAGATCTTGGTTTCTAATACCGTTTTTCAATAAAGGGAAACAGTTGCTTACAGCAATGGGCAATTCTGGGACTGGGGCAGGAAATATACAACATGAGCCTGGAGGATCTGGTAGTGCCAGGAAGGAAGTCAGTGCTTGAAAAGCAGAATGCTAAGGCTATGTTAAAGGAACACAGGAAGGAACTGAAAGACCTCCCGATGGCCAAAACTAAGAACAAGTCAATAAAAAAAAGCACTGAATTAAGACTTAAAGTGTAAAATAAATACCCATGAGTCCATGCTGATATAGATGGCTGATTAAATAAATGGAGGAGGAAAGGCACATCTTGCCTGCAGAAGAATTCTAAATAATCTACCTAGACACTCCGCCCTCCAGGAGGTGCCGCCTAACTCCCAGCTGAGTAAGTGTGGGCTGTGCAGAATGACTTCCTTCCAGAGAGGACAGCCTGGAAAGAGGGAAAAAGAGTCACTTTACGTCAGAGAAACCTGACAAACACTATCTCAATCAGGCGATCAGGGTCAACAATGATTGATGCTGTGGACATGCGGAGAGTATGCACTGTTGATATATCATGTGAGCGGAACCCCAAGCCCCTTAACCCCAATCTAATCATCAGAAAAACATCAGAAAAACCAACCCAAACTGAGAGACATTCTACAGAATAGCTGACCAGTACTCCTCAAAACTGCCAAGGTCACTAAAAACAAGGGAAGTCAGAGAAAACATCACCAAGAAGAGCCTACGGAAACAGGAGGACCAGATGTGATCTGGGATCCTGGAGCAGGAAAAGGACATTAGGTAAAAATGAAAAAAAAAAGGGAATAAACGAAGGGCTTCAGTTGATAATAGTGTATCAATATTGGCTCACTGGGGTGCGGGGTGTTCCACACTCATGTAAGATGTCGGCAACGGGAAGGACAACCTCTGTACTATCTGCAACTTTTCTATAAAACTATTCTAAGGAAAAATGTTAAATTTGTTTATTTTGAGACAGAGTCTCGCTCTGTCGCTGGAATGCAGTGCTGCGATCTCGGCTCACTGCAAGCTCCACCTCCCGAGTTCATGCCATTCTCCTGCCTCAGCCTCCCGAGTAGCTGGGACTACAGGCACCCACCACCACGCCTGGCTAATTTTTTTTATTTTTAGTAGAGACGGGGTTTTACGGTGTTAGCCAGGATGGTCTTGATCTCCTGACCTCGTGATCTGCCCGCCTCGGCCTCCCAAAGTGCTGGGATTACAGGTGTGAGCCACCCCGCCTGGCCTTAAATTTATTTTTAAAGAGTGCCTTTCATGGATTCTCCCATTTAATTCTCACATAGTCCCGTGGGGCTCTATGTCCTTCTGCATTGAGGAAATAGGGCACAGGGCTGAAGGGCTTTGCACACGCTCCTGGGGGAGCAGACGGCTGCGCTGGGCCCGAAACTGCAGCCCGGCCCCAGGACCTTCCCTCAAAGGCAAGTGCCCACAAATATTGAGGAGGTGGGCTCCTTGCCTGCAGACCAGTTCATCATACCACAGGCAGCCTGAGAGTCTGCGGCCCTGTCCTGCGTTGCCTGCAGAACCCCGCAGGGCCCGCGTGGGAGGAGAGCCTGGGTTTGGAAGCCCCGCCAGCAAGGGCATGCCCTGCACAGAGGAGGGAGTGTGGAAAAGCGAGAATGAAGCTGTTTTCCTTCCCAAATTAATATGGAACAAGGAGCAGCTTAATCACACTTTGGGTTCAATGATGTCTCCAGTTGCCATAGTAACCAGAGGCGGCCTTTACAAATAGATTGCATTTGACCTTGTTGGTTTGATGGACGGGAGTGGAGTCCGGCCGCGGACGGCGTCCATTCCAGGGCCGGCCGCCAGAGGGCGAGCGCGCCTTCCCGGGCTGTGTGGGGTCGGGGGCGGGGTCGGGGGCGGAGACGGGGACACGGGAGGCTTCCGCTCGCCCGCGGGTGGCGTCTCTGCTCCCACTAGAGCGGGCCAGACCTCTGGGTTCCGTTTCCCAAGCACACAGGGAGGGTGGCCGCGGGCCAGGGGCGGCCGCGAGACTCCACGTCCGCGTCCCGGGCAGTCCCTCCGGGGGTTGGGCCGCGCGGACGGGGGAGCGGAGCGCTTCGCTTCTCTGCGAGCGCCCCAGGGCCTTTAGGCGCCCCCGTTTCCTCGTCTATGGGGGGCGCGGTGCCGCTTCTCCGCGGGCTAAACTGCCGAGGAAGGGGCGAGTTCCTGCGGCCCCTGCCTGTCCCGGCCACGCCCCACCTCCGCCCCGCCGCGCTGCGCGTTCCCGCGGGGCCCCGGGGATCCCTGACGCCCCCTTCCCTCCAACCCCCGCTGCGATCCCACAGGTGGGGCGAACAGCGACCCTGCTGTCCCACGGGGCGTCTTCGCGGGTGATGCCCACACTCTCAGCCTGAGGAGCAGGACCTGTCCGCGGGTGGGGCCCACGCCCAGGCTTCCGGTGCCCGCGCGGCCTCCTGGACGCCTCCCCCGGGCGCATCCTCCGGGCCTGGCAGGGAGCGCAGCCTGGGAGTCGGACCACCGGAGCCCACCTGCTCAGCGCCCACCGAGGCGGCCCTGCCCTTTCCCCCGGGAGCAACAGGGACAGCCTTGGAGCAGCAGCTCCCGCAGGGGAAGAAATGGCGCAGTGGCCCGAGGCTCAAGAGCCGGCCCCCTCCTCGCCCGGGGCTACCTCCGGGAAGCGCAGAATTCGCACCTTTCTTCTCCAGCTCCGCGCACCCCGCATGGAACCTTAGCGAGGCCCAGGGCAGGGGATGCAGCCAGGCCGCTGCCAGGCTCTGACGCGGTTGCGGAGGCCTCGCCCGGTCTCTCCGGAGGTGGAGGAGTGGCAGCCCTGGCTGTGCACTGCGGCGCACCGGTGTCTGCTTAGGGCAGTCTCCACCTTGCCCTCCGTCCCCTCAGGGTCAAGTGAGGAGGGAGACAAATATCCCACCTTCAGAAACAGCCCTGAGAAATGTTTATTTCCAGGGGACGGTGCGATTAGACCTCTCCCGGCGCGGTGTATTTCTGTGCTTAATATTATTATTTATACATCAATATTGACATCCCGCGTCCATAGATACGTTGCATGCGTAGGTGCTAAGAAGCGCCAGCTACATAGCATGCTTTATTTATGTGCGGTAAATATTTAAAGACTCCCATGTGTTTCGATTGGAAAGTGCGTATTACTGGACAATTTCGTTTCAAAGGTTTCTCTCTAATGTAAGGTTTATTAAGATGTATGAGGTGACTGCGGTGGCCTGATTGAGAGCCCATGAAAGTCCTGAGGAATAAAATTCTGCTGCCGCGGCCCGGGGAGTCGGCCTTCCCCAGTCCCGTTTAGGAGCCGGGGCTCTTCTCCGTTATTAAGACGTGATAGTTTGCTCTGCATGAATTACCAGCTGTTTGGTATTGCCTGAGAGGGACGGGGTGGCTAGTTTGAAAAGTCAGTTTGCAGGTTTTCCACGATGGCAGAGGTGCCACCTGTGTCACCAGGCGGCGGGGCTGGGAGTTCATCTAGCCCGGGCTACGGACAAGGTGTGCGTCCAGACGCGGCCGCCAGAGGGCGGGCGTCTGCGGCCGCGGGAGGCCCAGCGGGGCCTGAGAAGTGGGCGGAGCCAGCCCGGGCCGGGGAGAGCTTCTTGCTTAAAGGTGCCAGTGGCAACAATTTCAGGCAGGGTGGCCAGGCTGCTCCCCGAGGACAGCATCTTGGAGGAATTGCTTTCATTTCCTCCCAGCTAGTCCCTCTGCCCAGCACTTGCCGGCAGCTTCCTCCATGAGGGCGGAGTTCTGTCTGCAGCCCCAAAGGGCATTCTTTGAGGCTGTAACTAGCATCCAGGGAGAGACGGCTCACATCAGTGGAGGGTGCGAGGTGGAATCAGGTCGCTCATGACAGAGGCTGCATTCAAGCCAGAGCCCCGCTGCTTTGCTGTAGGTTGAATTGCATCTCCCCTCCCACCCCTCTGAAGATATGTCCGAGTCCTAAGCCAGCACCTCAGAACGGGACCTTGTTTTCAACAGGTTGTTTGCAAATTTAATTAGTTACGATGAGGTCATACGGGAGTAGGATGGGTCCCTGGGTCCTTAACCCAATGGCTGGTGCCCTGATGAAAAGACAGCCCTGCAAAGACACAGAAACACACAGGGAGAACGCTGTATGATGGTGGAGGAAGAGACTGGAGTAGTGTGGCCACAAGACAGGGAGCTCCTGGTGCCACTAGGAGCTGGAAGAGGCAGGAAGGGTCCTCTCCTAGAGGCCTCAGAGGAAGCAAGGCCCTGCTGACGCCTTGGTTTCTGACTTCTATCTCTCAAGCTGTGAGACAATGAATTTCTGTTTTAAGCCACCCAGTTTTTGGGACTTAGTTATGGTGCCCCAGGAGACAGGCACAGAAAAACGGGAAGGAAAATGCAGCCACTGCCTGAGAAGGAGGCGGTGTGCCGGCTGTGGAGACACCAGCGCAGCTTCCCAGGAATTGGTTAGATCTTGGCCGCCTTTCTGTGCAGTGGTGGAAATAAGAGCAATGGCAGGCTCCTGCCTTGGGAGTGACAGCTCTGGGATTGGCCCCACTGGGCGGTGGGTGGATGGGACAGACTGGGAGCCCTTCCTGGGAGGGTCACATAATGAGCTAGCCAGAGTGACCCTTCTCTCTATTCACGGTCTTCAGAGTTATTTCCTCCAAGCAAGGACGGAGTTGTTCGGTTGGAGAGCAGGAAGACTTATTTCATTCTTTTAAAATTCAGCCTGGAATCTGGGAGCAAGGAAACTAATGCATTAATGCAGCATGTCAGGAGAGCTGCCAGAATGTGCAGCCCCACAGCTGATTTCTACAACTTATCTTGGCAAAAATGCTTCCAACCTGTCCCAGGATTCTGTCATGGAATCCCTGCTATATGAAAGCACCTGAGGAGAAGGATGCAGGGCCCGGAATGCTTCCCATTGCCCAGAGACTGGTGGTTCCACCTGTCCAGAGACTTGTCCCCACCTCATGTAACTAAACAGAGAGATGATCAGACTCGTGTCTTCCCTAGAGGTGGAGGCCTTTGGAACTGTGTTCATTCTGCTAGAAATGCAGGCGACGCCACGGTCATCCGTGCTAGGCAGAGCCTTGGCTCCATGCTCCATGAGGACCAAGGAAGAAGCCCCTTCTTTCTCCACATTCCAGCAGATCTTCGCCCCCTGCAAACACTCCCCACCTCTTCTAGGAGCCTGCAGTGGGGTCCAGCTGCCAATTTCTGATCGGATGCGGACTATTCACAACCAACCATCCCCCAGGCAGGGCAGGTTTGACATTCACTTGGAAGACAAAGCAAGGAAGTCAGGTGTGCTGCCCCTAGACCTCAAGGAGGGGCGTGGACATTGTCTCACTTTCTGCGGAGGGGGCAGCAGTGGAAGCCACTGAGGTGGAGGAGAGTGGCCACCTGCTGCCCAGGCCCCCACCTAAAATTGCAGTATAATTATGGACTTGCAGGTCTTTGTACAGTTCCCGGCTTCCGGTAAATATGAATGGGTTTTCTTTTATTCATTTAGCTAATGTTTTTGAAAGATGGCCTCAAACAAAAAGATCATATCTATATGTTGTGCTTTAATTTATTTTCACCTTTTTTTCTCCTTTGGAGACCCCTAGTGTATCATCACTTTGTTTACCACAAATTAAACTGGGGCTGATTGTTTACCAGACTGTGGGCCTCTGTGCATTGCTCCACACTCCCCCTTTTTTTTTTTTTTTTTTTTTTAATAATCACAACCTGGGATTCATTTGCAAGAGGCCCTAATCTGCATGAGAATTATACAATTAACTTTTGATTAACCACCTAGTTCTTTTGGAAACCATGGTGTATAGGATACTCTGCATTTAAATAATTTTCCTTAAATTGGGAGCAGGCCTTTCATTAAGCTGGTGAGTTTGACTAAACAACAACATTCGGAGATAATCAGGGTCAAAACAATAGGTAAGACGGCAGGGCTAGAATGTCATCTTTAAATATAACAGTGGAGATAAAGGCCCCCAGATTGCGCCTTATCAAAACACAAAAAATCAAAGCGCTCTCTTGTCTGTGGTAAAATGCGGAGGCCCCAGCGATTGGGGGAGAGCATTGTCTGGTGGCCACCGAAGCAGGATTTGCATTCAGGGGGTCCGCCTAACACACATTACATCACGTAGGGCACTTATCTCCGAGCCTGACAATAATTATCGGGAAGAATATACTCAGAATGACTTTTTTGTGATTTTTATGCTTCCCCAACACAAGGAAGGGGAGATAACAGCATCAGGAGGAAGGGGAGAGTCTCGGAAGACTCTCCCAGGAGCTGGTTCTTCGATTAAATTTGCTCTGCCACTCCGGTGCCGCTGAACAAGTGGGAAGAAAGCCGGCAAGCCTTTTATATAGGGTAATAATAGTCCTGAACACAGCCCTCGCCAAAAGATAAGATCCATTGTCGAAACAAACAAAGGAGCTGTATTCAACAGCACTGGAAGAATATCTATGAGCAAAGTTTTAAATCCTCTTTCTGTCTCCTTCTCTCCTTGCTTGTACCTTGCACCTGGTTCTGCAAGAGGCTGGTTCTGTTGGGCTCGGGAAAGTGCACGCTGTCGGAGCCTCTAGTACAAAGGCGCCTGGGAAAGGCAGGGCCTTCATCTCGGGGGTCACTGGGGGTTGAGTGAGGACTTTCTGAGGTCAAGGTCACGCCCTTCCTTCTGAGAGTCTCACATTCCTTTCTTCTCCAAAGTCCTCAAGAAGAGACCTTGATCTGCAATCTGAGACCCCAGAGACCTGGCAGAGGGTCACATGAGAAAGAAGCAGTCCAGCCAGCTTTTGTGTGTTCGGTCCTACTTGGTCTTGTCAGACATCCTGGGCCTGCAGAGTCCCCAGGTGTTTATTTTTCCTCAAAACAATTATTCTGCTTCCTTCTCCCTACAGGAAATACTAAGCAACCAGTGTCGAGTCTCAACTCCAGCCCAGCATCATTTAAACACCGATGGAATGTCCCTTACAGATAAAGCCCCGTGCTTCCAATTAGCTGCTTTGCCAGAGCCTTCTGTGCTCAGAGTGAATAGAACATCATAGTAATTGTAGACCTTTTGCCCTGTATCCTTGACCGGCATCCTGGGGGTTGGGTGTATCCTATTCTCTAGCCTTACAGGAAGTTGCACCCTGGGACACCGAGAGGGACTCTTCTGGTTTGATTTTAGATGAAGATACCGTGTGGTCCTTCCCCTACTAACCAAAGAGAATGACAGAGAGTTAAGATTTGATCCACAGGAGTTTTGTTCAGCCTGTTCAGCTCTTTGTCTTATTCCAGGGACACAAACCAAGGCCCTTTCCTGGCTGTGGGTGGAGGGATTTCCTGAACGCGCTGACTGGGGGCTCTGAGCTGCTGTGTTAGGTGGGATCAGGGTGGGATTCCCAGGCAAGGGTTGGCTGACAGTTCTGCCGAACATGCAGAACAGGAGGCAGTGGGCCTGCAGAGAGACCTGTCATGGCAGACCAGGGACAGCAGGGCCCTGGGTTCTTGGCACACACAGTGGAGGGGTGGGGTGGCCAGGGCAGGTGGAGGGCAGAGGGCAGAGGGCCCCGCTATGAACGCAGAGAATGGCTCGGAGACTCAGAGGGTGGCCAGCCCAGAAGGGAGAAGTGAGGACCTTGTCTTTCCACAGATATACTGTGTGGCCTCCTGTAAACCCCTTTGCTTTCCTGAGCCTCAGTTTCTCCTTTATACCTCCTGGGGTTTCTCATAGCAACTGCATCTGGTTGGCCCTAAAATTTGGCTAGGGGCAATTAGAGGCTTCTGGGAGCTTCCTTCTCTGGCAACTAGTTTGCCCTCCTGATGCTTTTTGGGGCTGGGGGGGTTCAGAGCACACATTTGAACCTGTGGGGCAGCTCCTTTGTCTGCAAACCTTGTCCACAGCTGTGCACAGTGCAGCATAAGCCAGCAGAGGCAGGAAGAGAGGCAACTCCTAGCTGGACATGGGCAGTGGCATCTGTGGCATCTTCCTCCGGGCTGACCCTCAAGCCTGACCCCGTCTGCAGGCATTAGGAGTTGGGAAGGGCCGCTGTCCATTGCCTGGCGTGGAGAACCCACTCTGTTGTATCCAAAGTGGCTGACAGAAGGGAGGAGGCAAAAGAGCCCTCGGTGAGTGCATTTTCCACTGGAGCTGGAAGGGAATGGGGTGGATGAGGTGACTGGGGACCAGGGTGCTTCCGTGCCTGGTATTTCCCCACCTTGCAGCCTGATTTTCAGAGATTCACAAGGGTTCTTCATGAGGAGGGGCTGTCTGAAGCCATCTGCACCCATGCCCCGGCTCTCTACAGTGACTGTTCCTGCAGTGGGGGCTTTTTCTTCCCAAGAAGGCCTTTGTCCCGCCCAGACTCCATGGCCAGTCAGGCCTGCCCTAGGTGGGTGACAGCAAGTCTGCATCTAACTCCTCAGAGCTCCACCCAACCCGTGAGCAGGGACAGGGCTCAGACTGCAGAAGTTAGCTTCAGCCACACTTAAAAAAAATAAGATGAGCCATCAAATTTGATGTTCACAACCTTCTTGCTTGGAGTGGCTGATGTCGTTTTAGCATTCAGAGGAAGATTATGTTCACAAATTCAACATGTCATTTTGGATTCTTAGTTCATTGGGCATGTGGGTCAACCTTCCGTGTAGTTTGTCGTGAGTGATGAAAGACGAATCATTATTCCCGTGCTCTACCACATCCTGTAGTCTGGCCTTTATGAAAGTGAGGCTGTGCATGTGCCACGTGGGCTGGACATTCAGAATGTGGGTGTTTGGAGTAAGAAGATGCGAGGACAGTTGGGGAAGTAGATGCTGCCCATTGGGCTTGCTGATGGCTGTGATGACCCCATGCAGCTGGAAAATGCCTGCTGGACCCGGCTTTGACCTTCACAATTAGGGGGCGGGTTCCCACGCACCTGGTGGGTGGAAATGCTCGCGGCAGAGGATGAGGCGGCTGGATGCCAAGGTTATAATTAAAAAAGGGCTTTGCAGATGGATCCTTTTAACTCATCTCCATCTTATAAACGCTGAGAAGATATAGGAAGGGCAAAGTGGAGACTACGAAGATTACCGTAATATAGCTTCTCGGCTAATTGATTAGCAATTATGGCTGGTAATATTGTTCATTTTAATTGTGTTTAATTTCTATTTTGGTAATAAAGATTATTATTTTGGATTATGACTTTGTCCCACTATACTAATTAGTAACTTGTGAAATTAAAGTGTATATTTTCACATCCTGAAAAAAATTCACAACATGCTCTTATATAATAGCTTCCCTTTCTGAACAGTCCAGTTGTTTGGGGGTGTTTTGTCCTTAACATCCTAGAAGGACTGAATTTTGACAAGCAAAGTATGTGATATTTGGCCAGTTGACCAAGAAATAGAGGATTTATTTTAAAAAGTCATGTTTTTAAGGGAAGGAAAGAAACAGAAGATATTGCCAGAAATAAATCTGAAAAGTGAGAGAACACAAGTAGAATTACTTGGAAAATGGATTTTTAATTTTCCAGAGGAGGTGTCCCTAGAGTCAGGCCTGCAGCTCTTGACTGATTGCAGTGGCAGAACCCCACCTCGAAGCCCTGCACCCCACTTTTCCACGGTTACGCCTGCAGGCACTGCCTGGTCTCCTCCCTCCTGAGACAAACATCGGTTTGACACATCTATTCCTTGTGCTTAGATTTTTTTCCCCCGCAAACTTTTTGTATTGAGTAGCCCACACTTGCAGCTCCCATTTCCTCCCCACTGCCTCATCCTGACCCTTGTAGAGCAACCACACTCATGGACCTTTCCCACAACCGACCCCCAACAAAGGCATTTCCCTAGATCACATTCAGGATCTCTACAAGCCCTTGACCTTATGCGTCTACCTCTCCTGAGCCTGGCCTTCCAATGCGGCCATGAGCTGCATAACAATGTTTCAGTAAACGACCCGATGCTTGCACCACCGTGCTCCCATAAGGTGATACTGGAGCTGAGCTGAGAAGTCCTATCGCCTGGTACCAGTGTGGCTCTCATGACGCCTGTGCAACACCTGACTCGTGTTTGTGGTGATGCTGGTGTAAACGAACCTCTTGTGCTGCTGCTCATTTGAAAGCCTAATGCACGCAATTATGTCCAGTACATAATACTTGCTAATGATGATAAACGACCATGTGACTGGCTTATGTATTTACTATATTATGCTTTTATTATTATTTTAGAGTGTACGCTGTCTACTTATTTAAAAAAAAGCTAACTGTGAAACAGCCTGAGGCAGGTCCTTCAGGAGGTGTTCCAGAAGAAGTCATTGTTATCAAAGTCTTCTGTGGTGGGGTGACAGCTCCATGCCTGTTATTGCCCCTCAAGACCTTCCAATGGGACCAGATGTGGAGGTGGAAGACAGGGATATTGATGATCTTGACCCTGTGGAGGCCTAGGCTGATGTGTGTGTCCGTGTCTTAGTTTTTAGCAAAAGAGCATAACAAGCACAAAAGAAAAAATTAGAAAACAGAAAAAAGCTTATAGAATAAGGATATAAAGAAAATATTTTTGTATAGCTACACAATATGTGTTTTAAGCTAAGTGTTATTACAAGAAAACATGAAAAAGTTTATAAAGTGAAAAAGTTACAGTAAGCTAAAGTTAGTTTATTGTTGAAAAAAGAAAATTCCTTTTTATAAATGTAGTGTGGCCCAAGTATATAGTGTTTATAAAGTATACAGTAAGGTACAGACATGTCCTAAACCTTCATATGCATGCGCTACTCACTCACCCACTCACTCACCCGCTCACACACTCACCCACTCACCTACCCACTCACCCACCCACTCACCCACTCACGCAATCACTCACTCACCCACTTACCCACTCAACAACTCACTGGCTCACTCACCCACTCACTCACCCACTCACCCACTCACCCACTCACTCACTCACCCACTCACCCACCCACTCACCCACTCACTCACTCACCCACTCACCCACTCACCCACTCACCCACCCACTCACTCACTCACTCACCCACTCACTCACCCACTCACCCACTCACCCACTCACCCACTCACCCACTCACCCACCCACTCACTCACCCACTCACCCACTCAAGCAATCACTCACTCACCCACTTACCCACTCACCAACTCACTGGCTCACTCACTCACCCACCCACTCACCCACTCACCCACTCACTCACCCACTCACTCACTCACTCACTCACTCACCCACTCACTCACTCACTCTCCCACTCACCCACCCACTCACTCACTCACCCACTCACTCACTCACCCACTCACTTACTCACCCACTCACTCACTCACCCACTCACTTACTCAGCCACTCACCCACTCACTCACTCACTCACCCACTCACTTACTTACCCACTTACCCACTCCCTCACTCACCCACTCACTCACTCTCCCACTCACTCACCCACTCACTCACTCACTCACTCACTCACCCACTCACTCACCCACTCACTCACTCACTCACCTGCTCACCCACTCACCCACTCACCCACTCACCCACTCACCCACTCACTCACTCACTCAACCACTCACCCACTCATCCACTCAGCCACCCACTCACTCACTCACTAGCCCACCCACCCAGTCACTCACTCACTCACCCACTCACTCACTCACTCACCCACTCACTCACCCACTCACCCACTCACCCACTCACTCACCCATTCACTCACTCACTCTCCCACTCACCCACTCACCCACTCACCCACTCGCCCACTCACTCACTCACTCACCCACTCACCCACTCACCCACTCACTCACTCACCCACTCACTCACCCACTCACTCACTCACTCACCCACTCACTCACCCACTCACTCACTCACTCACTCACCTGCTCACCCACTCACCCACTCACCCACTCACCCACTCACTCAACCACTCACTCACTCACTCAACCACTCACTCACTCACTCACCCACTCACTCACTGACTCACCCACTCCCTCACTCACCCACTCACCCACCCACTCACTCACCCACTCACACATTCACTCACCCACTCACACCTACTCACTAACTCACTCACCCACTCACCCACTCACCCACTCACCCACTCACCCACTCACTCACTCACTCACTCACCCACTCACTCACCCACTCACCCACCCACTCACTCACCCACTCACTCACCCACTCACCCACTCACTCACCCACTCACTCACTCACTCACTCACCCACTCACTCACTCACTCACTCACCCACTCACCCACTCACTCACCCACTCACTCACCCACCCACTCACTCACCCACTCACTCACCCACTCACTCACTCACTCACTCACTCACCCACTCACCCACTCACTCACCCACTCACTCACCCACCCACTCACTCACTCACCCACCCACTCACTCACCCACCCACTCACTCACTCACTCACTCACTCACCCACTCACTCACTCACCCACTCACTTACCCACTCACCCACTCACTCACCCACCCACTCACTCACCCACTCACCCACTCACCCACTCACTCACTCACCCACTCACTCACCCACTCACTCACTCACCCACTCACTCACTCACCCACTCACTCACTCACCCACTCACCCACCCACTCACCCACTCACTCACTCACCCACTCACTCACTCACTCACCCACTCACTCACCCACTCACTCACTCACTCACTCACTCACCCACTCACTCACTCACTCACCTGCTCACCCACTCACCCACTCACCCACTCACCCACTCACTCACTCACTCAACCACTCACCCACTCACCCACTCAGCCACCCACTCACTCACTCACTAGCCCACCCACCCACTCACTCACTCACTCACCCACTCACTCACTCACTCACCCACTCACTCACCCACTCACCCACTCACCCACTCACCCACTCACTCACCCACTCACCCACTCACCCACTCACCCACTCACTCACTCACCCACTCACTCACCCACTCACTCACTCACTCACCCACTCACTCACCCACTCACTCACTCACTCACTCACCTGCTCACCCACTCACCCACTCACCCACTCACCCACTCACCCACTCACTCACTCAACCACTCACTCACTCACTCACCCACTCACTCACTGACTCACCCACTCCCTCACTCACCCACTCACTCACCCACTCACCCATTCACTCACCCACTCACACCTATTCACTCACTCACCCACTGACCCACTCACCCACTCACCCACTCACCCACTCACTCACCCACTCACTCACCCACTCACCCACCCACTCACTCACCCACTCACTCACTCACTCACCCACTCACTCTCCCACTCACTCCCCCACCCACTCACTCACCCACTCACCGACTCACTCACTCACTCACCCACTCACTCACCCACTCACTCACTCACTCACTCACCCACTCACTCACTCACTCACTCACCCACTCACCCACTCACTCACCCACTCACTCACCCACCCACTCACTCACCCACTCACTCACCCACTCACTCACTCACTCACTCACCCACTCACCCCCTCACCCACTCACTCACTCACCCACTCACTCACTCACTCACTCACTCACTCACCCACTCACCCACTCACTCACTCACCCACTCACTCACCCACCCACTCACTCACTCACCCACTCACCCACTCACTCACTCACTCACTCACTCACCCACTCACTCACTCACCCACTCACTCACCCACTCACTCACTCACTCACTCACTCACCCACTCACTCACTCAGTCACTCACTCACTCACCCACTCACTCACTCACCCACTGACTCACGCACTCACCCACTCACTCACTCACCCACTCACCCACCCACTCACTCACCCACTCACTCACCCACTCACCTACCCACTTACACACTCAGTCACTCACCCCCTCACCCACCCACTCACCCACCCACTGACTCACTCACCCACTTACCCACTCACCCACTCACCCACCCACTCACTCACTCACCCACTCACCCACCCACCCACTCACTCACCCACTCACCCAGTCACTCACTCACTCACTCACCCACTCACCCACCCACTCACTCACTCACTCACTCACTCACTCACTCACCCACCCACTCACTCACTCACTCACTCACTTACCCACTCACTCACTCACCCACTCACTCACTCACTCACCCACTCACTCACTCACCCACTCACTTACCCACTCACCCACTCACTCACTCACCCACCCACTCACTCACCCACTCACCCACTCACCCACTCACTCACTCACCCACTCACTCACCCACTCACTCACTCACCCACTCACCCCCTCACTCACCCACTCACTCACTCACCCACTCACTCACTCACCCACTCACTCACTCACTCACCCACTCACTCACCCACTCACTCACTCACTCACCCACTCACTCACTCACTCACCCACTCACCCACTCACTCACCCACTCACTCACCCACCCACTCACTCACCCACCCACTCACTCACTCACCCACCCACTCACTCACTCACTCACTCACTCACCCACTCACTCACTCACCCACTCACTCACTCACTCACCCACTCACTCACTCACCCACTCACTTACCCACTCACCCACTCACTCACTCACCCACCCACTCACTCACCCACTCACCCACTCACCCACTCACCCACTCACTCACTCACTCACCCACTCACTCACTCACCCACTCACCCCCTCACTCACCCACTCACTCACTCACCCACTCACTCACTCACCCACTCACTCACTCACCCACTCACCCACTCACCCACCCACTCACCCACTCACTCACTCACCCACTCACTCACTCACTCACCCACTCACTCGCCCACTCACTCACTCACTCACCCACTCACTCACTCACTCACCCACTGACTCACCCACTCACTCACTCACTCACTCACCCACTCACTCACTCACTCACTCACCCACTCACCCACTCACTCACCCACTCACTCACCCACCCACTCACTCACCCACTCACTCACTCACCCACTCACCCCCTCACCCACTCGCTCACTCACCCACTCACTCACTCACTCACTCACTCACTCACTCACCCACTCACCCACTCACCCACTCACTCACCCACCCACTCACTCACCCACCCACTCACTCACTCACCCACCCACTCACTCACTCACTCACTCACCCACTCACTCACTCACCCACTCACTCACTCACCCACTCACTCACTCACTCAGTCACTCACCCACTCACTCACTCACCCACCCACTCACTCACCCACCCACTCACTCACCCACTCACTCACTCACCCACTCACTCACTCACTCACCCACTCACCCACCCACTCACCCACCCACTCACTCACTCACCCACTCACCCACTCACTCACCCACTCACCCACCCACTCACTCAACCACTCACTCACCCACTCACTCACCCACTCACTCACCCACTCACTCACTCACTCACTCACTCACTCACCCACTCACCCACTCACCCACTCACTCACTCACCCACTCACTCACCCACCCACTCACTCACTCACCCCCTCACCCACTCACTCACTCACTCACTCACTCACCCACTCACTCACTCACCCACTCACTCACCCACTCACTCACTCACTCACTCACCCACTCACTCACTCACTCACTCACTCACTCACTCACCCACTCACTCACTCACCCACTGACTCACGCACTCACCCACTCACTCACTCACCCACTCACCCACCCACTCACTCACCCACTCGCTCACCCACTCACCTACCCACTTACACACTCACTCACTCACCCCCTCACCCACCCTCACCCACCCACTGACTCACTCACCCACTTACCCACTCACCCACTCACCCACCCACTCACTCACTCACCCACTCACCCACCCACCCACTCACTCACCCACTCACCCAGTCACTCACTCACTCACTCACCCACTCACCCACCCACTCACTCACTCACCCACTCGCTCACCCACTCACCTACCCACTTACACACTCACTCACTCACCCCCTCACCCACTCACTCACTCACCCACTCACCCACTCACCCACTCACCCACTCACCCACTCACTCACTCACTCACCCACTCACTCACTCACTTACCCACTCACTCACTCACTCACCCACTCACCCAGTCACTCACTCACTCACCCACTCACTCACTCACTCACTTACCCACTCACTCACTCACTCACCCACTCACTCACTCACCCACTCACTCACCCACTCTCTCACCCACTCACTCACTCACCCACCCACTCACTCACTCACTCACCCACTCACTCACTCACTCACTCACTCACTCACCCACTCACTCACTCACTCACTTACCCACTCACTCACTCACTGACTCACTTACCCACTCACCCACTCACTCACCCACTCACTCACCCACTCACCCACTCACCCACTCACCCACTCACTCACTCACCCACTCACTCACTCACTCACCCACTCACCCACTCACTCACCCACTCACTCATTCACTCACTCACCCACTCACTCACTCACTCACTCACTCACTCACTCACTCACCCACCCACTCACTCACTCACTCACTTACCCACTCACTCACTCACTCACTCACTTACCCACTCACTCACTCACTCTCCCACTCACCCACCCACTCACTCACTCACTCAGTCACTCACTCACCCACTCACTCACCCACTCACTCACTCACCCACTCACACACTCACCCACTCACCCACTCACTCACTTACCCACTCACTCACTCACTCACCCACTCACCCACTCACTCACTCACCCACTCACTCACCCACTCACTCACTCACCCACTCACTCACCCACTCACTCACTCACTCACTCACCCACTCACTCATTCACCCACTCACTCACCCACTCACTCACCCACTCACTCACCCACCCACTCACTCACTCACCCACTCACCCACTCACTCACCCACTCAGTCACCCACCCACTCACCCACTCACTCACCCACTCACTCACCCACTCACTCACTCACTCATCCAGAGGAACTTTCAGGCCTCCAAGTTTTTTTTTATTTTTTTATTTTGTTTTTCTGAGACAGAGTCTCACTCTGTCACCCAGGCTGGAGTGCAGTGGTGTGAGATCTCAGCTCCTGCAGCCTCCGCCTCCCAGGTTCAAGTGAGTCTCCTGCCTCAGCCTACCGAGTACCTGGGATCACGGGCACCTGCCACCATGCCTGGCTAATTTTTTGTATTTTTAGTAGAGATGGAGTTTCACCATGTTGACCAGGCTGGTCTCAAACTCCTGACCTCAAGTGATCCGCCTGCCTTGGCCTCCCAAAGTGCTGGGATTACAGGCGTGAGCCACCATACCCAACCTCAGGCCTACAAGTTCTGTTTACAGTAAGTGCATGATACAGGTATCCCATTAACAAAAATCTTCTATACCGTATTTTTGCTGTACCTTTTCTATGTTTAGCTATGGTTAGATACACAGATACTTACCATCGTGTTCCAGCTGCCTACAGTATTCAGTCTAGTACCATGCTGCACGGGTTTGTAGACTAGGAGCAATAAGCCATACTAAATGGCCTAGGTGTGTAGTAGGTTATACCATCTGGGTTTGCGTAAGTATACCCTGTAATGTTCGCAGAGCGACGACATCGCCTAACAATGCATTTCTCAGAAGTTGTCTCTGTTATTCAGGGACAAAGGCTTTATAGAATTTCCTGAGTATTATTCCACCGGACACACCGCCCCACCTCTACACAACTGTTAAAATGAGTGTGTGTTATAAGGGTTCAACATACTCAAACCATTGTTGACAATTGAGAGTACTTTTCAGTCTTTTTTTTTTCTGACACAGATCAAGGGTTGGAAAACGTTTTTTTTTTTTTTTTTTCTAGTGGGTCAGAGAGTAAATACTTCAGGCTTTGCAAGTCTCTGTGGCAACTACTGAACTCTGCTGTTACAGCGGGAAAGCAGCCATGGGTACCACCTGAGTGAATGTGTGTGGCTGGTGCCAATGAAACTCTACACACAGGCAGGAGGATGGGCTTGGCCCACAGGCTGTAGTTTGCTGACGTGGATATAAATATTTACACGTATAAGATAGTATATATGTGTGATTAATTTCACGTTACAATGGGAGAGTTTCTCTTTGTCAATCACGTTTATTTCTGAATATAATGTTAGCAGTTGTGCAGTGTCCTGCTCCAAACATTTGTCATTATTTTATTTTCAGAAAGATTGTAGCAATTTATAATTTCACTGGTGGTGCATGAGAGCACTTGCCTGTGCCTACAACAGGCAAATTGTTAAAAAAGAAAAAAAAGCAAAGGTGTTGCTAATTAGATAGGGATCTGAGATCTTATGGAATTCTGCCTGGTATTTTTTGCTTGTTCCTGCCTGTTACTTTAATGATATTGATCACAGTACCTTAGAGTTAATCGATTCGCTGAGACGTGTAGAGTGCTTTATGGTCTAGAAAGCCATTCCCTGTGTGTTTTCTCACCCAGTTCGCTCACGTTGCTGTAGGGAAACACAACCTCATCTCCATTATCCAACAGCATTAAAGCTCAGTGAGCATCTCAGATACAGAGGCTGACGTACGACTTGAGTCTGATCTTCTGACCCTGAATCCTGCACTTATTTTCACAGCAAAGCTTAAGTCACTGGGCAGGTACTTCCCTCCAGAGTGACTTCCTTTGCAAACAGACTCGTCAATTTTCCTGTTGCGCCATGTGGCTAGGACGTGTCCGCGACACACCACGGATCATTGCCACACAGCAAAACAGAGCTGCTGTTTTTTTATGGTGCACTTCCTAGCCACACACCTCCTCAGGGGCTCCCTGGAGACGTCACTGTTAAAGGTCCCCCAAGGCTGACCTTGTTGTGGGCAGTTGACAGAATCCCACCTTGGTGTCTGGACCTCCCTCTGGCTTCTGCTCTCCTGTCTTCTCCATGTCCTTGCAATTTCTCAGAGACACGTGTCAAACAGGTGTCACAGCCACTGAAACAGAGAAGATGCAGTTAGACTAAAACCCTTTAAAATAAGCTAAGTAGGTTTAAACAGCCTTCTTCTTTAAAAAAAAAAAACAAAAAACAAAAAACAGAAAACAAAAAAACAAAAGCATGGGAGCTTTGTGCAGTTTCCTCTCCTCTGCAGCATATCGGAGCACTTCTCTTCCCGATGAGCCCCTTGAATGAAAGCTTGAAAATGGTACCCAGAGGTGAAGCTGGCGCGGACATCAACCTCCAGAGCTTCAGGGAAGAAAGCGGCGTGCTCTGCCCTGAACCTCCCTCTGACCGTGGAATTGAAAATGAATCACATTCGTAATAAATGTAATCCCACAAACTCTGAATGAACAGTGCTGAGAGAAGGCGCTGGCATGAACGAGCACTTCGGCGAGAGCCCTGGCTGCCTTCAGGGCAGCCAAGCCGCCCCTTTCTCCCCTGGAACGATGACTATGTGTGTTGTGCCATGCCCTTGCAAAGCCCCACAGGTCCCTTTTGTTTGGGCAATTTGCATTTGTTAGACGGTGTCTGAGCGTGTGGAATCCAGCTCCTAAACACATTTTTGGAGGCATCATTCAAGGCCATGACATTGCAATGGGCTTTTGTGCTAAGAACCCTAAGTGAAGGGCAGTGGGCTACTCCTTACCTCTGCAAACATTATGGTCAGGAGCTCACTTCTATTTGGGAGAATCCTTTTTTTTTTTTTTTTTTTTCCCCCTCAGCACTCGTGCCAGAACCAACTGTATTATAGGCCGTCTAATTGAGACTTGGCAGCTGACAGCCCGGATCAAAGGCAGCTCAAGCCCAGATCTCGGATCCCAGGCCAGTGGGCACTTAGTGCGTCTCAGAAGCAAAGCATCCCTCCCGCTTTCCAGCAGTTCATGCCAACGCTGATGCCTCAGCATCCCCACCGGCTGAACCATGGGCTGTTCCACCATCGGTTCCAGAAAGAGCCACTTGTGAGCTATTAAAGACAGCAATGAAGTGCCTCAGTGACAGCAGTGATTCAGGGAAAGATGGAGGAACCATCCGGGAAGGCGTTCTCCTTTTTCCACTGCACTGAGTCTGTGAGCAGGAGCACCCAGCCAACCAGAGGCAGGCGGGGAAGGCCCCGGTGGGAGTGGGCGTGTGAGAGGGATGGAGGATTCCTTCAGGGAGAAGGGCATAAAAAGAACATTTCATAAGTTCACAGGCAATAGACATCAACCATGTTCTCAGATGTTTACTAAGCCAAGAATCCTATATCCAAGGAACACAGAAAGGAGAGCCAGTTCCCAGTTTAGTAATAAGAACACAGCTACGTGGTAGAAGTGAAAAACCACCAAGAGGATGCTTTAAGGATTAAATATGTCAAGTATTTCCGTTTGGGCTCGTTTCATCCATTTTCTGAATCTCAAGCTCCTTGTCTATAATAAGCAACTCTAACTATAATCGCAAACACACAGGCGCACGTGCACACACACATCCCCATACA
Organism: Pongo abelii; assembly: GCF_028885655.2. Lineage (NCBI taxonomy): Eukaryota > Metazoa > Chordata > Mammalia > Primates > Hominidae > Pongo > Pongo abelii. Next base: position 135,344,410 of record NC_071993.2, read on the forward strand.
TGCACACCCATCCAGTTAGCATAGAGAGGTTGCACACTGGTCATTTGAGAAATGCAAAGTAAAACCACAATGAGACACCACTTCACCCTCAGTAGGAGGGCCTCGTGTCTAGCTTTCATGGAGAGAAGGGGGTGGGAATAAGTAACTCCACTGTGTAGGTTGGCATCCATTCTGAACTAATTCTTGTATATGGTGTCTAAAAGCTTGAGCAAGTATGCACTGGACTGGCCAGGTGCATCTCGAGAATGACATGGCTCAGGGAGCAGTCTGCGGGGCCGGGTGGGGTATGCTGTGTACAGGAGGAGAAGTGTGGGAATGAGAGAGAGATGGTCTGCCAGGGTAGAAGGTGCTGGTATGAAGAGGAATCTCTCTGCCAGGATAGAAGGTGCTGGTATGAAGAGGAGAGTTGGGAGCCACCTTGCAGTGCCTCAGAGAATATGAGGTTGTGGATTCCCAGGGATATTGGACAGGTAAGTACATTAGGAATCAGTTTATCAGCAAAGTGCTAGATGTTCAAAGGGAAAAGGGCCTGATGAGACTTCTGTCTGCTCAATGCCACTTTTTTTTAAACTTTTATGTTTATTTTTCTTTTATTTTATTATTTTCTTTTATTTTATTATACTTTTAAGTTCTAGGGTATATGTGCACAACGTGCAGGTTTGTTACATAGGTATACATGTTCCATGTTGGTTTGCTGCATCCATCGACTCATCATTTATGTTAGGTATTTCTCCTAACGCTATCCCTCTCCCAGGCCCCCACCCCGTGACAGGCCCCACTGTGTGATGTTCCCTGCCCTGTGTCCAAGTGTTCTCATTGTTCGGTTCCCGCCTATGAGTGAGAACATGCCATGTTTGGTTTTGTCCTTGTGACAGTTTGATGAGAATGATGGTTTCCAGCTTCATCCATGTCCCTGCAAAGGACATGAACTCATCCTTTCTTATGGCTGCATAGTACTCCATGGTGTATAGGTGCCACATTTTCTTAATCCAGTCTAGCATTGATGCGCATTTGGGTTGGTTCCAAGTCTTTGCTATTGTGAATATTGCCACAATAAACATACCTGTGCAAGTGTCTTTATAGTAGCATGATTTATAATCCTTTGGGTATATACCCAGTAATGGGATCACTGGGTCAAATGGTAATTCTAGTTCTAGATACTTGAGGAATCACTACACTGTCTTCCACAATGGTTGAACTAATTTACACTCCCACCAACAGTGTAAAGTGTTCCTGTTTCTCTACATCCTCTCCAGCACCTGTTGTTTCCTGACTTTTTAATGATCGCCATTCTAACTGGTGTGAGATGGTATCTCATCGTGGTTTTGATTTGCATTTCTCTGGTGGCCAGTGATGATGAGCATTTTTTCATGTGTCTGTTGGCTTCATAAATGTCTTCTTTTGAGAAGTGTTTGTTCATATCCTTTGCCCACTTTTTGATGAAGTTTTTTTATTGTAAATTTGTTTAAGTTCTTTGTAGATTCTGGATATTAGCCCTTTGTCAGATGGGTAGATTGCGAAAATTTTCTCCCATTCTGTAGGTTGCCTGTTCACTCTGATGGTAGTTTCTTTTGCCGTGCAGAAGCTCTTCAGTTTAATTAGATCCCACTTGTCTATTTTGGCTTTTGTTGCCATTGCTTTTGGTGTTTTAGTTATGAAGTCCTTCTCCATGCCTATGTCCTGAATGGTATTGTCTAGGTTTTCTTCTAGGGTTTTTATGGTTTTAGGTCTAACATTTAAGTCTTTAATCCATCTTGAATTAATTTTTGTATAAGGTGTAAGGAAGGGAGCCAGTTTCAGCTTTCTATGTATGGCTAGCCAGTTTTCCTAGCATCATTTATTAAATAGGGAATCCTTTCCCATTTCTTGTTTTTGTCAAGTTTGTCAAAGATCAGATGGTTTTAGATGTGTGGTGTTGTTTCTGAGGCCTCTGTTCTGTTCCATTGGTCTATATATCTGTTTTGGTACCAGTACCATGCTGTTTTGGTTACTGCAGCCTTGTAGTATAGTTTGAAGTCAGGTAGCATGATGCCTCCAGCTTTGTTCTTTTTGCTTAGGATTGTCTTGGCAATGTGGGCTCTTTTTTGGTTCCATATGAACTTTAAAGTAGTTTTTTCCAATTCTGTGAAGAAAGTCATTGGTAGCTTGATGGGGATGGCATTGAATCTATAAGTTACCTTGGGCAGTATGGCCATTTTCATGATATTGATTCTTCCTATCCATGAGCATGGAATGTTATTCCATTTGTTTGTGTCCTCTTTTATTTCGTTGAGCAGTGGTTTGTAGTTCTCCTTGAAGAGGTCCTTCACATTCCTTGTAAGTTTGATTCCTAGGTATTTTATTCTCTTTGAAGCAATTGTGAATGGGTGTTCACTCATGATTTGGCTCTCTGTTAGTCTGTTCTTGGTGTATAGGAATGCTTGTGATTTTTGCACATTGATTTTGTATCCTGAGACTTTGCTGATGTTGCTTATCAGCTTAAGGAGGTTTTGGGCTGAGACGATGGGGTTTTCTAAATATACAATCATGTCATCTGCAAAGAGGGACAATTTGACTTCCTGTTTTCCTAATTGAATACCCTTTATTTCTTTCTTTTGCCTGATTGCCCTGGCCAGAACTTCCAACACTGTATTGAATAGGAGTGGTGAGAGAGGGCATCCTTGTCTCGTGCCGATTTTCAAAGTGAATGCTTCCAGTTTTTGCCCATTCAGTATGATATTGGCTGTGGGTTTGTCATAAATAGCTCTTATTATTTTGAGATACATTCCATCAAAACGTAGTTTATTGAGAGTTTTTAGCATGAAGAGCTGTTGAATTTTGTCAAAGGCCTTTTCTGCATCTGTTGAGATAGTCATGTGTTTTTTGTCGTTGGGTCTGTTTATGTGATGGATTATGTTTATCGATTTGCGTATGTTGAACCATCCTTGCATCCCAGGGGTGAAGCCAACTTGATTGTGGTGGATAAGCTTTTTGATGTGTTGCTGGATTCAGTTTACCAGTATTTTATTGAGGGTTTTTGCATCAATGTTCATCAGGGATATTGGTCTAAAATTCTCTTTTTTTGTGTGTGTGTCTCTGCCAGGCTTTGGTATCAGGATGATGCTGGCCTCATTAAATGAGTTAGGGAGGATTCCCTCTTTTTCTATTGATTGGAATATTTTCAGAAGGAATGGTACCAGCTTCTCTTTGTACCTCTGGTAGAATTCGGCTGTGAATCCATCTGGTCCTGGACTTTTTTTGGTTGGTAGGCTATTCATAATTGCCTCAATTTCAGAGCCTGTTATTGGTCTATTCAAAGATTCAACTTCTTCCTGGTTTAGTCTTGGGAGGGTGTATGTGTCCAGGAATTTATCCATTTCTTCTAGATTTTCTAATTTACTTGCATAGAGGTGTTTACAGTATTCTCTGATGGTAGTTTGTATTTCTGTGGGATCAATGGTGATATCCCCTTTATCATTTTTTATTGTGTCTGTTTGATTCTTCTCTCTTTTCTTCTTTATTAGTCTTGCAAGCGGTCTATCAATTTTGTTGATCTTTTCAAAAAACCAGCTCCTGGATTCATTGATTTTTTTGAAGGGTTTTTTGTATCTCTATCTCCTTCAGTTCTGCTCTGATCTTAGTTATTTCTTGCCTCCTACTAGCTTTTGAATGTGTTTGCTCTTCCTTCTCTAGTTCTTTTAATTGTGATGTTAGGGTGTTGATTTTAGATCTTTGCTGCTTTCTGTTGTGGGCATTTAGTGCTATAAATTTCTCTCTACACACTGCTTTAAATATGTCCCAGAGATTCTGGTACGTTGTGTCTTTGTTCATATCAGTTTCAAAGAACATCTTTATTTCTGCCTTCATTTCCTTATGTACCCAGTAGTCATTCAGGAGCAGGTTGTTCAATTTCCATGCAGTTGTATGGTTTTGAGTGAGTTTCTTAATCCTGAGTTCTAATTTGATTGCACTGTGATCTGAGAGACAGTTTGTTGTGATTTCTGTTCTTTTACATTTGCTGAGAAGAGCTTTACTTCCAATTATGTGGTCAATTTTAGAATAAGTGCAATGTGGTACTGAGAAGAATGTATATTCTGTTGATTTGGGGTGGAGAGTTTTGTAGATGTCTATTAGGTCCACTTGGTGCAGAGCTGAGTTGAAGTCTTGGATATCTCTTTAACCTTCTGTTGCATTGATCTCTCTAATATTGACAGTGTTGTGTTAAAGTCTCCCATTATTATTGTGTGGGAGTCTAAGTATTTTTGTAGGTCTCTAAGGACTTGCTTCATGAATCTGGGTGCTCCTGTATTGGGTACATACATATTTAGGTTAGTTAGCTCTTGTTGAATTGATCCCTTTACCATTATGTAATGGGCTTCTTTGTGTCTTTTGATCTTTGTTGGTTTAAAGTCTGTTTTATAAGAGATTTGGATTGCAACCCCTGCTTTTTTTTGCTTTCCATTTGCTTGGTAGATCTTCCTCCATCCCTTTATTTTGAGCCTATGTGTGTCTCTGCATGTGAGGTGGGTCTCCTAAATACAGCACATTGATGGGTCTTGACTCTTTATCCAATTTGCCAGTCTGTGTCTTTTAATTGGGGCATTTAGCCCATTTACATTTAAGGTTAATATTGTTATGTGTGAATTTGATCCTGTCATTATGATGTTAGCTGCTTATTTTGCCCATTAATTGATGCAGTTTCTTCAAAGCATTGATGGTCTTTACCATTTGGCCTGTTTTTGCAGTGGCTGGTACAGGTTGTGCGTTTTCATGTTTAGTGCTTCCTTCAGGAGCTCTTGTAAGGCAGGCCTGTTGGTGACAAAATCTCTCAGCATTTGCTTGTCTGTAAAGGATTTTATTTCTCCTTCACTTATGAAGCTTAGTTTGGCTGGATATGAAATTCTGGGTTGAAAATTCTTTTCTTTAAGAACGTTGAATATGGGCCCCCACTCTCTTCTGGCTTGTAGGGTTTCTGCCAAGAGATCTACTGTTAGTCTGATGGGCTTCCCTTTGTGGGTAACCTGACCTTTCTCTCTGGCTGCCCTTAACATGTTTTTCTTCATTTCAACCTTGGTGAATCTGACAATTATGTGTCTTGGGGTTGCTCTTCTCGAGGAGTATCTTTGCGCTGTTCTCTGTATTTCCTGAAGTTGAATGTTGGCCTGCCTTGCTAGGTTGGGGAAGTTCTCCTGGATAATATTCTGAAGAGTGTTTTCCAACTTGGTTGCATTCTCTCCGTCACTTTCAGGTACACCAATCAAACGTAGATTTGGTCTTTTCACATAGTCCCATATTTCTTGGAGGCTTTGTTCGTTTCTTTTTACTCTTTTTTCTCTAACATTGTCTTCTCACTTTATTTCATTAATTTGATCTTCAATCACCGATATCCTTTCTTCCACTTGATCAAATCGGCTATTGAAGATTGTGCATGTGTCACGAAGTTCTCATGCCGTGGTTTTCAGCTCCATCAGGTCATTTAAGGTCTTCTCTACACTGTTTATTATAGTTAGCCATTTGTCTAACCTTTTTTCAAGGTTTTTAGCTTCTTTGTGATGGGTAGAACATGCTCCTTTAGCTCAGAGAAGTTTGTTATTACCGACCTTCTGAAGCCTACTTCTGTCAACTCGTCAAAGTCATTCTCCGTCCAACTTTGTTCTGTTGCTGGCAAGGAGCTGTGATCCTTTGGAGGAGAAGAGGCACTCTGGTTTTTAGAATTTTCAGCTTTTCTGCTCTGGTTTCTCCCCATCTTTGTGGTTTTATCTACCTTTGGTGTTTGATGTTGGTGACCTACAGTTGGGGTTTTGGTGTGGATGTCCTTTTTGTTGATGTTGATGCTATTCCTTTCTGTTTGTTAGTTTTCCTTCTAACAGTCAGGTCCCTCAGCTGCAGGTCTGCTAGAGTTTGCTGGAGTTCCACTCCAGGCCCTGTTTGCCTGGGTATCACCAGCGGAGGCTGCAGAACACTAAATATTGCTGCCTGATCCTTCCTCTGGAAGCTTCATCCCAGAGGAGCACCTGCCTGTATGAGGTGTCTGTTGGCCCTTAATGGGAGGTGTCTCCCAGTTAGGCTACACGGGGGTCAGGGACCCACTTGAGGAGGCAATCTCTCTGTTCTCAGAGCTCACATGCCTTTCTGGGAGAACAACTGCTCTCTTCAGAGCTGTCGGATAGGGACGTTTAAGTCTGCAGAAGTTTCTGCTGCCTTTCTTTCAGCTATGCCCTGCCCATAGAGGTGGAGTCTATAGAGGCAGTAGGCTTTGCTGAGCTGCGGTGGGCTCTGCCTAGTTTGAGCTTCCCAGCCACTTTGTTTACCTACTCAAGCCTCAGCAATGGCAGATGCCCCTCCCCCACCTGGCTGTAGCCTCACAGGTCCATCTCAGACTGCTGTGCTAGCAGTGAGCAAGGTTCTGTGGGTGTGGGACCCACCGAGCCAGGCATGGGAGAGAATCTCCTCATCTGCCGGTTGCTAAGACCATTGGAAAAGTACAGTATTTGGGCGTGAGTGTCCTATTTTTCCAGGTACAGTCTCTCATGGTTTCCCTTGGCTAGGAAAGGGAAATCCCCTAACCCCTTGTGCTTCCTGGGTGAGGCGATGCCCCACCCTGCTTTGGCTTGCCCTCCATGGGCTGCACCCACTGTCCAACCAGTCCCAATGAGATGAACCAGGTATGTCAGTTGGAAATGTGGAAATCACCTGTCTTCGGCATCGATCATGCTGGGAGCTGCACATGGGAGCTGTTCCTATTTGGCCATCTCTGCTCAATGCCACTTTTACAGCTCTTTGGCTGGCATCACCAGTGGGTGGTCCCTGAGACCTCACCCTAGCCAGTGGAGCTAGCCATCCCCACCCCTCACTCTTCATGGAAGTTGAACATGATGCCATCCTTGTGAGTGTGAAGTGGTGTCTCATTGTGGTTTTAATTTGCATTTCCTAAATGACCAGTGATTTGGAGCATCTTTTAATGTACTTATTCCCATGTATTTTGGTGAACTGTCTATTCAAATCTCTTGCCAATTAAAAAAAATTTTTGTCTTATACAGTAATTTAGTTGTAAGAGTTCTGTAAATTACAGATATAAGTTCCTTATTGAATATATGGTTTGAAAAGTTTTCTTTGAGATTGAAGACTGCTATTTTGTCTTTTCACTTTCTTAATGGTATCCTTTGAAGTGCAGAAGTTTTTGATTTTGATGAAGTCCAATTTATAATTTTTTTTACTTTTATTATATGTGCTTTTGATATATCTAAAAAAACTTTGCCTGACCCAAGGTCACAAAGATTTACTCCTCTGTTTTCTTCTAAGAGCCTTATAGTTTTATAGGTCTGTGATTCATCTGTTCTGAACTAGTTCTTGCACATGGTGTGTGATGGTCTAAGTTATCGTTTTGCATGTGGCTATGCAATAGTTTCAGCACCATTTCTTATAAAAACTGTTTTATCCCCCAGTGAATTATCATAAAACCTTTATTAAAATTATCAATTGACTATAAATTTAAGGCTTATTCCAGGATTTGCAATTCTATTCCACTTATATATGTACCTATCTTCATGCCAGTATCAAATTGTCTTGGTTACTATAACTTGTAGTACATTTTGAAATAGAGAAGTGTGAGTTCTTAACTTCCTTTTTTGTCTCATTGCACTAGCCAGTATTGGTGAGAGGAGACATCCTTTTCTGTTGCTGATCTTAGGGGAAAAATATCTAAGTTCTCACCATAAGGATTTGCATTACATCTATAGATGAAGTTGGGGAATGTTTCCATCTTGACAATATGGAGTCTTGCAATCTATAAATATAGAATTTCTCTCCATTTATTTATATCCTTTATCTTTCTTTCACTACTGTTTTGTAGTTTTCAATGTACAAGTCTTACACTTCTTTTGTTAAATTTGTCTCTGTTTTATTCTTTTTGATGCTATTGTGAATAGAGTTGTCTTATAATCTTTCAATTTTTTATAGTTGGTATACATAAATACAACTGAGTTTTGAATTAGGTTATTTGTGAATGAAGACAGTTTTATTTCTTCTTTTCCAATCTGGATGTCTTTTATTTACTTTTCTTGCCTAATTGCCAGGTTGAAATTCCAGTACAGTGTTGAATAGAGGTAATGAAGGGAGATATTCTTGACATTTTCCAAATTTGAGGGGGAAGGCATACAGTCTTTTGTAATTAAGTGAAGGTTTCTCATAATTGCCTTTTATATGGTTGAGAAAGTTCCCTCCTATTATTAGTTTGTTGAGGGTTTGTTTTTTATCTTGAATGGATGCAATTTCTTTGGCTTTCGTGGATGGATGTGAGCCATTTTACCAGCAAAAGACGAGAAAGGCAGAAGCTAGAGGACTGAGAGGAAAATGTTGAAGAGTCTGGATCAAGTCAGCACTGAGGCTCACCCTACTTCTCAACATCTTCATGTGTGAGCCAGCAGATGTTTTTACTGCTGGAGACTTGTTGAGTTTGGCTTCCTGTTAAGATCAACAGAAAAACTTTTTACTGGTAAACCTTCTCCAAGTAGTCTTCCCAACCCACCCAAATGGATGTGCTATGTCCTAACTTTCCACAGCTCTTTGTAGCTCAGTTATTGCACATTTTTGTCTACTCCCTTTGATGCTTTGTTTGTGTCTTGCTTCCCCTGCCAGCTCCTTAGAACAGGGTCATTGCTGCATCCATGTCTGCCTCCCTTACAGTGCTTAGCCCTGTGCTTGCAAAAAGTTGATGTTAAAGTTTTTTATAAACTAATGCAAAAATACTTGAGTAATTACTACTGAAACTGGATTAGATGCTTTAATTTTTTCTTTAGGAGTCTTTCTAAATGTGAGTAGAATTGTCTTATTAATTTTATTTTTCTATTTTTTACTATTGGTATACATAAATACAATTGATTTTTGTATTAGCTTTGTAGTTTTTGTAGCTTTTTACATGGATTTCTTAGGATTTTCTATCTACAAATTATGTTATCTATGAATGAGAACAGTTTTACTTCTTTATTTCCAATCTGGGTGTCATTTTTTTTTTATTTGAATCTCCCTGGCTGGAGTGGAGTGGCACAATCATGTCTCACTGTAACCTCTGCCTCCCAGGCTCAAGCGATCCTCCCATCTCAGCCTCCTGAGTGGCTGGGGCCACAGGTGTACACCCCCACATTTGGCTAACTTTTTGTATTTTTTTGTAGAGGCAGGGTTTCAGCATGTTGACCAGGTTTGTTTCGAACTCCTGAGCTCAAGTGATCCACCCACCTTGGCCTCCCAAAGTGCTGGGATTACAGGCGTGAGCCACGGAGCCCAGCCTGGATGTCTTTTATTTACTGAGAAAATTAGTTGCTGTGTTATATTAAAAAAATCTAGTCTTGGAACCATTTGCTTAATCCATAGAGGACCCACTGATTGGAGTGAGGGGGAAGGACCCAGAAGTTTTCTTTCTTGGGAAGACCTCTTCCTCTCATCCCCCAGCTCTGTGCTCTGTAGAACAGGATTGCAATCACTAACCCCGTTTTACAGATGAGGCCTATTGAGACACCCAGTCTTGTCTGGTTTCACACAGCTAGTTGGACCAGGGCTGGGACAAGAACTCACATGTATCTGGAAATGAAACCCTGGTTGTTGTAACTCCACTCACAAACCTGTGCCACCTCTAGTGTAATTCTTGTCCTAGAATAGCACGTGCTAGTAAGAGTCATGAGAGTCTTAGAGACAATCTTATATAATTCTTTAGTTTCATAGTTAAGCACATTGAAACCAAGGAGAGTAAAGTGGGTTATTTTTGGGGAGTCATACTCATGCGGTGATGTGGGGGTCTTAGTCTTTGTCAGGGTAGCCAATAATCACTGCTTGGGGAAGTCAGTTTCTTCCTAAAAGTAATGAAGAACTTGGGACAGGGCATTTTATTTTTATACACATAAAGGAACCATTTACCTGTGTCCCTTAGATATCTCAGAGATTTCTGGAAAGCAGGAGCTTCTATCCAGGGGCTGCATCCTGTTGAAAACATCATCACTGCTTAGCCTTTGGAATGGGATTGTCTTTCTGGACTCCACATTTCAGTAACCTGAAAAAAATTAATGAATCTCCAAATATCAAGCAGAAATGCATTTCCTTCTGACCTAAAAGATTTGGGGGAGAAGATTTGTTACTATTAGTAGCAATAGTGATTCTACTGTGAATCAAGCCATTTCTCCTAATTTGAAGTGATGCTCCCTAGAGTTTCACTGTCTTTCCTGAGAGTTTCCAGCATTGGGCCTTCAGGGAGAGTTTGGGGTGCATTCAGTCTGAAAGGAGCAGCTGACTCTGGCCCTGGAGGTTAATGTGAATGGAAAACAACTGGTGAAGGGGAAGGAACCCAAAGGGAATGGAGGTAAGAGATTTTCCCAGCATCTTATACATTGTATGTTTCGAGCAGTTGCTTGAAACAATGCTTTTGAAAGGATGCATGAGTGAGAGTGTCTATCTAGGCTGCAACCTCCTCTAGGAGGTGACCTATGTTCTCCTTTTGCCTAGTCCTTTATTACACCAAGATGCATAGGATATTCATGTTAGAGTTTCAAAGGTCCCTTGAATTTTGAACTGAATCGAGTGGTAACTGTTTCAGTTGTCCATTGCTGCATCACTCAGCACTCCAAAACTTAGTGTCTTAAAACAACTGTTTCATTATTCTCTTGTTTTCTCTGGTTTGGTTGAGTTCAGCCAGGTGGTTCTTCTGCTGGTCTCACTTGGAGTCTCTCATGCAGATGCATGCAGATCATAGCTGGAAATGAGATTTCTGAAAGCTCGACTGGGACACTGGCATGGCTGGAGCCCCCTTGCTCTTCATGTAAGCCTAAGCTTCTTCTTTCCATGTGACTTATCATGTAGTTTCTTTTGTAGTCTCTGTACAGAGCAGCTGGATATCTCTGTATGGTGGCTCAGGGCTCCAGGAAGGATTTCCAGAGGGCTTTACTGTGCAAGCACTTATGAAGTTTCTGCTTGTACTCTTCTTGCTAATGTCCCATTGGTCAAAGCAACTCACGTGACCAAGCCCGTAGTCCTTGTGGGAAAAGACTACAAAATGACAGGAATGCCAGGAGTCAAGATAACTGGGAGTGTTCAGTGAAACAGTCTACCAAACACAGTGGAGGCAGTGGAGGCTTTCCAGGCAGCAGGGTGAGGCAGTGCCACACCGTTGTCCGGTGTGGCTCTAGTTTAGGGTGAATAGACTTGGAGACTGGTGAAAGACAAGGCTGGAATGGTGATTGCAACCAGACTGAGAGGTCTTTCAATGCCATGGGAGGAGTCTGGACATTATCTTATAGACTGATGACAGGAAACCAGCAAAGGTCTCCAGGCTGGGCCATGTAGCCCAGGATGTGTGGTTTAGGTGAGCTCAGGTGGACATGGTGGAGGATTTCTGGGGACCAGTGAGATGAGCTGGTAACGATGGCAGTGATCAAGGAGAGGAATGATATGTGCTGAGGCAGTAATGAGGAATGGGGAGGAGCTGATGGTTCAAACACAATTTTGGTGAAACAGCCCAAGGGACTTGGAACTGATGGGCTGGAGGGCAGTGATGTAACCACCTACAGAAAGAGTGTGTTTCTATGGCACTGAGGTTTGGACACCAATGAGCTCAGGTTCTTTATTATTAGGCACAAATATATTTTAGGGAGAAGTCATGGGTATGATGTGACACTGGTCATGACAACGAGAAAAGCATTTTTAGGTACTTAAAATGTGAAAGGTTGGTGGAGAAAATTTAATAAGAATTCTAAAACTTGCCTGGGAGTTTGAGGAGAAAAAATGGATTAAATTTTTAGTAGCAACCTAGCATACCCAGCGTGATAAATATTAGGTCCCTGGGGACCATCAGGTGTCACTGGGATGATGGAGACCAGCCTCATTTTTACGTCTCCTTGGTAGGGAAGCCACAGAAACCAGAAACACAATACTTGAGATATACAAGTACGTGGCCAGCCAGAGACAGTCCCTGGGCCAGGAGGCCAGGTGGCAGCCAGGAATGCAGGGCTCTCCCTGGGGCTGCAGGAGAGGACAGGGCCAGTGTGGGGCTAAAGGGAAATTGAGAGCTTTTGTCTTGGCTCCTTATGGCTTATTGATGAGGCTAGAGGGAGTTTCTGATTTCAGACCCCGTGCCCTAGGAAGCCTCTGATTTCACCCTTTGTTTTCCTGCCTCCTGAAGAAAGTGGGATTGCCTGGATCTGCAGGGGTCGGGGGTCAGGGGTTCTAATTCCTTTCATTCTTTGAGTTGCTTGGAAGTGCCTTGGGAAAGTGATGGCAGGCCTGCTTGTCACTCCTGATGGCCAAGTGGGATCAACACATTCGTTGTAAGTTTGTGTTATTGTTCACAAAGCTATCGCTTATTTCAAACAGCAGCCTCAAGGTCCTGGAGAGGTTCATGGGTGTGTGAAGTAACTCAGGTCTTCTTGTGCACAGTGAAGCTTGGTTTATGGGCTGGGAAAGGGAACGTTGAGATGGGAAGGCATGTCCAACAACCATTCCATTGATCTGAGGGTTGACCTAGAAAAAAGCCTAACAGTGCCCTTAACTGTTCCTGGCGTATAATACCAACATGTATGTTAAAAGAATAGCCGTGGAGGGAGGGCAGTGAAGCAGCGAAGTTCCCCGCTGTGCTGCCATGGGGAATGATGCATATCCCACACTTGGGTAGGGGCTGTCAAGGGATGACCCAGTGCCTTCTTGCCCAGTGAACAGCAGACTCAGCATGGTCCTAATCCAAACTGATTTGTTAGAAATACCAACTTCTCATTTGATCACTTGAGTTTCCAAGACCAAGTTACTGCAAAAGCTACGATTTTGGTAACATTGTCTGTGCCTTGAAAACTTTCTTTGGTGATTCTAAAAATTACTATTAAGCCTGAATAATTTTAGGTAACATTAAGTAATTTTGAGTTCAATGGCTAACAGTTATGGAGCGCTCAGTAAGTGTCAGGTATTGTGCTAAGGATCTACGTGCATGAGCCCATTGATTTGTCCTACAACCCCACCAGGTATTTGATGTTATTACCCCCATTTTGCAGATGAGGAAAATGAGACACAGAAAGGTTGAGTAATAGCCCTGGTAGCATAGTGGGCAAGGTGCTAGCACGGAACCAGGAAATCTGAATACAAAGCTCAGGGCATCTTCAGAGGTCTGTCTCTCCCATTCCCTTCCTCCCTTCAGCCAAAATCATGGTTGGTTTGGTTTCTGGTATAAGAAATTAAAGTGGCAAAGTAATGTCCTTCAAGAAAGCAAATGACAATGTGTCCACCTGGAACCACCTGCAAGGGCAACAGTGGGGGCATGGAGGTGTCTATGCCTACGTTAGACAGCAGAGCTCAGTGTCATAGAGGAGTTGAGTAGAGGGAGGAGGAGGAGAGTGCCACACAGAGAGGATGAAGGAATGGAAAACACATGCACACATGTATGTGCTTGCATTCACATGCAGGCACCCTCATGTGCACACCCAGCTATGCCTGTGCATGCAGCAGAGGAAGGGGAGATGGGGAGTGAAGGAGGAAATGAGTGAAGAACAACAGACAAACAGGCACCTGGGTGACTCCAGCAGAGCACAGGGCTCCACATGGAAGGTGGGTTCAACAAGATCAGCTGGGATCTTTGGGGAGAATGGCTTGGGTAGGATGCATAATTTTTCTTTTTATATATAGACTTTATTTTTTAGAGTACTTTTAGGTTCATAGCAAGCTTGAGCGGAAAGTACAGAGTATACCCATTTCCCCTACCCCCAAGAGAAGCATTTTTTTGCTATAAATTTTAAGCTGAAATCTATGCCGCAATTTCTAACGTAAATGGTTGTAGTCAACACCCACTGAAAATGGGAAATGCTGGCTAAGTTGTGTTCTCTGTGAAATACTTTACAATCTAAGACATAGGATGGACTCCAATTCCCATTGAATCTGGCATTCTTTTCATCCTTATAGGACATCCCTGGAAGATTGTGTATGTCCATTGGCTGAGGAGGGAGAGGTTGTCTCAGTAGGTCAGTTTCATCCACTCTGGACACCTGGTCCAGGTGGCTGAGCTGCGATGGCTGGAATTGGCTTTGAGCCTCGTCAGCTGATGGGGTGGACAAGCTGGAATCAACTATAGGAAAAATGTTCCCACACACTCTAAACACACATTTAGCCCTGCTTTGGGATTCCAGCTGATTTCAAAACAAACACCACTGATTTCAGAGCCCTGGCATTGCAGCCACTGGTCACGTCCAGCCATTCTGAACAGTTGCTCAGCCCCTCTTTTTGCTGACTTGGGTTCACCTGGATTTTCAATTCCAGGGAAAAGTTTTGTGACATCTACTTCCACGTCAGCCCTCTGTCTCCCCACAGCCCTACCCAGTCACCCATTGTAGGCACAGCTGGTTTACCCTGATCCTAGTCAGGTCCCTCCACTCCCAGACTCAGCTTCTGGAACTGAAGGGAAAGTGCGTGTCGGCCAGAGGGAGGCTGCACACCTAGATGTCTACAGGGCCATTGCAATGAGTGCAGCCAGCACCAGCTGGATTCAGGCTCTGTGTCCAGCACCCTGCTAAGGTGGCATTTGCATACTCTCAGCAGAGCCATGGTTACCCTTATTTTACAGATGCTGAAGGGAAGATGGGAGAGACCGGCTGCTTCCCCAAGGCCACACAATGGGTATGTGCCAAGTGGGGATGGAACGCAGGACTTTCTGCCCCCAGCCCAGGGTCTCCTGTCCATTTACCAGCTTCTAGAGCTTCAGATGGGGCCCAGCAGGGTGGAAGCCCCTGGGATGGGCTATTCCCACCGAGCAGGGAGGGCTTCCTGAGGAAATGCAGAGCCCTCTTGGAGAAAGGGGAGGGTCCTGGTCTCCTCACAGAATCTGCTTGGTGCTCCAAAGAGTGTTCCTGACTGGCAGGGCAGGTGGAGTGCACAGAGCCATGCACTCACTTTCCACCTGGACTCCTACTGGGAGAGAGACGAGTCTGCTTCCCAGGCCCATGCAGAAGGAGGCAGGGCTTGCGGCAAGTTCTGTCCCTGCTGGTCCTCCAATTCTCATCAATGTGTAGCAGATTTGAGCAGGTGGCTGAGGCCTTTCTAGCTGGAAGGTCCTTAGATTTTAGGAAATATGCCCAGCAACATCAATTCTCCACACTTTTACCTTTTAATGGTAGAAGAAATACATGTTCATCGTAAAAATTGGAAAATTTAGATTATGCAAAAAAGATAAAGAATTAAAATCAACCAAAATCTTATGTGACCCCATAACTGTTTTATCCCGTATGTTATATTATGTTATCCCACTATATACTGTATTCTATAATCTGCTTTTTCACATAACAGCATACTTTGCACATCTTTTAGCACTGACATTTTAAACTGACACAGGTCATTTAGGAAGATCAGAAGTGAAGGGAAATTGATCAGATACATGCAAATCGATTTAATTAAACTAGATGAAAGGCAGTTTGACTGTTAGACTCTGGAATAGGAGGGATGATGAGACGTTTCCCTCCTTCACAGAGTTAAGAGAGATGAAAGACACAAACAAAATTACAATGGCTCCACACCCAGCAATCAACAATCTGCTGTGGCTATAAACCAGTCTAGGTGAGGGGACCTGGGAGAGGTGGCATTCATGGAGTGGAGGAACTTTTCTTGCCTTAGGTGATAATCATTTGCATTTCTGTTGTGGGTGACAACCAGGCAAAGGAGTCCAGAGCTCGGGCCTCGGAATTGATGCAACTGGGTGCCAGGTTATGCTGTTACTTTTGGCTTGGGCAAACCAACAAACTCTCTAAGCCCTGGGCTCTTTCTCTACCAAATGTGAATACTTGTACCTACATGACTGGGCTGCTGAGAAATTTAAAGAAAATTTAAAGAAAATCAGGCATGCCAGGCAACCGAACACAGCGTCTGACACATTTTAAATGCTCAATAAATGGTAGCTAGGTATTATTATTGTTATTTGAATTATTTGAATTTGGTAAAACAGCTATATCTACATCTGTTGCAAAATGGACAGAGCTTTTAAAAAATTAGGAACAAAAAATTATTAGGTAATTCTATCTTTCAGAATATGTTTCTAATAAGTCCAAGTAACTTTAAGAAATTCTAGGGAGATGCAAAGGGAAACATATATGTGGTGTCCACTAGTTGGTTGGAAAGTCTGTTGTGATTGACTTATAGGCAATGGCCTCTACCTATACTGATATCAGGATTATCTAGTATTACTCTGAAATAATACTGCACTGATATTATTCCAAAAAAATACTGTATTCTGATATTACTCTGAATAATATTGCACTTAATAAATAGAATATCCCATTTGAAAATCTTTTTTAGATAATTTTAACACATTATTATTATTATTATTTTATTATACTTCAAGTTCTAGGGTGAAAATCTTATTTAACTTACATGCATCACTATGCTGAGTTCCAGACTCAACAGATTATCCGTTTTCTCAGTACCTCTGTGGAAGGAACAGCATTTAGAGTTACTCTATTTTGAAGGAGGTCAGATATTATTGAAGACTCTGTTGAAAAGAAACTCTCCTTTATGTTTGGAATTAGGCATATCATTTCTGATAAATATAAAAAAATTAGAATATAGCATGTGCATACATATGGAACAGACAAAGCCTTCTGGTTTCCAATTGCTAATCTGACTTTTCTTAGTGGCTGTCCAAATAAAATGCTCTTTTAAAGCAAGTATGTATTCTCTCTCTCTCCTCTCTCTCTCTCACGGATGGCAGGATTCTAATTTCTCTTGCCACCTGTAAGTTACGGCCAAATTAAATGAATCCATAGGAGACTTGTCTTGTTCAGCTCCTGCAGTAACTACCTCTGTTTCTTGAAAGGCCTTTCTTTTTCCAGGCCTCCTTATCTGAAAAGGTTTACCGTGTCTTCATGCGAGCAGGTGTCATGCTTTAGAAAAATCACAAGCAGCAAAAAGTCAGAATTGTCAGTTCAGAAGACACTGCTTGTTCCACTGGGTACAACTGAGCAAGCAATGCTGGCAAACGATCTTTAGAAAAAAACAGAGGATGGAACTGCGGCCGAATGAAGATAAAAAGGGCTGCCAGCTTTATTCTCACTGAAGGCTGGCAACAGAATCTGCAGGAGGGAAGACGTCTATCAGATAGGTCATCTGTTGTGTAATGAAGAATAGAAGGCAGAGACAGGCAGGAGGAGCAGGTGATGCGCCCTCTCTGAGGGGCAGGAGCACTAGAGAGAAACAGGAAAGCGTAGCTCTTGTGAACTGCCCACCTTTAATTTACTACCAAGGACTCTGCTTGTCAGGCACGTCTGCGAGGGGAGGAGAAGCCCATTTATAAGGTTATAAGTAAACTTGAAAATCTGCTTTTTATTTCTCTGTGGTCTGACTCATTAAAAATTCATTTCTTTCTGTACAGGGTGTCTTATTAAAAATGGTGAACATATCAAAAATTTTCTGGTCCTGTGATATTTATACTCCTTTTTGAACATCTTACTGTGTGTGAGTGTGGTATGGTTTTATGAGGAAGAAGCAAAATGATGGTGCTACGTAGTAAGTTTTAAATGCATGTCTTTGTCAAGGAATTTTTTCCTCGTACTGCTCTGCTCATAAAATGTATGGTGTTCTGCTAAAATAAAAAAAATATGCAAAAGATACATTCTCTATGAAAGTTGATTTACAAATGCCCAGTTTAAAATCGTGACAGCATCACTGGGCTATTATGCTTTTAGTTTCTATAAGAAGGTTCAGTTTGGCATCTTCATCTTGCAAAAAGCAATGTGCTGATCTGGGAAGAGCTGGCCAGGGCAGTGGGATGGGGCCACTTCAGGGCTGGGTGGGGCCTGGGGCACCCCTAACACTTGCATGAGTGGAAGGAAAGGAAATAGGAATCTAAAATGAGTTTGGCCCTTCATTTGCGTGGGAACTAGAACCCTGCACTTCTACTTATTGTGAAGCTGATGGGAGACACTGAAGAGCCCTTTCAGCCAAATACACTTTGGCAAGATGCCCTCAACAAGGAACTGTAAATCAGATCATTTAAGAAATGTACTACCTTGAATGGGGTGGGCGGTGACTCGCAGGTGATTCCACCTCCTCTGGCCAGCCTTCTGGAATCAATAATGACCATTTGTGTTTAGTGAGAGGCAGAAGGACTCATCCTTTCTGTATTGACTGGCTGGGGTATCTGCCATCCTGCCCCTGTGGCCAGGCATTCA
The DNA here is from genome assembly GCF_028885655.2 of Pongo abelii. Lineage (NCBI taxonomy): Eukaryota > Metazoa > Chordata > Mammalia > Primates > Hominidae > Pongo > Pongo abelii. The sequence goes on from NC_071993.2 coordinate 135,362,562, forward strand.
CGTCCCCACACAAGTCAGAACCATGGAGATGGCGCCTGGACGCCAGCTTCACCATTCATCAGCAGCGCTGGCCCTGGCATGGCCCAGTGCCTTGCACACATGCATGCATCATTCATCTGCCCCGCTTCACAAATAATCTAATGGAGTATGATTCTTTCCTTTCTGCCTTCTGACATGCAGGCCTGGCCACGGGACCCAGCAGTAAATATCTATCTTAAACAAATTGCTGTCAGTGCGAAGTCACCAGGGACATTTAAGAGGGAATTAGGAATTAAGAATTTGTGGCTATGGCTAATAAAAGATGGATTGGTTTATTTGTGTGGCTCTGCAAATGTGTGCATTAAAATAGGTGGAAAGACTAAAATAAGACAACAATTACACTTCCGAATAGATCATACCCAATTATCTGGCTATTAATTTGCTAGTTACTTTGTTAAAATGGTGTGCGTGTATAACCTTACTTATATGTTACTGTGTAATGTGTATTGTTTATATATAAATATATGTGTATTACACACACACACACACATATCCACATATTGTGCATATTAGAATAAGGAAGTTAAAACAAATAGACTCTAACCGTATGTTTCAGTGGTGACGGTTTGGTTATCCAATGGTTATGTTGTACAAAAGTGGCACATTAAATGAATGCTTGTTAAATATGCAGAGTGGTAGCTTTGGTTTGAATAATTTAAAATTCAAATTGAAAAAGACTGTATGCTCACATTTTAGGATTTAATCTTTTTGGCAATCTAAAAGAAAAAAGGTTAACTGAGGCTAAATAGCTTGGTTATCCAGCTGTATGTATTTTATGTGCTGTCGATACCCTGAAATAAGAAGATTATGATGTTTAAAATCAGGTTTACAGATGTATTTTCTACTTTTTAAGCCAGAAAACCCTCTAAATTGTTAGGCCTGCATTCTTTAATCTCCCTGCTTAAGCCAAAAGGTGAGCTCAGGAAAAAAATATCCACTATTTGCAACCATAAAGAGGAGCTTAGCAATGCTTTAGGAAGTGGCTACATGGTTCCATTGCTCATGTCAGAGACAAAAACTCAGAGTTGGGGATGTTGGGGCTGGTGGAGGGCTTTTTCCTCTTGAAGGCATTTCCTGAACGATCCTGGGATGCTATGCAGACACCAGCCTAGAGTCTGGTTTACGTCTGGGGGGTCCATGAGTAAGGCAAACTCTGTGCCCGCTTTTCCCCATGTGGGTGAAACTGGGGCTTGCAGTGGTGATGCCTGGGCCCCACGGCTTCAAGCAGTCACCCCGGGGCATCTCCAGTGACGAGAGACCTCAGTGTCCCCCTCACGTGTGGTCTCTTGGCCCCTCCAGGCCACAACCTGAGTCCCTGAGCCTCTTCTAGGCCCTGCTCCATCCTTTGCGTCTCTGTCACGTACCGCAAGCTGCCAAATCTGTTCAAAACTATCTGTGACAAATCTGTTCAAAACTATCTGTGACAACAGCTTTGCAGAGTAACAGAAAGCCTCTGATGTTCTGACCACATCGGTTAAAGAAATGTGAAACTTTTAGTACCCAAGGAAGAGCTGATGAGAAAAATATTGCAGGGCAGCCCGAAGCCTGTGGTGGACTTCTGGCCATGCCCTCTGGTGGATTTCTGGCCAGACCCCTAGTGGACTTCCAGCCAGGCCCCCGGTGGAATTCCGACCAAGCCACCTGGCAGACTTCCGGCTTTGCACAGGCCTGCCTTGGGAAGGGAGTTGGGGCTGGTGAGTGGCTCACAGACTGTGGGACACTGGGGGCTGCTGCTCTTGATAAGGCCCAGGGATGGGTCACCTCCCCCAGGGAAGCTCCCTCCCTGGCCTGAGAGTGGTGGGGGCATGGCCAGGAAGGGAAGCCAGGAAGGGTGGATGCCTTCACAGGGGCCGGGTCCTGGGGTCCTTGGCTGGGGTCCTGATAAAGGAGTTGCAGGGGGTTCTGTCTGTGGTGAGCCAACACCGGAGACAGCCTGGTCTCCGATTCTGTCCACATCTTATTGGCCCAAAGTTGCTACAGAGAGAAGGGCACCCCACCCGCCCTGTCTTGTCGCTGTCACTCTGGAGCCGCAGAGCCACCCTGTTCCTGGTCAGTCATCCATATATCCTGGTACAACCGGCCAGGAGAACAGGGTTGGAATCTGCAATTTCCACCGAAGCACATGCAGTTTCTCTTTCATGGGATGTTGTCATGCCCCATTGAAACACACTCCCAGTGATGAATTGCGTGAGCTTTCCTGGGAAACAGGAAGAGAGGAGACCAAAAGCAGGGAATCTGACCCCAGGACTCAATGACAAGCCCTTGGTGAGGAGTTTGCTGGTGACTTGGCCAGAATTACAAACACTTTTAATTCTCACTTTCGATGCTTCACATGACTTCAAAATGGGCTGTCTTAAACTAGTTCAACCATTGTGGAAGACAGTGTGGTGATTCCTCAAGGATCTAGAACTAGAAATACCATTTGACCCAGCCATCCCATTACTGGACATATACCCAAAGGATTATAAAACGTGCTGCTATAAAGATACATGCACACGTTAAGATTATTGCAGCACTATTCACAATAGCAAAGACTTGGAACCAACCCAAATGTCCATCAATGATAGACTGGATTAAGAAAATGTGGCACATATACACCATGGACTACTATGCAGCTATAAGGAAGGATGAGTTCATGTCCTTTGTAGGGACATGGATGAAGCTAGAAACCATCATTCTGAGCAAACTAACACAAGGACAGAAAACCAAACACCACATGTTCTCACTCATAGGTGGGAATTGAACAATGAGAACACATGGACACAGGGTGGGGAACATCCCACACCGGGGCCTATCGTGGGGTAGGGGGAGCGGGGAGGGATAACATTAGGAGATATACCTGAAGTAAATGACGAATTAATGGGTGCAGCACACCAACATGGCACATGTATACATATGTAACAAACCTGTAAGTTGTGCACATGTACCCTAGAACTTAAAGTGTAATAAAAAAACGGGCTGCCTTAACACATTCTTTGGGTGAATTGTTCTCTTCCACTGTGTGAAAGAGCATCTCCCATCCCAGCTCTGCCTTCTGTGCCTGGTAACACCAAACTCTCTCTCTTTACCAGGAGTCCCCACCAGCATTGCAACTCGGTCCTACTTCTCCTGCTTCCAAATTTTCCCTGTCTCATCATCTCTCCTTGCCAGGCAAACATCTTCCAATACTGCTGTTCATCCTCTGCCCACATCCCACTCCCACACGTCTTCAATCCACCCTAACTTAGCTCTTTCCCATGTTCTTTCCCAGGTCACCAGTGGCCTCCTTACTGCTAAAATGGGTGGATTCCATGAGGCAGCACCCACTGTAGGTGGCCATTCAGTTCTCCAACTCCCTCCCCAGGCCCCGGGCTCTGCACCTTCTGAGTTTCCCTCCTCTTCCTCCTCCACCGCTCCTCCCAGGCTCCTTGGCCGGCTACTCTTCTCTCCTCTTATTTCCAGAGTTGAGCGCCTTGTTTGGATCCTCAGCTCCTTTTTCTTTTCCTCCACATGAGCTCACTGGAGATGTGATTCTCTCCTGGATATGACGACTTCAATTCTTGCCATGAGCCCAGACCTGTATTCTGAATCCCACACTGTAGAGCCAAGTGCCCACTGGCCATCAGCACCATGTCCAAGCTCACCTCCTCACCCACTGTCCTAGTTGGCTCAGGATGCTATAATAGAATTCCATAGACTTGGGGCTTAAATAGCATGCATTTATTTCTCACAGTCCTGGAGGCTGGGAAGTCCAAGATCAAGATGCTGGCTGATAGATTTTCTGGTGAGGGCCTGCCCATTCCCTGGCTTGCAGACAGCTGTCATCATGCTGGGTGCTTACATGGCAAGGGGATGGGGAGGGAGGGAGACAGAGAGATAGAGCACTCTTTAGTGTTTTTTTCTTATAAAGGCACAAATCCCATCATAAGACCCCACCCTGCCAAACTCATCTGAACCTAATTATCTCCCCAAGGCCCTACTGCCTAATACCATCACATTGAGAGCTAGGACTTCAACATGTCAGTCCTTGGGGACACAAACATTCAGTCCACAACACCCCTAGAGAAAACTAAAATGCTGATGATGACAATAACAAGGGCAAGGACTCCATGATCACCCGGCCCCACCCCTCTCTCGGCTCTCCTGGTAAATGCTGTTGTCCAGCCGCTCAAGTCCTCTGAACTTTTTTTGTTTTTCGTTTTTCTCTCCTCTGCCCCGTACATATCTAATGAAAAAGGCTTGTCAGCACCCCTGCAACAGCCCTGTCATCCCCGCTGCCACTACCCCAGTCCCAGCCACAGTTGCCTCTTCCCTGGACTCATGAACCACCTCCAGCTGGCCTCCCTGATTTCCACCCCAGCCCTGCCCCCACGGTGCAGCCAAAGGGGCAGCAGTGGCCCCCTCACCTGTTGTAAGAATTTCAGCAGTGTCCTCAAATAATGCCCAGACTAAACGAGGCAGCCTTTGAGGCCCCCCAACTAGCTCTCCTTCTCTCTGCCTCTCCAGCCTCCTCTCTCCCCTGCCTCTGAAGGCCACTGCACTGACATCGTTTCCCAAGGTGCCTTTAGATATCTTCCCCATCCCTGTCTGGTTAAGGCGTTCTTGAGTTCTCAGAGCAGCTCCATCTGCCCTGGGAAGCTCCCTGAGATCCCCTTGCACTGGGCAGGGTGCTCTTCCAGTGAGCATCCTCAGACCCCAGACCATCCAGGTTCTGTCCTGACTACACCATATGTTATCTTTGTCCTTCCTGTCCACTCTTCTGCCACTCTGCCCTGGCTATCTTTGTAGCTCTGAAACCCATCAGTGCCCAGCACACCAAGCATTGCAGATTGAGCTGCCCAATTCCTGTCAGATTTCATTTCCAGTTGGAACACTCTGAACTTACTGGGCAAAATGTCTTTGTTGCAGATTTTTCTTGGATAACTTTTTTTTTTAATGGCAAAAATGTCCATGATAAAATCAGTTCTTTTTGAAAGTAACTTTAAAAACTGAAATTCTTTATTGGAGAAAAATGTAAATCAGGCAATTTGGTAGTTTCCTCATGTTCTTGTTGCTTTATTTTTAATTCATGATCAGAAATTCAGACACTGGTTCCTGATTCCACAGGACCAGCTGAGATGTAAAGGGCCTCTGTTTACCTAGGGTAGCCCCTTGGCCTCTGACTTCTCTGGGGGTGGTGGTGGAGGGATAAACCTCTCCCCCATCTTAACCTTAGGTCCTAAGTCTATAAAAAGGAAGACAGGGGGTTAGATCATTTCTGAGGTGCTTTTCAACCCTGAATTTCTATCTTTTTGTGCTGTTAAAACAAAACAAGTATTTATGTGCCCAGGTAATGTCTTATAAATTCCCAAGCCCATATTCTAAAGCAAAATACTCACATATTTCCCAAGAGAAGTATGTCTGCCCATCCTCCTCCCTCTCTTCCTTCTCCTCGTCTTATCTGCTGCTGACTTTTACCAAGGACCACAAGTGGCTGTGGTACAGAGGCTGCTCAGAAGGGTGGGTGATAGCAACCGGTAGATCACATCCTTCTAAGGGCCTCAGTGCTGTGATGAGAGCCAGTCCTTGTGACCCCTCCATCCTTCTCTGGCAGTGCTAAACCTGGAGCCCACTTGCCCTGTGTGGGATCAGTCCCAGGTTGACATCAGCCTTAGGCAGGGAAGTGATTGTCCATGAAGCAGGGGTATATGAAAATCCCCTAGGAACTTGCTCACATGCAGAGTCCTGGGCCCCCTCCATCACTTTTGGTTCAGGGGGCCTTTGGTGGGGCCTGGGAACCTACACTTGAACCAGCTTTTGAGGAGATGCTGATGCCAGCAGTTCATGGGCCTCAAGTGGAGATTCACCGATGATATGCGGTGATTCAAGGTCCCAGCGAGACGCTGGGCCAGCCCCCCGCCTTTCAGGACTGTTGTGTTGCATCCATCCCAGTAGAAATGGATCCCACTTTAACAGCATAAGTGCCTGTTTATTGCTTTTACAGTGCCCTTTTTCTTTCTACTGCCTGGGAGGGATAATACAATTTTAATCTGTATTACAGAATACTAATATTAATAAATTTATATATTAATAATTTTAGCGTTCTTGTAAATGATATAAATAATATTATAGATAATAATAAGATTTCATGGCTGGGGTGGTTGGGGAGCTGGAGAAAGCTGACTCTAGTCACTCATTGTAGGGATGGAGTCTACACAGCGTGGAGGAAGGGAGGATGAGACCCTGAGGGGAAAACATGCCTTGGGGCTCAGAGTCAGGGAAGAGGCCAGACCCAGGCTGGGAGAGAAGGGAGCTAGGACACCAGAGGCCCTTTCTTGCTGGGGCTGTCCCTGCTCCCAGCTCTGAGGTAGCAGTGACTGCACTGTATCTCAGTGGCTTTCCCTGAGCAGGTCAGTCACAAGGCCTGGTCTCTATCCACTTCCCCACAACTGCATGGGCAAGGGAAGAGGGATTTTGAGCCTGTCACTGTAGTTTGGTTCTCCTGATTTCCACCTGTTAAGGGCCACAGCCTGGGGTCTTCCTCCAGTGCCTGGAGCCACAGAGAGGAGCTCCCACCACCCGCTGTTGGAAGGCTTTGCTAATTCCTCTACAGTGACCTGGCATCGGCTGGCCTCAGCCCCGCCAAGCCTGTGGCCCGGCCCTCAGGCACCTCTCGGGGGATGCCCACACCTTTGGTTCAGCTCCTCTGCACCCCATTAAGCCTGGGTGACGGGCACATCTGCACTCAGCATGCCTTTCTGCAGACCACTGGGTCATTAGCAGCGATGAGATGAGTCCCAGATGTTAGAGGAACATGGCAATGCTTCATGGACCACCACTGGGACAGATAAACACGGGGGAGCCAGCAAGTCATTGGATGCCAGAAGACTGGCACATTGACTCCATCGTGAAAGGCGAGACGGGTGACATTGGGGGGTGGCAATGGGGAGAAGGGGAAGGTGCTTTTATCTGAAGTATGGAGAGGAGGAGTGCCCACTTCTTGAAGAAAGGGAGTTGGAAATATTTCAGTTGCCTTGAAGGGAGATGACTTATTCTCATCCTAGAATCCCTGATTGTATGAATGAAACCTCTGGCTTCTGAAAGGCTAGGCTCGGCATATCCCAGGCCTTGCAGTATGGAGTAGGAGGAAGAGCCTGGGCTCCAGGGTCAGAAGTGAGCTTGGACAGGGTCCTTAATGCCCCTGAACTTTCATTTCCTTATCTTTAAAAGGGGATAATAGCAGTCCCATTCGCAGTGGCCCCTGAGAATCACAGAAGGTGACCTGCATTCCACAGTTAGCACAGGCTCGGTACAGAGGAGCTGCTATTACACTTGTTGGCTTTAGTCCCACTTGTTCAGTCATCTGCGGCCACCCATGCTTCAAATTCTGACCTTGGTCATCTGGGAGCAGGATTTTGGCTCAAACATGAACATTTCCAACAAAATACTGAAATACAAGTGCTGGTTTTTGTTTTATGTTTCTAATGCCTTTTATTTGGATATAGTCTGATAGAAAATGTTACTGCCTTTTGTGTGGTACCAGATAATCATAGCTTTGAGGAAACGAATGGGAAAATGACAATAAATTATATACACATAGGACTCTGAAAAAAGAAAGAACTGTTTTTGCAAAATTTAATAAAATGTTTGCATTAGCAATGTATTCAAAATCGCCATTGCATTTGCACTGTGTGTCAATACCATAATTTGTCGCCTATTGAAAAGTTTCAAAATTTGGATCATGTGAGGATTCACCTGCTCAAGGTGTTTTCAAAGACAAAAATGAACATTGAGAAGTGACCGTGCTCTTCCTCTAGTGGACATCTTGAGGATTTGATTAATGTGAAGCAGCCCAGGCTAGCTACTATTAATTAATATTAATACATCAACTAGACCAAGATGCCCAGGGAGTGTGTTATGCTTTGCTCAAGTAACCACAAAACCCTATTTTGTATTTTCTGAATAAAAATGAACACTGCATTTTTGGTGCCCCCCCTCCCCCCACCACCAGGAATGGTATGCAGTTCATTTTGGCCATGCAGGTCTGAAAATATTATCTGTGTTTGCACACCAATGTTTAGAATCAGGTTTTATTAGAAGGAAATCTCTCAAGATTGGAACCTACAGAAATAATGATGATATGTTGGTTTCTCTTACAGATCTGCACTCTATTACTCCAGGTAAAAAAAACTTGGAGATGTTTTAGCTTGATGCTTCATCTATTGAATGAAGAAGGAAAACTGTCATCATCTTGAAAAATCTTTATTTATTCCTTTTTACGTCTGATTCATTTATTTGTTCAAAATTTGTGAATTTAAATGTTTGAGAAGGACTAGCAAGTGATTGGCAACCAAGATTTGAAGCTCAGGAAAGAAAATCATTCATTGATTTTTTTTTCATGTATCCATTCATTTCTTCAACAATCTTTCTTTGATGAATGAGACGTGCCCCCCTACCCTGTTAGGGCGGACAGCCTATGGATGACACAGACATCTCCATAGAGTGTACTAACCAAGGGCCCTACCAGGGAACAGGCAACACAGGCCTGGAAGGGGTCAACTCTGCGGGGTGAGGTGGAGGTGTCAGAAAGGTGGTGCCTGAACTGGAGACTTTGATTTGAGAGGTAGCTTTGTAGTGATGAGAAATATAACTGTATATGAGATCATCTTTGAGCTGAGGGTGAATAAACAAAAAAGTTGTTTAAAGCCTCAGTGGTCACCATCATCAAATTCTTAAGGTCTGAAAGAATGGAAATGTTTGAGAAGGTTCTGTGCCTCTCTAATTTGATGATAAGATTTTTCTCTGTAGGAAAATGCCACGGTTGGTCCTAGCAGGGCCCTTCTGACATGATTATTTAACACCACTTAAAAAATTAGAAGAGAGAGAACAGATTAGCTAGTTCCTGAAGCAACATCCCCAGGAGAGTTTGGAAATGCATGGAATTCCCAGTGATGACTGAAGGGTCCATGGAGTATTTGCATGACCCAGGTGTTCACCTTCCTCCTCCAGACCCTTTCCTTTCTCTCACTCTTCCTCCCTGAATATATATATTTTTCTTCTTAGTGGTTTGCCATTTTTCCTATTTAAAAGGATGTGATCATTATAGAAAAATTTTGAACTATGGAAAAGTAGAAAGAAGGAAAGATCACAGCCCTCCACCACCCCATGGAGTAATAATGATTGTTAACATTTTGGTGTTATATTCTCCAAATCGTTTCCCAAATAATTTTCCTTTTATACATCTATGATCAGATGCTATATGCATACAATTTTGTATCCTGCTATTTTATTTATTTAATATCATATGATTCAACAGATTATTTACAAGTACTTCAAAATGTGGAGTTCCACAGTGTACTTAACTCTTCCCTCCCTGTGCTTTTATTTGGTACAAATTATTTTTAACATTTTCTGAATGTAAATAACACTATGATGGACATCTTTTTGTGGAAAACTCTTTCCAAATTTAAGGTTTTTTTTTTTTTAAATTGAAGAATAGAAATGAAACTGCCGAGTCAGAGAGTATAAATATCATCAGTACTTGTGGTACAGGTTGTCATTCACATTTCCAAAGTCCATTCCCATCAGGAATGAGAGTGCCTATTTCATAGAAACCTTGTGAACAATGGTACTGTGATTAAAATACAACCAACCAACCAACCAACCAACCAACCAACCAACCAACCAACCAACTAAACAACAAAAAATCTTCACAGATGTGACAGATGTGTTTACTAGAACTGAAGCTCCATGAAGACAGAGATATTTGTCTTTTTTTGGTTTGTTTTTTCATCAATATATCCAAGTTACCTAAAATTAACACAGAGTAGGTGCCCAACAAATTCTTGTAGAATGGAATCCATTTTCCAATGTGTCCCTTGTGTAGAGGAGGAAGTGCACATGCCTCTTGCCTGATGCACTGGGATCTGGTTCAAGCCTGCCCTTTATAAGTCCTTGTTGAGGTGTAGTTCAGTTAATGCTTTATTGGGAAAACTCAAGTACAACCTCAAGTGCAACCTATGTGTCAACTCCCAGGACAACTGTTTCTGGAGCCGATTCTTACTTTCTATTCCTGGACTCATCTTGTGAACAGGTTCAGCGGAGATGCTTTCCTGGTAGATCTGAGAGGCCAGGAGACATCGTTAGAATCTTGTTGCCTGCAGAGGGAAAGACAGAGCCCTGAGGGTGGTGGATTTTAAATGCCTTCATGCCCAGGTGGCAGAGCAGGCAGATCACTTTCTCTTGGGCCTGGTCAGCCCTGCCTGGACTTCCATCTGGGCTCAGTTACCAACACACACACATTCTTTCTGGGGACCCTCACACTGGGCTGGCTTGCACTTGGCTCTCTGGTTCCCTCTGACCAACTCCCATTGGTCCTTCTAGCCTCAGCTCAGAAGTCCCATTCTTTTTGGTAAAATGTCTGCCTCCTTTGATGGTGTCATGTGACATCCAAGCACATAGGTGCCTCCACTGTGGTCCATATCTTGTTGAATTGTAATTGTCCAATTGTAGCTCTCAAGTCAACCTTGCATAGAAGATCTGAGGACTGATTCTCTTCATTTTTGTGTCTGCATTTGGTCAACTGCCCCCAGGTAATTCTTATGCTTGTCGAGGTTTGAGAACCATGGCTTTTTTTAGGGGTTAGAAAGCCACCTGGAGTCTCTGTGGGGGAGCCATCTCTCAGGAATCATAACAGATTTCAGAGAACAACGGCAGCCGTCTCTGGGCTCATCTGCACAGCAGGGCATCCACAACCATGATTTGAGCTGCTCTCCTCCTGATCACCCATAAGGAAAGGCAGAACTCACGGCAGAACTTTTAAAAAAAAACTTACATAAACTGTAAAAGTTTTTTCTACAACAAAATGAAAATAAAGGGTAAGTTATAAATGCTGCCTCTTAATAGGACAGCGGTTAAATTGCAGCTGTACATCATTGGCCACTATGAGAAACTGCTTTCATAATTGTTTTAATTTTCTCTCTTGGTGTTATGAAGACCTTTATTACACACAGTTCTATATTAGCACCTTTATTTGTAATGAAATAAAGGTTGGAAGAAAATTGAGGTTAAAACATGGCCCAGCTTCTGATGGCACAAAGTAAAGTAAAACTCTCGTCTAAAAGAATTAAACACAAGTGTGATGCTCTAAAAACCAGGTATCATTCCACTCGTCTTTCCTTTCATTTGAGCTCCTCACCTTCCTCCTGTGCGTTTCCTGAACATGGAATTTATGCATGTTGTTATGTAATAGATGTAACATAGATAAAAGTTCTGTCACTTGATGTTTCCATTTTCAAGATGAGTATTTGCTCATGAATCCCTAGATTTTTTTCCCAAGTTATGGTAAAGAAGGTTTGCTCTTTATTGAAAGATAAAAAAAGTTTTTCCGTTGAAAAAACTAAATTTTCAAAGATTATTTTTTCTTTTAGCAGTCAAAATCAGCAGATGACTCGATGTCATAGATTTAAAAAAATCTTTATTTTTTTCATTTTCTGTAGAAAAATTGTATATTGCATTGCATTTTTCTTTGAAATTCATTTGAAGTTGGGAATAGAGCAACACATCCAATATTTGTGCATGTGTCGTGGTGGGGGGATCTGGTTAAATTTTCAAAACTAGTCTCCTTTTTGGAATAAAAGTCAAGGGAGACATTTTTAAAGAAACATTTCTCTACCAAACAGACATCAGGCTGTGGTAACCCTTTAGAAGCTGTTTTGTCATCACAAGAGATAATGTTTTTTTTTGTTACTTTGAATCTGCTATGAGTCCTGGACTTGACCACAGAGCAGCAAAAAGCCTGCTGTGGCCTGTGGGAAGGTCGTAGAGAAACAGCCTCTGCATCTCCCAAATGGAGTGGATGAATATTGGAACCACAGAGACACTAAGATACGGGAGATCATTATTTGAGGTCAGGAGGTTTCCTGCTAAAAACCTTCCTTTTAAACCCAAGGGGAATGGACCAAAGCATTTTTATCAGAAGGCTCTGGAGCCAGGCACATGCTTTGACTGCTGGCGCAAGGCTTTTGACCTGTGAAATTCCAGAGCCAGCGTTTGAACTGAGGCTTTAAGGAGACGAGTGGAGACTGCATGTGCTGGCGAGGGTGAATTTTTAAAAAGTCGTGTGTCTTTTTAAGCGCGTTGTAGGAGGGGCTCCTGGCTCTTATAAACTATGTTACATTTCAAAGTGGTTGGCATCATGAAGCCTTCCTTCTGACAAACTTGAGTTAGAGGCTCTGTTGTTTTTGCTAAACAGCCAAATAGCAGCCAAACCAAAGTCAGGTGATGACTTGAATAATATTGTGTATGAATTAGTACACAAAGTGTGACCTGAGTGTCTTGGTACCTGTAAATGGATTCTAACCCTATTCCACAGGAGGGGTTTAAAGACAGCTTAGAGAGGAGGAGGCTCCCTTTGGAACAAAGATCTACCAAGGAGGCAGCTTTCAAAAGGGAAAACATTTATTCAGATGTATACACTTGTAAGTATTTTAAAAAATTAAAATCTCACGACTCTGCAGCATGCCTCAATTAGTTCACCTTCTCCCAGTTGGCACCTACATACATCACATAAACAAAGACCAAATGGGACTCACTGTAATTTTTTCTGGTTACCAATCAATAGGATTGCAGGTTTGTTATGAATATGAATGGAAGAAATGACTAGACTCCTGATCAAACATCAGATCAATTACTCGTTCGTTTCCCATTGATCTGGTGGCTGTAGAGGTTGGGTGTGGGTCTCATCCCACCAGCAGCTTTCTACTAAGTAAAGTTTCAGCGAGGGGAGAGGCTGCGCCCTTGTCATGCTTACGTCTTGTCCCTACTGTCCCTTCCCTCGCATTTAGCATCATGAGGACAATTCCTGTCTTGAAGAAAGACTGTTTCCAAATTCAGGAAATGGAATTTTGAGGCCAGCACAGATCCTATGCAACTTTCACTAAATCTTTTCCTCGTTCGGCCTGAGCAAGGGTGTGCTGCTGTGGGGAACACATATTTACAACTCAGCCTTAAGAACCAGGTCAGGTCTGGTGCTCTCGGAATGCATGTGAACAGTTGTCACAGAGGCTGCTGCACCTGGCTCCATTTCGGGATGCCTGAAGCCAATTTTGGATTGCTAAATGATATTTAAATTTCACTTTATCTTTTAATCCAGAGCATTTTTGCAGATCTGATGGCCTGCTTGTGATGTGTGTGTATGGCATGAAAAATAGGAGGTCTTCCTTTTAGTTTTTTTTGCTTTATAACTTGGCATTTTAGAGATTCATAATCTTTTCATGATTTCAGGGGATTCATATTGGGCAAAGATGGCACAGAATGATTGGGGCTTGATTGACCTTTGATAGTTCGATGATTGTGGGCTATCAATAAACGCTGTGATTAGGGCCTGTGAACACAGGGCTACTCCTGACTCTCTTATTTGCTGGCCATTCAATGGGACAAGAAAAGGTGGAGGGGGCGCTGTGTGTGAGTAGCCCAGCTGACCCCGTAGATTTGGTTTGAACCAAACAGCAGGCAGAGCAGGGAGGTTGGGAAACCTCTGGAGGAAATTTTGTGACTCATATCCTTTGCAAGTCTTTGTTGGTGTGTTCTGTGATTGGATTAGGAGGAACTGACCACGTTACAGAGAGTTCTAGGGTCTTGTTTACAGGATGGGTGGTTTGCCTTCTAGGATTTTCTCCCTGACCTGCTTCTCCCCCTGCTGTGTGTGCATCCTTTTGCTGTGAACGGTGATGTCACTGCCTTCCAGGATTTCACCTTTTTGTCCTCAACAGTGAGATCCACAAAATTACATCGTTGTGTGGGCATTTGTCTGTTTACTATAATGAAGACAACCGGCTTTCTAATTGTCTATTAAATGGTCTATTAAATAGTGTCATAGCTAGAGGGACCTCAGCACAAATAATTCAGCTTCTCAATGTTTCACAAACTCCCTCTTCTCACACTGTTTGTAGCACTTTTTGAGAAGAAAGCTGAAAGCATTCTTTCTTCTTTTTAAAAATTCTTTTACCCTGAAGCTATTCTGGTGAGTTTTCCCCTGGGATCCAGATCTCCGTTTCCTCATGTCTCCTTTGCCTTTCCATGGCCAGTGTCCGCAGAGTCATGTTCCTCTGCTCTCTGTCTGTTGACACCATGGCTTTTCCTCCTGTCTTATGTCCTGTTTGCATAACTGGGATTGCTCCAGCTACTCCAGGGTCCCTCTGAATCCTGGGCTCCCTTCCTGGCCACGTCATCTTGCCCAACTTCATCTTTTCTGTTTGTCTCTTTGCCACCTGGAACTCCATGCTCCATGCTTAGCTGGATGTTCTCTAAGTGTTTATTCCACAGGCTCGATATGTGCTCTGCCATGCTCATGGCTGTTCTGTGCTCTCAGCTGCAAACAGGAAGTTTATATAGAGGCCTGTTTTATATTTATCGAGTCCCTGAATATTAGCACTTAGAAGAGATCTTAGAAGCCTCTTCCTCCAGTCAGTCCCCAAAAGGAGCATGTGCTCTGCTGGTGCACACAATGTACTTTTAGGTGACATGCAGATTTATTTTAGAAATTAATAATTAGGAACCTGTTTTGTTGCTTAGAAGTAAAACTAGCTCATCAGTTTCATGACTTCCTACCTGACGGTAAAATAGAGAGGTTGAGGCTAAAATTGATTTTTTATTTAAAAAATGGTGAGCACATTTAGGGGAAAATGTTTAGCAAATAATATTAAGTGGATTCACCACAAATTATGAAGGTGGTGGAGGGATGACCAAGTGGCCAGAGCAGCCACCAAATCTACCAGCCCCTCATTCTACGATGAGGGAAAGTGGGGCCTGGGAGGGCAGGGGCTCCTTTACGAGGAACTGCACCCTCAGGAATATGTTTTGTGGACCAGTGAGAGATGAGGGTTGCTGCATCGTGGGGCCCCAGGGGCCATCGCTCAAGTTGATTTCTGGGGGCAAGGAGCTGCCTGGAGCTGTGCAATGTGGGGCCCCACTAGAGGATCCCTGGGCATCCTGGTGGGTTCATGAGGCTGCTGGGGCCTGGACCCAGGCCTCTTGCATGAAGCCAGCAGCCTTCCTGGGAGAACATCTGGGTGTCCTTCTGCCCTGCAGAGAATGCCAGGGATAGGAGTAGGTTCTGGATGTCCTGGTCCACTGCGATGCCACTGTTCTGTTTTTACAAGCATCTCTTATTTCTCTTGCCATTCAGTGTCACCCATTCTTCCATGTGACAAGACGGTTTACAGAGACATTCCCTCATATTTGGCTTCCATTTCGCCCCTTCTAACCTTCTTGTCCACTGAATCAGCCAGGATGTACTACACCCTGTCGGCGACCTCACCGCTGGTCTTCTTTCTTGCTAACAGAACCCTGACTTTTCTGGGGCCAGCTCTGGAGGGTAAACATGGTCTGTGTAAGCTGTTCCTTGTTGTTTTGTTCTCCTTTGCTTGTGATTGACTTTGAGGTTGTCATGCAGTCCAATTCTGGCCAGCAAGACCTATGAGAAGTCTTCTAGGGGCTTCCAAGAAGTGTTCCCTTATTAAAGAGAGGGGAATGAGAAGAAATTCCTTTTGGCTGGGGACATTTTTCTGTAAGGTGCGATGTGTGGCATTGCTGCCGCCATTTTGTCACCATGTGGGAAGACGTGGCGACTCCCTGAAGATGAATGAGGAGGTATTGAAGGAGCTTGGGTCTTCAGACACTATTGAGCCAGAGCCCTGAGAGTTCCTGTCTCTGGAGATCTTGTTAGACAAGATAATGCTTTTATTACTTGCATCACTATTTTTATTTTTGGCTAAAAGTCTTCTAAATGATCCATAGACCCTTTACTTTCCCATGCCCTAGAAATTGTTTTGTTCTGCCCAAGGGAAATATTGGCTGCAGACTCTACTCATCCTGGTTTTTGTTTTCCAAAACTTGCGCTCCTAAACAGTTTATCCTGGGGGAGTAGTTTCCTGACAGAGACTTCCTGACAAAGGTGCCAGTTCCTCAGTGGCGGAGGTCTCTGTGATGCTCTCAGATAGGCTGGTGCCTGGCCCCGAGGCTTCCAACCGAACCAGGACTCCTGCCCCCAAACTTTCCTGCAGGGAACCACTGGGACTTGCATGATAAGGCTTTCTGTGAAGCCTGTGATGGGCTGGAGGTAGGAGGCCTTTGCCCATTTTTTGTATACCGTAGAAGGCCCTTGTGCTCTTACGTGAACTAAAAGAAGGGTAGACACAAGTAATGCCTGAGATGTTTTCCTACCAGCTTAGTGAGAGGATACTTGAACTGGGATTTCACTGGACATTAGGGAAATCCTGAGTCCATGGAGAACGATGTGTTCCTGCTGTACCGTACAGTGCAGGTTGCCATGCTCCTTGTCCAGAATTTGTCTTGTCTTAAAGCTGACTTCTCCTGAGAGTGTGCTCCAAAGAGGAGGATCAAGGGGCACTGGCCAAAGACAGTTTAGGGTCTGAGGAGCCACAACACATTTTGTGATGATCACACATCCTTTGCCTTTTCTTCTGATGAAATTGCCGTGGGGAGTTGCCCAAGTCATGCAACATCAGGAACTTCCTTCCAGTAAGAGCTTCAAGGATAAAGCCTTTATCAGCCTTTTGTTTTGTATTGTGATACCATTCGTTACAAGCTGTATTTTGAGTGGTGTTAATTCAGCATTTTAAGATGTTACTGTGGCATCCACTGATGGGTGAGCAGTTGGGATAGAACAGAAATTGCTATACTCTCCTTATTCTGCAGTGTCTTTCTCATATTATATTTATAGCAATTCATGATCTAATATTTTACTCCAAATAATTTTTGTTTGTTTGTTTGTTTTGTTTTTGGATGAAATTTAACAGTACTGCAAGAGTTTCCTTTCCTTAGCCACATTAAAAAAAATAAACTTTAAGGCCAGGTGTGGTGGCTCACATCTGTAATTCCAGCACTTTGGGAGGCCCAGGCGGGAGGATCACTTGAGGTCAGGAGTTCGAGACCAGCCTGGCCAACATGGTGAAACCCTATCTCTGCTAAAAATACAAAAATTGGCCAGGTGTGGTGGCACATGCCTGTAATTCCAGCTACTTGGGAGGCTGAGGCAGGAGAATTGCTTGAACCAGGGAGATTCCATCTGGGAGACGGAGGTTTCAGTGAGCCCAGCTTGCTGCCACTGCACTCCAGCCTGGGCAACAGAGTGAGACTCCATCTCAAAATAAAATAAGATACAATAAAATAAACTTTAAATTTTGGAATAATTTCAGATTTAAGGGAAAACTGTGAAGATAGTACAGAGAGTTTCTACACGCCTGCCCCTCACCCAATTTTCCCTACTGTTCTCATCTTACCTGATCATGATGCATTTATCAGAAGCATGAAGTTCACTTGAGCACGTTACTATTAAATAAACTATAGACTTTATTTGGATTTCCCCAGTTTTTTTTTTTTAAATGTGTCCTTTTTTTGTTCCAGGATTCAATCCAGAATCCTATGTTGCATTTAGACTGAGTCACATGTAATTTTATTTTCGAGATAGTTGTTCCTCTTTTCTCATTTTGCTTTTTAGCACACGCTATCAGTCACATATCATGTGCATCTTGTGGCCTTCTAGCCACCAAAATGTCGTTTCTGTCATTGAATATAGAAGTCATATCAGGTAATGTCTCTTTAATGAAGTTCCCAACTTCTATATATGATTTGCAATGCTGGTAAAATTTTGACAAAATTTGAAGACAGTCTGGGCCATGTGCCAGATCTCCAATGTAGCTTCAAAATAAAATCTGGTGAAAACTATTCCCCAAGGAGCAGTATGGAAGGGAATACGTATAAACCCTCATGAGTTAAAGCATTTTTTTCTCTGCATACAAATTTGTACATTTCTGTATTCCTTCTTGTTTATGGGCCCAAAGGTTATAAGGGAAATGGATTTGTATTTTTATTTTTTCCTGTGAAAAGATTAGCATTTGCTGCCTTTAAAATTCTTAATATCCATAGACCTTTACATATGATTGTCTAAGTAATCCAGTTGGGAAACTAATTGCTTGATCTTGTAAGTTTCCAAGTCCAAGGCATGGAAGGGACGTCAGGATGTAGTTCTGTTTGTTGATATCTTGAGATAGACTCGCTCTTGGAATTGGTTTTAGGCACCAGAAGTGGTATTGTGTGCCATTGGTGGAGGCTGACTTTGCTGTGTGATATTACACATTTTCACTTATGCTGTGTCCACATTTGGTTTCTTAAAATTATAGAACAAAATTACAAGGTGAAAAATGGTCTATAATCAACTATCTTGTCTTTGTGACACCTTGTCTGACCTGGCAGATCCTTTCTTCCCTGAGTTGTCTGCACTTTCTTACAGGCACATATGTACTTATTACTTCAACATCCTGCAGAAACCTCTCTAGGTAGCACTTGATAATGGGTGTCCATGTCAGGCTCATCCTGATGGATACAAGTAACAGTACCAGCTGCCACATTTGAGCATTACTATGTTATTTTAAAAAATGTGTGTATATACTCATTTGCCCCCAACTTTGTGAATTTTTTTTCTCAACTTACATTCTCTTAAGACATAGATGTAATGCACACACACAGAGTATTTGCTCTAGGGCAGGTTAGCATCTATCTTCATGCCTCTGGAAACCTGGTTCAAAATCTGCTTCCTTCTTTGAGCTTTCTTGACCTCCCTGTTTGGACACAGCTTTTCCCTTGTCAAGCTTTCTGCAGCACCTGAAGTCTGATCTCCTCCTTTCTCACATTTCACAGACTGCTTTGCTGTGTTCTCTATTTTTCTCCAGTTGTAGTCCCCCCTCTCCACCTCCAGCCCCACATCTTAGATTGCAAGATTGCAGCAAAAGCTGGTGAATGTTCCGTGTATGCCCCTTAGCTAGTGAAGTAGCTGGATGTTCTCTGTGTGCCTCTTAGCTAGTGAAGTGAGTGGATGTTCTGTACTTGTCCCTTAGCTAGTGAAGTGGCTGGATGTTCTGTGTGTGCCCTTTAGCTAGTGAAACAGGTGGATGTTCTGTTCATGCCCCTTATCTGGTGAAGTGGGTGGATGTTCTGTGTGTGCCACTTAGCTAGTGAAGTGAGTGGATGTTGTGTATCTGCCCCTTAGCTAGTGAAGTGGCTGGATGTTCTGTGTGTGCCCCTTAGCTCATGAAGTGGCTGGATGTTCTGTGTGTGCCCTTTAGCTAGTGAAGCAGGTGGATGTTTTGTTTTCTACTAGCCCCTTAGCTAGTGAAGTGGATGGATGTTCTGTGCATGCCCCTTAGCTAGTGAAGTGGATGGATGTTCTGTGCGTGCCCCTTAGCTAGTGAAACGGGTGGATGTTCTGTGTGTGCCTCTTAGCTAGTGAAGTGGGTGGATGTTCTGTGCATGCCCTTTAGCTAGTGAAGTGGCTGGATGTTCTGTGTGTGCCCCTTAGCTAGCGAAATGGGTAGATGTTCTATGTGTGCCCCTTAGCTAGTGAAGCAAGTGGATGTTCTGTGTGTGCCCCTTAGCTGGTGAAGGGCACCATTTCTGGAGTATCTACAGTGGGCCAGATACCACACATTCCCTCACAGATCTCTGGAATCCTCCCCACAAGGGAGGATCATGAGAAGGTTTCTATTATTCTCCCTACTTTGCATGGGAGAAAATGGGCTTAGCAAGAACTTCCATAGCTGCTCTGGGCCACACAGCTTGTCAGTGGGTGAGCTGTAGACCCCATGTTTGTTAGGACCCCAGAGTCAGAACTTCATTTTCTCTCCCAGGACCAGACCTGTGGCCACACAATAAATGTGGCCCACTAATGCGGGAAATGTACTGATTTTTATTTTGAAAATATTTTCAATCTCGTGCTCTTTCTTAAGCAAGGAAGAATTCACTCTTCCGAAGTACATTGTGACTGCACAATGCAGTCTCCCAGACTATTGTTTAACTGCCCCATGATCTTTGAATGACTTTATTATTGTATTACTTACCGTCATTCCTACATTCTGAAATTGATTTTGGAACAGTTAAATCTTCATTTGAGTGGAATAATATTATGTTTCAATGTTGCCAAGACCTCTCCTTCCTGCACAGGCAAGGAGGAAATCCTCTAAGCTCTTGGACGTTCCTGATCATTTTCACCGTCCACAGCAGGGAAGGTGGCCCACCCTGCTGTACCTCTCCTCCTGGGGTGTGCGTCCCTGTGCTAGAGCAAAGCTGCTGCAACTGCCTTTGCATGTTTGGTTTTTTTCTAAGAGCTGAGTGACTGCATCCAAACTGCCTGTGGTTTTGGGTGGAATGATTTTATAGGGTTCATATGGGCGTTTCTGGGAGGGGGAAGAGGAGGAAGATTAACCAGGCTGGTGGAGAAAGTGCTTTCCAGGCCTGTGATTCTTATGTGGGTCTCTCAGGTTCATTAGCCTGAGCTTAGATCCTTCTGGGCCTGACTGTTTCCCAATCTCTCTTTAATTGGATGGAGCTATGTCTCGGTGGCTGTGCAAGGCTGGGTGATAACCCTTTGTGGGACTTGGCTTTCTAGCACCTGGTAGGAAAGTATTAGATGCCTTTGGGTGCATGAGATGTGGGGGTGGGGTTGAGACCCAGACCCACTGGCTGGGTCTCAGGGAGCAAGGAGTAGCAGAGGTTAAGAGAATTATCCAGATAATCCTAATTCCCTCTGCGGTACAGAGGCCAGATGTGTCTTGGTTGTAGAATTAACCAGGTCTTTGTGGGCATCCTTGTCTCCCCCCATTGACAGAGATGCGACTGGCGGGTCCTGGTGGTCATTTTGGATCAAGCCTGGCAGCCCGTTGGTTGGTGAGCATTGCAGGCAGGGACAAACCTATTGCCTTTTGTAGGGATTTCTCCTATGTTTCGTTTTCTATGAAACAAATAGTTGATTAAGAAGACAATGCATTCCCTCACCCCTTCATCCTTTGTCTCATTAACTTGGATCTATTTATGTCATGTTAACCAAACTCTGAGCTGACTTAAAGTGGGACTGTATCACCCAGCCAAGTCATAAGTGCAAGAGGGGGATCTTCCAGAGGGCCATTGCATTGAGAAAGAAACACTCACTCATGTCAAGATTTATTTTTTAGAAAACCCCTCTGTCCAGGTGCAGTGGTTCACTCCTATAATCTCAGCACTTTGGCCAGCTGGGGCTGGAGGATCACTTGAGGTCTGGAGCTCGAGACCAGCCTGGGCAACACAGTGAGACCTCATCTCTACAAAAAATACAAAAATTAGCCAGGCACGATGGTGCGCACCTATGGTCCCAGCTACATGGGAGGCTGAGATAGGAGGATTGCTGGAGTCCAGGAGGTAAAGGCTGCAATGAGCCATGATTGTGCCACTGCATTCCAGCCTGGGCCATAGGGCAAGACCTTGTCTCAACAACAACAACAACAACAACAACAACGACAACAAATGCTTCTGATACTGTACCATGGCAAACTACCTGGTTTTAGTTAGGAATCTATCTCTGAGAGGAGTCGCTGCACCCAGGCCTCACTTGCTCTTGGTCTGGGGCGGGCTGCGTAGTTCTGGGATCTGCTCTGGTGATGTGCCTAAGGTGAACCTCAGAGTCAAAATCATGCCTTATGTCTGTCAGACGCTTTGAACTGTTTCAAAGCCTCTCCAGGCCTATTATTTCATTTGATCTTCATAACATCCCCCAGACAGGGAGCCCCAGATAGGTTAATTGGCCCGCCTGGGGTCGCAGGTGGGAGCTGGGACTAGAACTGGAGTCTCTCCGGTCTTCCTCTACCCTCACGTCTGGAAGGACTGTGTCATGCCATGTGCTCTGGGGACTCACTGAGACACTTTCTTGTCTTTCTGGCCCTGCTGCCACTGCAGCTGGTGTCAGGCAGAGGTAGGAAGAAGGTATGATGGGAATCAGCCCCCACAGCTCTGAGGGAGCTCCAAGGTGAGGGCCCATGGTGGACCCGTCAATTCCAGAGGGCCATCTCCAGCTCCCAGCCTTGGCAGCCTTCTGCAGAGCAAATTGCAAGGGCTCCTTAGGTTTGTTCTAGAACCCAGACTGTGCTGTGAAGTCCATTTCCAGCTGGACTGCCTAGGACCCCTCTCCTCCTCTGTCCCTCTTCTTCTTCTCCTACTGCTGGTGGCACCCTTCCTTTTCTGAGCATAAACTGCTTTTCCTCCTGGAAATGTTGCAATTTTCCCTTCCTTGTGTTTTTGCTTGAGTGCAGGAGGGTTTGTGTTCAAGGTCTGGGGCTGTTGAGGCTGGTGGGAAGTGAGCAAGTTTGAGAAAAGCCGGTGAGGGCAGGAGCCAGCAGCACTGGACCTGGCTGCAGGCAGCATTCCAGTGGGAAAAGTTAGAAAGCATGAGTGCAAAAATAAAATATGAATATGCGAAATGTTAAAAAAAAGGGAGAAATTCCCAGGGCCACATTTGCCTAGTATCACACTAATACAGTGAGACAAGTAGGCTGATGCTTCCAAGCCGTCAGAAATGAGCTCTCAATGTTCAGTAGAGCCGAGATCCAGAGAATGATCCCGGCCGTGGGAAGATGGGTTACAGACTGCACCTTCAAGCTCTCCTTCCTGCTGAAACAGGAGCGTGCATGCAGCCACTTCAAAATTCAGACTGTGTGCATGGAGCAAGGCTGGAAAGGGAAATCGGCTCAAGGACCCGCCACTTGGGGGCAGCAGTTTTGAATATTTCGAATCGCAAGCCACTCTGTGGCTGAGACACCAGCGTGCAAAACTTGCGTACTAACAATAACAAACAATGTCTCACATTCTAAACAGCTTAGGGAAGAAATCTTATTTTAATATTGGTCCAAAATTTCCATTTATATTCATATTCAAATTTATCTCCAGAAAATAATCCATATAGTTAAGACTCGAGCGAAAGAAATTGATACAGGATAGGAATCGCAGTCAGGGTGAAATAACCCTCAGAAAATCACAGTGTGTGGCCGATTTTCTGAGTAGATAAAGCTGGGCTTACAGTTTATGCTGGGAGTATTTGAGCTAAATTAAGTCATGAAAGAAGATAATACAATGTACCATCATTTTAAAGTAATTTAATCATGAAAACTAAAAATTTGGAAGAAAACAGATATTTTACTTAATAGAAACCATCTGTACTGTACAGTAGGCAAATTGTATAAAAATGAATAAAACTGTCTCTGGAGGAGAGTGGCTCAGACACCAGCTTATATAATGAAGATGTATATGTGCCTTTTAGCATTTGCATTGTCTATTAGATGAGGTAAATCGCAGGGAGTATAAGGGAAACAGTTACAAATTTTATTACCATCATATGACTGATGACAAAGTGGCAATAGAAATAATGCATAAGAGATGGGGTCTGTTCCCAAGTCCAGTGGCTCTCCACTTTGGACCAGTCTTAATGGCTGAATCTCTATTGAGCAAGGGTCACTAGGATGTTTTTGTCTAGTTACTATTGCTTTAGTGGCTCCTACCCACAAGGACCATCTTTTAACTTGTTTAGGCTCCAAGTGTGCCATTTGATTTGATTTGGCCCCACCAGGGAGGCAGCTAATTTAAACACTTCTGGAGTGGCTTTTGCACTGAACTTTTGGATGGAAGGATGCAGGCAGATGATCTGTAAAACGTCCCCTTTCTCCTGTTGACCTGCATCAAAATGCATTTTTTCTGACAGAATACTTTTGTTCTTGGTAAGAGGGGCTGGCTCACTCCTCTCTGTTGCTGAAGGTCGAGTGCCACATTTTTCAAAACAGACACTTGTTCCTAATCTGCAAATTAACTAAATAATCACAACTGCTAATTATACAGTATCAGGCCTGGAATACATAGGGCTTGAGTAATAATCAGCTTTTTAAATTAAGTTGGTGACAACCACTATTAGCTGCTGTGATTTAATAATCCCAATAAATGTGCACATTTTAAAAAGGGGCTCTTTGTAATTTTTTCCCCCAGCATTTGCAACTGAATCTGTTAATGAAAAGAGAACACAACAGTTTTATGTTACAAACGATGCCATAATAGGTAAATAAAAGGGCTCCTCTAGACGCTATTAATGATGGATGTGCCACGAATATGAATTGGAGATGCGAGGCAGAGCGAAATTTGAAATCAAGTTTCTATTTCTGTTTGTTATGATGAATTAAGGCCAGAAAGAGAATCTGATTCCTTTTGTCTATTAAGCATTTTTGGGCAATAAGAAACAGATCCCATTAACAAATATGTAAAATAAAAATACCTCCCTTAAGATTTAGACGTTGGCAAATTTAGAACAAATGAGATGCAATTTTCCACCTCGTATGCTCGCGCTGTTTTACCTAATATTATTATAATGCATTGGCTCCAGCAGCGGACCTGCGCGGCCGGGGAACAGGGGCACGCGCCTTGGCGACTGGGGGCGCATCGTGGGGACTCGGCCTCTTTTTCCCATCTTCGCCCTGGAGGAACCTCCGACCATAGCAGGAGGGAGCGCGTGGGAAGTCGCCCCACGGGGCAGCCGCACATCGCAGAGACCCGCGGGGGGCGCAGGGTAGAGGGGAGAGGTTGATCCGGGTTGGGGGGCGGGGGGGCCCACGAATGGTGGGGCGCGGGGTCGCTAGCATCTAGGACCGGGGGTCCTGGGAGGCTCCGCCAGGGGCTGGTGAGGACCCTCACCCTGTGGGGGCCGGCCCTCCTTCTACCTCTTTCACCCTTTTCTCTCCGCCGCTGATTGCACCACTTTTCTTTTCTTTTTTTTTTTTAGTGGTCAATTGAAATTTTATGGCTAAGTTATTTAAAAGAGACTATAGAAGAACGAAATGAGGGAAGGATGATGGAAACACCGCCTTTCTTTTACAATAATTACTCTTGATAGCAATTTGAACTAATTTGCATTAAAAAAAACACCCATTTAACCAATCTGCTGCAAACGGGGACTTACTGTATACTGTTTTGTTAGACCTCAGGACTCCATTGTAGCATTTAAATTATGGAAGGACTACAGGACCCCATGAATACCCACGTCTGCTTCAGCCCAGGTTGTTTTCAATTTGTTTTCAACTACCTGAGCAATGATAGGATATGGAATTTCATGACAAAATGGGCTCATTTCTCATAATTGTAGTTTTACGTGTACTTTATAAGACAGGAGATAAGGGCAGGACTGGAGCCAGGATTCCTGGCTGTTCTCTTCTCAGCATGACCTTAGACAAAAATCCTTTCATATCCCTGGGTTCTCATGGAAGCAAGAAAGTTAGGAATGAAGTACAAGGCCTTCACCCTCCAAGACCTTAGAAATAGATGTGCATATGCGAGTGGATATTATTATTGATCAGGCTTTTGATAAACAATGATAAGCTTCGTGGGGGTATGGCCTTTCCATCTATTGCCTGTAACTGATCAATATGCGCTTATTCCACCCCCGAAAGTGTGATTGGGGTGAGCTGGGGTGGGGATGGTTTTGTGTGTCAGTAAAGTGACCACAGGCGGCCGGATGGAGACAACTGCCCTCTCCCTCTCTCCCTCTGCAGTATTTGGTTTCCGTGTACCATAACTGATGTTTCCTTTACATTTTTATTTCAAAAGAGAGATGAAGATCCTCATCTGGTTACAAAACCGTTTGGACCCTCAGTGCTTCTCCTTTGGTTTCTTCTTTTCTGCTTTTTTTCTTTTTTTTTTCCTACTTGAAAACATTGCAATCTAAAATTCAGAGAGGAAAAGAGTTGAAATTCAAAGCAGGCTTTTTTTTTTTTTTTGAGACGGGGTCTCACTCTGTCGCCCAGGCTGGAGTGCAGTGGCGGGAACTCGGCTCACCGCAAGCTCCGCTTCCCGGGTTCACGCCATTCTCCTGCCTCAGCCTCCCAAGTAGCTGGGACTACAGGCGCCCACCACCATGCCCGGCTAATTTTTTGTATTTTTAGTAGAGACAGGGTTTCACCGTGTTAGCCATGATGGTCTCAATCTCCTGACCTCCTGATCCACCCACCTCGGCCTCCCAAAGTGCTGGGATTATAGGCGTGAGCCACCGCGCCCAGCCCAAAGCAGGCATTTTTGTGAGCCTAGCAGCGAGGTCTGGAGGCTTGGTGTGCTGGAGGGTGAAAGCAGTGTCAGGATGTCACCGAGGTGGAATCTGATGACCCCCCAAGTTTCTCATTTTACAGATAGGGAAACTGAGGCTCTGAGGGGACGTGTTCACCCAAACAAGCCAGGTGGAGACTTGGGGCATTTTTCACTGTTTATCTGTGTCAGTCCCCAGAGGGAAAACATTTTCTGTACCCACAGAACATTCTGAATGAAAGCCAAGTGCAGACGATGTTTCCATTTTCCTCCTTTTGTTCTTTCCCCTTCTCTTCCCTTTCTTTTCCTCCCTCTTTCCTTTCTTTCCATCTTCCCTTCCTCCTTCCTCCTTTCCTCTCTCCTTCCTTCTGCCTTCTTTCTCTCATTCACTCACTGTCTCCTGTTTTCTTTACCACAGTGCAGACCTTCTGGAGTCCAAGGCGGGGGGTTGGAGATGGGGTCGGTGGTGGGGAGCAAGGAGCAGGCCACCCCTACTGCAGACCCGCCGGGTGGACACAAAGCAAAGCCACCGAGGAGGGGGTGGTGGGAACAGTCTTGCATGCCCCACCTCAAGCCAGAGAACATTCTGGCTGCAAGGGACCCTGCAGAGGCCACGAAGCCTCACTGAGTGAAAGGAAGAAGGAAAGAAAGGAGGGAAGGCAGCTTCCTCTGCCCAGCCGCTGGGAAACTGGTGTCCCGTGGTTGCTCCTGTTATGCACAAGATGGCGCTCTTAAGCTTTAAAAAGAGTTGGATGCTCAGGGCAGTGAATGCGCCGCTCCACCCTTCCCGAGGGTTCCTCCTGGAGAGGCTACAGAGCAGGCGGGAAGAGGGAGGAAAGTTGGGGCCTTCTTTCCTGGCGCCCGCAGCGTGATGGAGGGAGTCTAGCCTTGCTCTCCCCCTGGGCAATCAGGGCTCCCAGAGACCCCCCTGCCCTTCTGAGCTGCTGCTTTCAAACCTAGGAATTGCCCGTGGGGTCCTCATGGAGTCCCCGTGCAGCTGGACTCTCGAGCTTTGTTTCCTGAACAGGGAAAAACGAAGCAGGTGGGGCACAGAGCGGCTCTGACCTGCCAGACACCACCGGACCGCCTAGGCAAAGGGGCTGGGTCCTGCTGTGGGGCCCGGGTCTGAGGGAGGGTCCTGCATTTGCTTACCTGATGCTGGTTCAGAGCTGTGCTAGCGAAGGGGAGGGCATAGGGAGGCCTCTGGGTGTCTAGAAAGACCCCTGGTCCTCTCCAGTGGGCTGGGACCCTGAGCACACCTGAGCCCTTTCCTTGGAGGCCTTACTAGGACCAAATGCAGGCAGGAGAGAGTGACCTTTTGCATGTAGTCACCCCAGACATGATTAGCCACCTGTCTGCCTGTGAACCTCTGAGGGAGGGGACCCGCCAGGGCCAGAGCCAGGTGCACTGGAAAGCAGTGGGGTCGGGTCAGCCCCTTGTGACAAATCATGTGACTCAACATTCAAAGTGAAGTGATTTCTGATGACCTGGAGGAGCTGGGGGTATTAGGAACCCAAGAACCCAGGCCATGGAGGCAAGGGGGATGGGTCAGGGTGCCTGGTGTCCACTGCTCAGCAGGACCTCAGTTCAGCTTCTGTTAAAGAAGGTGGAGGACCAACTCATGTTTCAAATCATGGGTCCCACAATGAAAGTGAACAGGTAAGAAAATGTGAGAATTCATAGCATGTGGTAAGAATAAGAGCTGTGTCTTGAAACTTTATTTCGGTATATTACACACACATACACATACATGACTGTGTACATATTTGTACATACATGTATATATCAGGCCACAAAGGTGGGCAGTTTGAAGAGCTCCCCCCTGCCCAGTGCTCTCTAAGACAGTAGGGGACACTGGACCCAGTTGTGGCTGTAGAGCACCATGGATCTGGGTTCTAATATGTGCCCACTACCTGCTTGCTGCTTGACCTTGCATATGTTGCTTAACCTCTCTGAGCTTACCAGTCAATGGGATGATAAAGGCCCTCCAAGATGCAGTTGGGCAGGTGCATGGTGCTTTGCACAGGGCAAGCGCTGGCAATGCACCTTCCTCCCCTTTCCATCTCTGATACTTACTGGAACGTTACCAGCCTGGCCTCAGAAATCATTCTGCCCTCAAGTCCCTCTGGTATCCAGGGCCTCCTCCCATGGCACAATAGGGACCCACATCTTTTAGAGACCCATGTGGAGTGAATTAGTGGAAACTGAGGCCCACTGTAAGCCAACTTGTGTGGCTCTTGCTATGTAAGCAAGTGCTGTGGCCGAAGCTCTTGTCAGAGCCCGACCACCCTGTCAGTTTCTGAGGGGAACCCTGACTCACTTGGTGTTTTTTTTTTAAGACAGAGTCTTGCTCTGTCGCCCAGGCTGGAGTGCAGTGGCACAATCTCAGCTCACTGCAAGCTCCGCCTCCTGGGTTCATGCCATTCTCCTGCCTCAGCCTCCCAAGAAGCTGGGACCACAGGTGCCCGCCACCATGCCCGGGGAATTTTTTTGTATTTTTAGTAGAGACGGGGTTTCACCATGTTAGCCAGGATGGTCTTAATCTCCTGATCTCATAATCCACCCGCCTTGGCCTCCCAAAGTGCTGGGATTACAGGCGTGAGCCACTGCGCCTGGCCACTTGGTGCTCTTAAAGTCACATCTGCTACTGCTAGGGCAGACTCCATGGTGGGTGGGTTCTGTTTGATAGAAAGATCCAGGAGGACAGGGTGTAAGGGGTGAGGATAGAGCAGCAAGGTCATGGCAGAACCAGGCAGGTCCAGTCTGCTCTCCTTCCTGCTCTGAATGTTAATTGCACCCCTACTCTGAAAGGTGAAATTGACTCCTTCTGTCATCACTCATTGATCGTCTCTTGCAAGGGTCTGTATTACTGGTTTGGATAGGAGTGTAGATGTTGTCTTCTTTTTCATAACCTGGTGTCTCCAAATGCGGCCTGAAGAAGGCATAGCCGTGGAAAGGAGGTGGCACTGCCTTCGTGGTAACCTGCCTCTCAGGCTCACACACAATCTGGATGCTGAGTCTTGAGGTTTGACCTCCTGCATCTCTGAACTCTGGTCAGCCTCCTGAGGTTCCCAGCCCATGTTCCCAGTCTGTGTTACCACAATGAAGAGGTAAAGAGAGCTCAGCTCTGGTCTTGCTGCGTGGAACATCTTGGGCACATCTGTGTCCTGAGTCTCAGTTTTCTCATCTGAAAAGCAACAGTTGAATTTACAAAAGCTTTGCTTTGATGATTAGGATTCTGGCTTAGACTCCATTAGCCCCTTTTCCAATCCAATGGAAAATTTTTAACCTTCAAGAATGTCATGCAATTATCTCTCCAGAGTTTCTCTATTAGTTTTATAATCAACTTCACTTGACCAACTAAGAATTGATATTCAGCCCAAATACACTCTTGTCAAACTGCATAATTTTACCCTCTGGTTTGACTACTTTATTCTATGTTATTACAGATAACATTCAACTAGCTTTGCCTTAATTGTGTTTGCAGAGCATTACTTCTCCAAGGTATTAGAAGGTGTCTGCAGTCAAGTGGGAGTTTTCCATAATGCAGTATATTTTGGGAAGCAGAAGTCAAATGCATTTGAATTGATTTCATGAGTGCAGACCTTCTCAGAGCCTTATTTCTACAAAGTGTACAGGGTGGGAAGTTCAGAGGCCTGGACTCTTCCCGCTGTGCCTCTGCCCTGCTAAACGGTTATGTGTCCACAGTCACTGATACCACAAGAGCTCAAAGTACATCATTGCTGAGGTCCTTTTCAAACTTTGCTGTTTCATGATTTTTGGTTCTGATTTCCACTTCTTCCTAACCAATAATCGAGAGGAATTTCTTGGCCTTTTACAATGTGTAAGATACTGATCTATGTGCTGTGGGAATGCAAAGTGTATCGGACATGGCCCTGCCCTCAGGGAGGTTACACTCTCCTCCAGAAGGCAGGACGTGCTAAGGGTCATATAGTGATTCAAGTCCGTGGAATCTCCCACACGATGGGTTAGGAGTCCAAGGGAGAAGGACAGTATCTGGGGTGGTCGGGGGGGTTAATGGATGAAGTTGGGTTTTAAGTGGATATTGTAAGAAGGATTTGTAGGGATTTTTGAGATGTGAGTTCGGGGCAGAGAAGGGAAAGCATTTTGGAACAGGGAACAGCATTTGCAAATGCCTAAGGTCAGGGAATAGGGGATTAGAGATCTGTGAGCAGTTATGTCTGGTGGGTCTGCAAGGGTATCTAGGTGGTCTGAAATGAAGGAAGCTGAGGGCTATATAGGTCCATTGTGAAGGATCTTATATGTCAGAGTGGGGAATTTGTATCTGAAACTGTTGATAACATAAGTTTAATCCCAGAGGAGTTACATGAATTTCTCTCCTCTTTTCCTCAGCTTTACTAAAACAAAGTCACTTGGAATTATGTGGTTGGGGGTTACATGTTTATCTGGGGGACTCACTTCTTTGAGAGAATCACCTGTAAACCTTTCAATGGCATATAAGGAACACAGAGTCTTTCACCTCTCCCCACTGCCCCTGGAAAGCCCCATCTGTCCAGAGGAGCACTTGTTCACAGAGTAGAGCTACTTCAGAATCTCCAGCAACTCCTCACAAAGTTAAACATAGGATGACCATATGACCTAAGAATTCCACTGCTAGGTATATGCCCTCAAATAATTAAAAATAAAACAGATATTTGTACACAAATGTCCACAGGAGAACTATTCACAATAGCCAAAAGGTGGAAACAACCCAAATGTTTATCAACAGATGAATGGATAACAAAAAACAGTATATTCATATGATGGAATATTATTCGGCTGTAAAAAGGAATAAAGCACTAGTATGTGCTGCAATACGGATGAACCTCTGAAACATTGTGCTAAGTGAAAGAAGCCAGACACAAAAGGCCACAAATTGTATGACTCCATTAATATGAAACATCCAAAATAGGCAAATCCATAGAGACGAGAGTGGATGAATAGTTGTCAAAGGTTGTAGGGATGCGAAAGGGTCAGCTTCCCGTGCCCACCGTTTTACTCAGGGGTGATAACAATGTTTGGAGTGACGGTTGCACAACATTGAGAATGTAAGCAGTGCCACTGAGCTGCACACTTTAACATGGTTAATATTATGTTACATGGATTCCACATCCACGAGAAAATGATCCCAATGACACTGTGCTCCCTGGGGGCTCTGCCCTTCAGCTGGCAGAGGGCAGCGTGGCCCCTGGGCCTGGGAAGGGAGGGAAGGGAACCTGTTCACGGGTCCCCGAGAGCCCTCAGGGACCACGCTGCAGGCCTCCTGGGTGGGATCATTCTTTACATTGTCCAGTGGGTATTTCCAAGTGGACCCATTTGATTCTGTAAATCACTTTCCTGAACGCAAGAGAGTAAAGGGCAAAAGTTACTCCTTTCCTATTCTTTTAATTGCCAGGATCGATAGGCACCATTGATTTGAATTGAGAAGTAGTCTCCAGGTAACATTTAGGAAGAATCATTGAGATCGGCACATCGAGAGTGACCGTCTGCTGCCCTCTGAGGGGACAAGCCTTTGGGGTTCTAAACTTCCAACCACCTCTGCTGGCTGTGTGGCCAGAGTCAGTGAAGCTGAGTTATCATTGGGAGAGATCGTGGCTGCTTCTGCCCATGAAAGGTCACAATTGGCCAGTCCGGTCCTCAAGCAAGCAGATGAGCCTTCATGCCCTAAACTATACTGAGGGGCAGGAGCTCCAGGAGAGTCTGGATACAGCCTCCATCCCTGACGGTCTTGTGCAGGGGAGGTCTCGTCTCTGAACAGCGGTCAGCTCCCGGGAGTGCTGGGGCTGCCCCGGGTCTCCTGCTTGTGTTTGTCCATCCATCAGAAGCTCAGCTGCAAGGTAGACCCGAGGCCCCATGGAGCTCTGGGTTAAGGCCCCTTTCTGAGTGATCTTCCTGCCACCGCTCCTGGGGACACTTGCCTTGGAAGGAACCTGACCCTCTCCTTCTAGTCTTTGTCCCTGGCATTAGGCTGAGCGATAAGAGGCAGGGGCAACGCCATGCTCAGGGCAGTTCACGTGGATGACCCCCTGGCCTGTGTCTTTCTGCTACCATTGGAAAGAACAGCTTGTCTCAGAAGAGAAGCCGGATTCCAGCCCAACACTTGAGGAAGGATATTAAAAGGAGAAAAAAAAATTATGTTGACTCCAAATATCCTATTTTAGTTAGACAGCACACCAATAGGATTGGGGGACAGCATTGATCTTTTACTTATAATGCAGAACATTCAATGGATGGCAAAAATGCTTTTAAAAGGGGCCCATGGAACACTTTGAAAATATTAATTAGTGTGTTGAAGCATTCTGCATAGCATATCATAGTGAAACTGCTCCAGGGGGTTGCTCGGAATGAATTATTAATAAGAATCCCTCTCTCCCCCGTGCTTCACACCCTGATTTTATGGGAGTTGGCGTGGGTTGGGGTGTCTGTTAGATTCATTTGCTGCTCATTTCACACAAGTGGGGAGAGGTTTGTGTCATTGGGGTCACCCATGTTTGGGGCTCTTATGTCTGGAAAAGAAGACATACCCCAAAACACCAAAAACACACCCCGGAGGGGCAAAGGCAAAAAGAAGCCAGTGCTCTCAGTGGCTATGCTGGGCTAGGTACTTTATATTCCAAATGGAAAACAAATGTCATGGCTGTGGGTGTGAGTGTTCCATTTCCTAAAGATTCAAGTCCGAAGGAGGGTGGCAGAGTCCAGGAAGCAGCAGCTTTTCAGACAAATCAGAAAAAATTCAGAGGCTTCTTTCCTCTGATCCCCACTTTGCCTGTACAACCCATGAAAGAGGTCACCATTCCCTTCCCAGTGGATCTCAACTGTGTTCACTCAGCAACAGCAAGAGTTCACCAAAGCTTACCAAAATATCACACCCCCTAAACAAGTAAGCAGTCAGACTCTAAGCTTAGAGTGAAACCTGCTTTTTCCTGTTTTACTAAACATAAATTTGTAGAAATAGAAACATATTAGTAAAGGCATTTTGCTTTAAAATTCTAAACTAATCCAATCAAGGATCTTGGAAACATTTATAGTTGTGCAAAATTGAACAATAAGGATTGGGGGGTTAATCTAGTTATTATGGGCATTCCTTGCATTGGAAATAAGCCAAAACGTGCATTCACAGGGATGCCTTAGACAGCTCCTAGTTTTTCTGCTTTTGTTCCTTCCCCATCCCCCATTCGTTTCACACGTAGAATTTATGGACATCATATTTGTTTCTCTTTAAAAGTAATATGCAGATATCTTAGGTTGCCGAGAAAAAAGCAAAAAAAAAAAAAAAAAAAACTGTTTCTGAAATGATTGAGATTTTCAACATTATGGAAATGTAGGTAAGCAGATGAAATAGTAAATTTTCCACTTTAGTTTTATTGGAGTCTACTGTTTTCAGGATGTAAAAGAAATGGCCTTTCCAGTTTAAAAGTGAATTAGTAGACTGGACTTCTTTGTGTAATAGATTTTACTAGGATAACTCTGGTCTACTGGGCCATGTATTTCCCCCCAAAAGTTTGAGGTGTCATATTGGACTCCTTTGTTTTCTCTTCCAGGGAAAAGCACAAGCCATAAGCTTAACTGGAATTTTCATGTTGACAACTTGTGCAATTATGAGAGGAGCAGGTCATTAGCAGTTGACTGTGCTCTGGCAGGGAGGGAAGCCAAGAGCTGTGCAAGTCTTCTGAATCAGCCCCAACAGCGCCTCTGCTTTTTATGAAGTTAAGAGCATGACAAATCTTCCTGAGGAAACCATCCTCGCACGCTTGCGGACGTTATTGGCGCCACGTCCTCTCCAGTGGGTTCTGTAGCCAACTGATTAATATTTTCAGCATGTAGACGACCTCCAGTCCTTCTGAGGCAAATTTCTCTCTCTCTATCCTCCTTTCCCCATGTCTTTCCCTCTTGGAAAAAAAAACACAAAACAAAAACCACAATGCTTCCCGGCAAAAGGTCTCTATAAAATTTCATATCCCTGGTGCATTATTATTATTTTATTCACTTCATTGCATCAGAATGAAGCCCAATTTTCAAAGGAAAAAAAATGAGCTCTGCGAATGGTTGAAACAATATCTGACCTCCGCCCGGTGGCGTCTGATAAGGTTTCTGCTTTTTGGAGAGAGTGACATGGTCGGCCAGTGGGCAGAACCCGCTGTTGAGCTCTGAGCGAGAAAGGGAAAGGAAATGAACCTGCCATTGGCTGCCACGGCACCCACTCCACACATGGACAAAGGAGTCTACAGTGAGCAGTGGTGTGTGTCTTGGAAGGGGCCTGCTAGAAATTTGAAGTTTTATTTTTATTTATTGTTTGGTGATGATTTAAATACCCCATGGTGCCAAATCATAAACAGAAAGAAAGCCCACATTTGGCTTTTGTTATCAGCTAAGAGAATTAAGGGTATTTTTTTCCTTGACTTTTTTTTTTTTTTTTTTTTGAACAGCCCCAGTGCCTTGGCCGGCTTCCAGTTCAGGTAATTACATTCTGTCTTCCTAAATTCCCTGGTAGCTCCAACTGGGCTAGCTGCTCTTCACTCCCTCCTGGAAGCTGATGAGCGGGTACCTGGCGTCGAATGGGGTGGCATTCCAATAGTGGGTCCCAAGGTGTTCTGCTGGAAATGCACTTTGAGCAGATTCTGCATGCAAGGCTTGTGTGCAAATGGAAGCAGGATTATTTATTACTCTTTTCCATCAGCAGCTGCCAACCCGAAACTATCTCTGAATGACATTTTAAATATGAAGGCCAGGGTCATTAGGATGATTACATACAAAGGTCCATTTTGTTCACCTTTAAAATTATTGGGGAACTGAAGTCGGAGTTGGGGAGCAAGAGGGAGGGTAACACATCCCATAACAGGGACGCTTCATTTTCCACAAAATGGCACTTTTATTTCCTATGTACTTTTTTGCTATCTCTTGATTATAATTGAGAATTTTGGGGCTTTTTGTTTTTGCTTTTCAAAGATGAATGGGAATAGGAGCATTTTCCATTTTTAAAAATAAAATTACATCCCTTTTTTAAAAAGTCTGAGATTCAATTCATTTAAAGGTAATCCTTCAAATACTTATTGAGCACCTACCATGCACCAAACATTGCTGAAGGTTTATTTTGGCCACATAAGCACTTATTAATTTTATCTTTTTCATTTATATTTATTTTAATTATGGATATAAATATGTTTTTCAAAAAACAATGGAAATAATTTCTATAAAATAGCATCTGTATTGGTAATCAAAGGATGAAAAAACATGCTCCTGTTTACACAGTATGTAATAATGCCTTATGTAGACAGCTGATTTTCACTGAAAAATGCTTCCCAAGATTGAAATCAATATATGCCACAAAACGGAATTTAGGATGTATTCTGGAAGACAAAAAAGAAGATCTGATGTATAAAAATCACTTTCATTTTACACATGAACGTAAGTAAAGTGATCCTTTTTCTAGTTACCATTAGAGATTGAGGAAACTGCTCCTATTGTCAGTTCTGTTTGTTTCATAATTTCTGCCAAACAAGGCTATGAAGGTTTAGTAGCCTGTGCTTCTGAAAGAGATCAGTTTTGATACCCTGGGCATCTGCCTGACTTGCAGTCCTATCTGAGTTCTTTCCACATACCTGACAGCAGACAGATCTTCCCAGCACCTTTAATTTTTATTTTCTATTAGCTTTCATTTTTCCAGTCCTGTATTCTTCCACCACCAGGTGCCATAAATTGATGGCACTATCCATTTATGTGGCATGACCAAAGCCAAGCCGATGAAAACTATGATCACGCTTGACGTCCGGTCCTATCATCCTGTGTTAGATAATAATTTCTTTTTGCCCTTTTACTCCTCTATAGAGCCATTCTTTTTAAAGCATCGAGTCAAGGCAGATATTAAACAACTCAATCCAGTACTCTCGTTGGGGCTTGTAACTCTAGCGAATTGCATTTTTTCCTAATTACAGGAAAAATAGCAAATTGGCAAACATCAGGAAGTGGGTACACCTCCTCTGATTTACAAGGAAGAGTGTAAGGTGACTTTATAGCTCAGGAATTCAGTGAAATAAATTTATGGTTAGAAAAATTCATGTTCTTAATGTGATGAAGGTCCTTTAACTTTTAACACGCTTCTCCAGTTAAGCTGAGCAGGACTCACACGGAAATGGCTGTCTACAGCTGCCGCAAATTGATTTATCCCCAGATAATAGTCAGAGCTGCAGACCAAATTGTTGGAAAGAAACAGTTCTTTAATTTCAGTGTTTGGGGCTGTTTATATATTGTTTATGCAGATTCCTGTTGTGTATGAGCAGAGATTTGTGGTGGCCTAACTATTCCGGGCAGTCAGGGTGATTCTCTCCAGCCCAGAGGGCCCACACTGTTGATGGCAGCCCGCCGTCACCCCATTGGGGAGTGGTCTCTGAACACCTTTCCCGCAGGATTTTGCCACTTACTTTAACTCCTTCCTTTGTGAGTTTCTTCATTTGTGAAATCCTTCAGAGTCAAGTGATCTGTGTGAGAAATTGTGGAGTCAATGTCTACAGCAATACTAATTTGTGTTTGGAAAATTGTATCTTGAGAATCTGCTGAAATTGTTTGCATCGTGAGAGGGAAGGATTCACTCCATTTGAGTCATATCCCTGGGATGGCACAGGCATTGTCCCAACCTTGATATTGTCATTGCCTCTCTGGGGCTTCCTAGCACATCTCTGCAGCTCTGGAAGCTGAGTGACACACCAGTTAATGTGGAGATGCGTATCTTTATTCAATAAATATTTCCTGAACCTACTATGTGCAAAGCCAGGAAAATAAAGCAGACAAGTCCTCTGCCCCCTCAGAATTTATAATACGTTGACAGAGATAGAATATAAAATAAATGAATGATTGCATAATTAATGACCAGTTGTGATAAGCACACCAAAGGAAAAAATACAAGGAGTTTTAAGAGAGAAAACAGTGTCGCCTGCTGCAGGGGGCTCGAAAAGTGATGACATTTGGCTCCTAGCACTCTCTGCTAAGTTCTCTGGGCCATCCCCTGTTTCTTTCAGCACAAAGAGTCTTGCGCAGACACTCCTGAAAAGGGGACGGGTCACAGGCTTGTCAGCATGAGGCTCAGAGGGGCTCAGCCCACTCTGAAGCCCGTTCCCCTTCCCAGGCTACCACGTGTCAGTGCTGGTCATCTGGGTTCTCTCCTGCCCCTGGCAAGGACTGGTCATCTGCAGCTGTGCACTCTTTGGGGGGCACCAGACCTCATGTGGAACTGCCCCTGCCCCCAAGACCCTCCCACCACGATGCTGCTGTTCATCCCAGCTGGTTTCCACCCTTGGGGGTGGGGCGAGACTCGCCTCTTTCCTCGGTAACTAGTTGCCCAAGCTTGGACCCTCTTCTCCGGCTCCTGGTCCAGATGAAGTAATGAACTCCTCTGGTCTCCTGCATGTAAGATTTGATTGTCCACTTTTTTAGAGTTTCAAGCCTAGATGTTTGTGTCTGATCTTTTTCTGGGTAGTTGGGGCCAGAGGCAGGGAAGTCTAAAATGTTTTCATTTCTTAATATAGCTTTCTCCTAGAGAAAATACTCACAAATATAATCAATACCAAAATCAAAATATATTAACAAACAACGAGTTTCTAATAAAAAAGTAAAAAAAGAAAAAAATTGCTCTAAAAATAACTGAATTTTATGAATATTTTTCTTCTAATAAAGCTACTCGGGAGGCTGAGGCAGGAGAATGGCATGAATCCGGGAGGCAGAGCTTGCAGTGAGCTGAGATGGTGCCACTGCACTCCAGCCTTGGAGACAGAGCGAGACTCCGTCTCAAAAAAGTAAAATAAAATAAAATAAAGATTTACAAATGTAAGATAAAAACTCAGATACATAGACAAATAAGAATTACATATAACTGAGGAACAAGGAGGCTCTGTCATAAGGGACTAATTTAGTTTTTCTTTCAGTTCAGCAGTGTTTATTGAGCATCTACTATGACACAAGCACTGTTACCTTTCTCTGTCCCTCCCTTTCCTCTTCTCTCCTTGAAGACTGAGTGGGACTTTACTGGAAGGCAAGCTGGGGGGAAAAGCACTCCAGCTAAGGAGTTGCTGTGCCAAATGCTGAGGGCCAGGGTCTGGGATAACTGGAGAACAGTGAGCCGTTTGCCAGGTAGTTCCCTGGGCAGCCTTAGAGGCAAATGTTTCTGAAGCCTTCCTAGAATCTTCGACACTCACCAGTCCCTTGTATCATTGCTCCTGGGCTTGTCTGCTGTAGGCTGGGTGCAGGACAATTCTGTAAAGAAATGCCAGTGCATATCGGCGTCTTCAGGATGGTGACCACATAGTGACTGTGGCCTTAGATGAAGGAGGATGCCTCAGAGCAAGTGATCGTGGTGGCACCTGACCGCCCACCTTGTATGGGGCTGCCTTTCTGCTGGGCACACGTGATCCATGCCGGTACCGGAAGGGAGCCATTGTGGAGACGCAGTCACTCACTCAGCGAAGGTTTGTGGGACCGCGTATGACCATGGAAGACGTATCACACCATCCTGTCGTCCTGAGCAAATTCGTGCCTAACAGAGAAAACACTGAAACCTTCGCGAATGTTTGCTTGGCTTTTTATTATTTAGTGTATTTATATTGGACTTTTCCAGGAGATCTGTTGTTGAAATTGCTTGGCACCCAATAAAAAATTATTTTCACCTTAGTTCACATTTAAAAAATCATTTTCACCTTAGTTGTTCACCTTTATACCAAAGCTCATGTGAATTGCTATTTCTGTGACAAATTGAAATATATTTCATTTTTCTTTCCTGCCTAATGTCTAGAGGTTCATTGTTTGATGCAAACCTAATATTATTGATACCTTTCAATGGTGCGTAAAGGCTTTCCTTGTTGGATGCGTTCACATATTTATCCAGGAATTCTTTTAAAGCTATTTTAGATTTTTTTTATTTTAAAGTTTTTATAGATTTGGGGGGTGTAAGTGCAGTTGTGTTACATGGATATACTGCATAGTGGGGGAGCCTGGGCTTTTAGTGTGTCTGTCACTCAAATAGTGCACATCCTACCCACTAGGGGATTTCTCATCCCTCACCCCTCCCACCTTCTCACTTCTCTGAGTCTCCAGTGTCCATTCCATTCTCTATGCCCACATGTACACATTATTTAGCTCCCACTTATAAGTGAGAACATGAGGTATTTGACATTTCGTTTCTGAGTTATTTCACTAAGATAATGGCCTCTAGTTCCATCCATGTTGCTGGGAAAGACATGATTTCATTCCTTTTTATGGCTGAGTAGTATTTACCATATTTTCTTTATCCAATTATCCATTGATGGATACTTAGGTTAATTCCATAGCTTTGCTCTTATGAAGCATGTATTCAGCAAGTTTTAATTGAGACCTGGGGTGCTAAGTAATCAGAGCACCTGGTCCCTGCCCACAGGAGCTGACAGTCCAGTGAGGGTGCCTTAGAAAATCCCACAGATAATTGCAGTAGGAGACTGGCTCTAACAGCCATCTAGCTGATGAGCAGAGTTCGGCTCGGGAGGTGAGTTCCTGCTGGGGGCACTTGGCTAGCCCTTCAGAGGAAGTGGTGCTTGCAGGTTGTGTAGGACAGCAAGGGGCAGAGAGAGGAGGGCAGATGGGCTTGTGGGCAGAGGGAATGGGGCAGGGCAGGGCAAGGCGCTGAGCTGCCTAAACCTGGTAGGTCTAGGCCAGGCAGGGCAGGGAGGCTGTGCTGCAGGCCAGGCACAAAAGATGGCTTTGGGCCAGACTGGGGACTGCCCCACGCCCACGCCAGGGCCATGGCTTTATTTGTTTAACCCTAACTTCATGAATCCCTGGGACCTGAGAAAAAGATAGGAAGTAGAAAACAGGGAGTCATTAGGGCTCTGAGAAGAGGATTCCAGGAAAGAACTTTGATCCAGGGACACAGCTGACATTCAAAAAAGGGAGGGACAAAAATGGGCCAAGGAGACTTTCTGTCCCATATGTGTGTGTGCCAGTGTGCGCACTCACATACACACTCTCACACGTGCACACACACGCACACACACTTGCAGGCAAACATGCACACACACGGACACACACTCACACAGGCACACATGTGCACACACACATGCACACACATGCACATGTACACTCATGCATGTGTGCACACACATTCTCTCACACACACAAACGTGCACACTTTTACACACACATGCCCACACTCGTACGCACAAACACACTTACGTCTGGTCAGAGAAGGGAAAGGCCCTGAGCTGGGGTTCCCAGTCTGTTCACTGCACTGCTGAGTGCTGCCTGGTGCCCACACTACAGGGGAGCAGCTGGGGCCAGGGGACAGCCCCACCCTGGGATGGTTACAGACAGTGCGTACTGGCAGCTGTGATTGCTGAGACGTGAGGCCCACCGCTGCACCCCGGGAACCCGCTGGCTAGTGATGGGGGAGGGCGATTACCCCAGGGCAGTGGCAGAGCCTCCTTTAGGTTTGCACTTCCCCAGTTTCTAATCTGCTTTGTGCGGCTGCACTGCCTCTTGCTTGCTGGTGCCTCTTCCAGCAGTTACATGTAAGCCTTGAGGCTTTATTCACCCCGATTTATCTTATACAGTCATGCATCGCTTAACAACAGGGATACATTCTGAGAAATGCGCTGTTAGGCTACAGAGTCGCTGTGTGAACATCACAGAGTGTACTTACACAAACCTCGATGGCACAGCCTACTGCACACCTAGGCTAAATGCATGGCCTGCTGCTCCTGGGCCACACGCCGGCACTACCTGCGCTTGTACTGAATACTGCAGGCCGTTGTAATACAATGGTATTCATTTAAACATAGCTAAATGTAGAAAAGGTAGAGTAAAAATATCATACACAGATAAAACGGTGCACCTGTGTAGGGCACTTACCATGAATGGGGCTTGCAGTATTGGAGACTGGAAGTTGCTCTGGGTGAGTCAGTGAGTGAGTGGTGAGTGAATGTGGAGGCCTAGGACATGACTATACGCTACTGTAGACTTTACACTCTACACTCAGCCTACACTAAATGTATAAGAATATTTTTCTTTCTTCAATAAGAAATTAAGCTTAGTGTAAATTTTTACTGTAGTTTCTATACATTTTTTACTTTATACATTTTGAAATTTTTATTAGCTTTTGGACTCTTGTAATACAGCTCAAAACACAAACACATTGTATAGCTGTACAAAAACATTTTCTTTATCTCCTTATTCTGTAAGATTTTCCTATTTTTAAATTAAACATTTTTGTAACTTTAGAACTGTTTTGTTAAAAACAAAGACACAAAGACACCCATTAGCCTAGGTCAACACCGGGTCAGGAGCCCCCATAGTCCTGTCTCCCACCTCCACATCTTGTCCCACTGGAAGGTCTTCAGGGGCAATAACACGCATGGAGCTGCCATCTTCTAGGACAGCAGTGCCTTCTTCTAGCTGCCTCCTAATGGACCTGCCTGAGGCTGTTTCACAGTTAACTTAAAAAAAAAAAATAAGGCCAAGCGTGGCGGCTCACTCCTGTAATCCCAGCACTTTGGGAGGCCGAGGCAGGCAGATCACCTCAGATCAGGAGTTCGAGACCAGCCTGGTCCAACATGGTGAAACCCTGTCTCTACTAAAAATACAAAAATTAGCCAGGCATGGTGGTGCAAGCCTGTAATCCCAGCTACTCTAGAGGCTGAGGAAGGAAAATCGCTTGAACCTGGGAGGCTGAGGTTGCAGTGAGCTGAGATTGCGCCACTGCACTCCAGCTGGGCCACAGAGGGAGACTCAGTCTCAAAAAAAAAAAAAAAAAAAAAAAAAAAAAGTAGAAGTACACTTTAAAATAACAATAAAAAGTATAGCGTAGTAAATCATTTATTATTTTTATCATGTATTATGTCCTGTACACAACTGCATGTGCTAGACTGTGCTATGACTGCAGTTACCCCAGCATCGCTGCAAACACATGAATAACGGGTTAGTGTATATTGGTGCGACGGTTACTGTGTTACCAGGTGATTGGAATTTTGCAGCTCCATTATAATCTTATGGGACCATCATGGTGTATGGGGTCCATCACTGACCGAAACATTGCTATGTGGTGCATGGTACATGACTGTATTTGGGGTTCTGGGTCATACCTGGGTCACACAGAAGGCTGAGTTGATCCTGACCCATTCCACCACAGTCATGAGATTGCAAAGAAGCAGCTGAGACCCTCTCCCTGTAACATGACAGCAGCAGCACTGCCACCAGGAGCAATAGGCACAGTGTGTTTCAGGAGAGCAAGTTCTGTGTCATGGGGTCCCCCATTCTGCAGGCATTCTTTGGGTCTCTTTGTCTTTCTCTTTTACACAACCAGAGCTGATGATCATGATGAAGGTCTCTGTACCTACCCTAAGCCAAGCTCCAGTTTGAATAATTTCCAATCTCAAAGTGGGTTCAATCAATCAACAGGCAGATTCATGAGACTTCACACTTGTATTCGGCACCTCCTGGCTCTACACGCCACGAGTGCTCCTGACTCACAGGCTGGGCCTCCTCCCATAGGAATGGCCTCGGAGGACAGAGACAAGGACGCATTAATGAATGTGCACTGAGTTCTGCTCTGTGCTTGCACTGGGTACAGAAAGAGGCTGGGCATGGATGTGTGCACTACAAGTTCCGGGCCCTAGAGGAAGTTATACGACAGACTTGTGCCTGGTCAGCAATGGTGAGTAGCTGAAAGTGCTGTGTGCCAGTGCTGAGGGCACATGCGGTGGTATTGAGACTCCCAAGTGTGTGGAAGATGAGTGTTTGAGCCTGGCTTTCAAGAATGGGCAGGATGGGGATTGATTGAGAGAGGAGAGGATGCCCTCCCTGATAGGGGAGCCTGGGACAGTGGGTAGACTGGCTCTTCTCAAACAAGGGTTCATCTAGGTTAGACAATGAAGACAGGGTGACTGGGGCAGCTGTGTGCAGCTTAACTTTAATACCAGCGCTAGATGCTAGCTGTGGAGTCTCTGCAGGCTTCCGAGCAGGGCAGGGCACTGGGGAAAGGCAAACAGGAAGACAGAGGGGACACCCTTCCTGGGCAAAACCCCTTGGAAACAGTCATGCCTTGCTCTCTGATGTCTGCTTTTTGGGGACGGGGCCTGCTGATAGCATGTGGTTCTTCTGCCTGTTGATCTGGGCAAAGGTGACTCTCTCATCTCAGGAGCCTGAGGGTCAGTGGGTTCCCATTTGTGCCATTCTGGTGTGCGTTGGGGTGGTTCTGAATGGGAGCTGGCTGGGCCAGCTTGTGTGTGTCCCCGGGGTCTGTTGGCCACAGAGCAAACCAGAGCAGGTCAGGTCAATCCCCACCCATTGAGTGTCTGCTCAATGACTGAGCCCATGGGACACCAAAGAGTCACCCAACCTGGTGAAGTATGGAGTGGGGCAGAGCCAACCCCACTACAGTGGCGTCGCTGCGGCGAGGGTGTGCATGCTTGACAGAGGAGGGTGCAGGGTGGGCCATCTCAGGGTCC
The DNA here is from genome assembly GCF_028885655.2 of Pongo abelii. NCBI lineage: Eukaryota > Metazoa > Chordata > Mammalia > Primates > Hominidae > Pongo > Pongo abelii. Next base: position 135,405,974 of record NC_071993.2, read on the forward strand.
CTGCCTTGTCCTGAAGGCGGGGGCAGGGCTGCAGGGCCACCCTCTCATGGGTTTGTTAAAGTAGCTCTCGGCTGTTGGAGAAGAAATGGCTGACATGAACAGCCCTGAGATAAAGCGAGTGGGTTTTCCCGGTGTTTTTGATGGTCTCCTTCAAAGAAGCTCAGGGTGGTTGACTTCTGAGGAACCCATACATCTGGTCATGGGGCCTGGCTAGGTCACCAACGGCCTGTGTGCCAGGAAGAGGGGCCTGCAGGGGGTCCTGCAGAGGGGCCTGCAGGGGGTCCTGCAGAGGGGCTGAGTATCAGCTACTTCCAGGAGCCAGCACAGAACGTCAATGGCCGGGACATGCTTTTTCCCTTATCCTTCTGGGTACTCAGAGGAGTCCCTGGCAGGACAAGGAAGAGAATGGTGGCTGCTCAGGGCAGGTGGGGAGAGGTTGGAAGCCTGAAGGCATACTGGCCTCCTGGCCATCCTTTAGGGTTACTGGGAGGTCTGCAGCTCCAGGGGTCAAGGTGGCCCATGGAGAAGGGGAGGACAGAAGAAAATGAGGGATTCATGGGGACCATTAGCAGGTTAGGAGGCTCAGAAAAAACAAACACGGTCAGAGTTTACCCAGGAAAAGGTGGCTTGAAAAACAGATCATGTTAGACTGGCCTTCAAGTCTGCACAAGGTGGATAATCATCTAGGAAGGCTTGCAACACCACCCTGGAAGAAGTCAAAGCAAGAAGGAGCAGCTTGGTCCGTCAGGATCCATGTCAAGAGCACACCCACTTTGCTGAATTACATTCCTAATGTATTGTAAGATCTGCACGTGTTGGGAGAGGTTCAAGTCAATATACTCAGCCTAATGTACTGACCATGATCCTTGAGACTGTAATGTACTTGAAAACAGGGAAGGCAGCCCTTGACTGCAGAAACAGAAATAACCCGGTAAAGAGAAGTCCTGCTTATGTGGTAGTCTTCAAGTGAGCCGAGCAGTTTGGTCTTGTGAACAGATTCATTTTCCAAAGTATTCTGAATTTTCTGAATCCACTCAAGTTCACTCTTACCCCTTTTTACCAGGTAGCATGGTAACCAATGCCTGTATCCTGGATGCCCAGAGGCCCTCGATCTGTCCTGAAGGATTTTGGAACACAGGTAGCATTGTCTTTTCCAATGCAGGCAATTAGGAGAGCAGCACCCATTTCTTATTGATCATTTCTGAACTGCGAGACAAAGAACTTTAATTTTGGGGCTAGAATTTAATTTGTTTTTGAGAATACCGAATATTACCAAGCAACGCCAGCACGGATATAATAGTAGTGTGAGGTTTGCACACATGCAGCTGAAATGGTAAATTTAAAATAGGAGACACTGTGTGCACGTATAGTGTGTGCACACAGTATCAAGACATTCTTTGCTCCTGGAGTTTTGTCTGCTTTGCCAAACTTCACGCCCCTTTTGCAAAGGGGGAGCGAATTTTCCAAGTTGTGACGATGCTTTTCCTCCATCCAGCCACACCCTCTTTCGGGCCAGTCTTTGGTGAAACCTGGGCGATGTGGAGTCACTGGAGCATGTGAGTGAGGGCGTTTTTGCTCATCTCAACCCAGGTCTCTGGGAGAGCCTTTAGGATCGCCCTGGGACTTAGAGGAGGCTCAGTCCTGGGCCGGGAGCTGGGGCTCTCTGAACAAACGCTAAGCAGCTCTCACACTTATCGGTGTCCAATAGGCCTTATATAAAGTGCCAAAGTGCCCCAGCAAGGCTCGACCAGCACGTGGGCCCTAGTTGTCTCCTGGCTCTGGGGTCCGCGGAGCTTTGGATGTACCTGCAGCTCCTCCCGAGTCCTGCAGGCCACCCTTGTCCCTCTTCTCCCGCTCACCCTCCTCCCCATCTCTTTTGCTGTTCCGGGGAAGGCCACGCAGGGTACAACCTGGACGCGCCCCCGGGGGAAGCCCGCGACTCAGCAGCCACACCCCCAGCCTGCACGGGCGCCCACCCCCTGACTTCGCCTTCGCGGTCGCGGGCAGGGAGCGCGCGTTTCCATCGGTTAATTAGAAGCGGGAGTCGGAGGAGCCCCCGCCGGCCGGCGGCCAGCGCACCGCCCGCCAGGGGCGCCCTCCCTGCCGCCCGCCGGCCCTTTGATCGCCCGCGGCCCGCGGCCCGCAGACCACAGCCCGCGCTGTGCCGGGCAGGTGGCGGCAGCGGGGCGCGGCGCGCTCAGGCGCACGGGTCCCCGGGCCGCGGCGCGCTCCCCGCCACGCCGCACTTCAAGGCCCGGCCGGCCGGCGGGCGCCTTCATTAGCAGCCTGAAATTATAATATTATGTTAAAGAACAAAGCTGCTCCCCGGAAAAATATGTGCTGCATATCTGACAAAGATAAATTGGATTATTCAAAATATTCTTGATGAAATGTTACATTTTGCAACTAATTATCAATCTGTTTTATCTGCAGACCAGCTGGGCATTTTTGTGCATGCAAGACCTGCCTTCGCAATGATCTTAAGATGTCACTGTAGCGTTTACATCTTTTATTTCAAGATTTAAATAACTAGGAAGTAGCTAATGTAATTCACTGCTGAGAAGAAAGGCGAGCTCCTCGATTCCTTTCCAAAGCGATCTCCTCCTAATGAACTTCTCTGGACTGTGAGTAATGAGGCTTTATTCAAATAATGTTTAAGGAAGGCTCTGTCAGTGTAATTTCTAAAAAAGGGACCAATGTTTAATACATTTAAAACATCTCTATTCATACGATATTAGCTCAGGCAAGCCCACAGCAGCACTTGCCAAGGAGAATTCTGTGTTGCTCTTTCAGAGGAGAGAGCCCTGAACTTGGCCTGGGCCAAGCCCCCAGTGCCCCTGCAAAGCAGGGAGCTCGGCCCTCCTTTTTATCTGGTGTTTTCCAGAGCGAATGCGTTTAAGGTGCTCTGGGTTGATATAAACCCTCAGCATTAAGGAGTTTCAGCATTCTGCTCCTCTCCCCATCAAAATCTCTCCCTGTTCCATCTTGGGGACTGTGTCAGTATAGTTTTCCTGTTTTGTGAGCTCTATCTGGTTTGCAACAGCAGAAAAACGGAATGGGACGGATTCAAGGCCCTTCACATTTTCCTTGCAGGGAGTGGGTGTGTGGCGGCAGCTAAAAGATGCGCTTCATCTCTATGCATGGAGCAGCCAACCCTTTGCTTCATGTGAATGTATTTTCCTTTTAGATGAAGGAGAAAGACTGTATGCTTTTGTGCACAAACACAGGCAGAGAAGTGCTTTCCAGCATGTTCTGGTCATCATTTTGTGAAGCTCAGTGACAAATATAACAATGGCTTCCATTTGTTTAGCTCTCTTTGCTTTTTCGGTCTCAATAGACTCTCTTGATCATGCTAGAAGGAAAAGGCAAGGCTGGGCATCCTTCCCATTGTGTAGATGAGGATGGTGAGGCTCAGGGAAGGAGATGATGTGACTTGCTCAAGGGTGCCCTGCCAGCCATGGGGGAGGTAGGGCTCCAAGGCTTTCCACACCCGGTACCCTCACACGTGCTGTGTGTGTCACTGAGTAGAGGATGGAAGATGAAGTTATTACTGATGGGAGGAATCGTGGGGAACCTGTCAGAATGTGAATTTCTCTTCTCAGTTGAGAGGTCTTCAAAGTGGCTACAAGGAAAATCAAGCAGATATGTTCCCACTAAAAATGACAGAACATACATTCTTCTTGCTTTTCCAATTGATATCATTGTGACTGCTTTTCCATAAAATGATCCCCAGACAGGTTCTCAGGGCTGTCACGAAGCCTTTTGAAATTTTGCATGAAGGAAGCACATCTATGAGTGCTTTTCTCTATCTACCCATGTCATTTTTTTTCTTCTCTTTTTTTAGCTTTGGTTATAAAGTGTCTTTTGTTCAGATTGCACAAGAAAATTACGTCTGACCTAACTCTCTGCCTGGTTTGGCCCCTGAGTATTCCATTTTGGTATTCCTATATTAATGGTCAAATTACAGAGATCAAATAGAAAGCTTTTCTAGAAAGACAGACTGGACTTTGCTGAGACTGTGCTCTTTGATGAGAATCTAATCTTCTGTTCTTAAACTGCTTGTTTTCTGCCCAGATGTTTCTTGGGTGGGAGTCCATGGCTGTCAGGACCCAGAGGTGCTGTGGCCCCTTGGAGTTCAGAGGAGACCCCTTCAGTCTTCAGCCTTTCGCAGTCAACCTCCTGGGGCTTCTTCCCAAAGTGACTTTTGGGCTGTCACCAGATGATGCCAAAAGCTCTGCATGGAGAGTCACATCTCTCTGTCACAGAGACCACAAGTTACAGAGTGCCAGATATTGGGTCCTGTGGTTTTATTCTAAAATGATTTCTAATCTAAAAATTAGTTCTTTTTTTAGAAGTAATAAAATAGTTTTTTATTGTTGTTTCATTAGAGGAGTTATAGTGCATGTGCGTAAATTATTTACACACACAGCCTGACAGTATGTGGCAAAGAAGACATGAGAAGTCTCCTGAATCAGTTTGCTGTCCATGCTTGCCCACCCAGAGAATGCCCAGAGCTCTGTCCTCCATTGGTTGCTGCCTAGCATACCTGGGCCCACAATGGTGCTTTGAAAAGTTCTAGTGATCAGGGGTGGGCAAACTTTTTTTACGAAGGGCCAGATAATAAGTTTTTTAGACTTGCAAGCTATGCTACTCTTTGCAACTACTCAAGTCTTTGGTTGGAGCCAGACAGCAGCTATAGATGATATGTAAATCAGTGAGCTGTGTTCTGATACAACTTTATTTATAGGCATTGAAATTTGGATTTCATATAATTTTCATGTGTTGTGAAATACTATTCTTATTTTTTATTTTTTTCCAACCGTTTACAAATGTAATAGCCATTCTTAGTTGGTGGGCTGTACAAGAACAGTCGATGCCGGAATTTGGCCCACAGGCTGCATTTGGCCTACTCTGCCTTAGGGTTTAGCATACGTCACTCCAGCTGTTCTTAACTCTCTTGCTGATCTTGCTGGAGTGAGCGAATAATGTCTTTTTTTTACAGATTTGTATCTTCTTGCATAATATTAGACTTTCTATTGGTTTTCTATAGTTGTTTAACAAATTACCACAAATGTAGTGGCTTCATATAACACCTATTTATTATTTCACAGTTTAGTAGGTCACAAGTCCAGTGGGCTTGGCTGGATCCTCTGCTTGGGGTCTCATGAGGCCAAAATCAAGGTACTGGAGTGGCTCATTTCTTATCTTGAGGCTCTGCGGAAGAATCTGCTTCTGAGCCCACCCAAGTTGTCATCAGCCATCAGCTCCCTGCAGCTGTAGGACTGAGATCTGTTTCCTTGCTGGCTCATGGCTGGGGGCTGCTCTCAGCTGCTAGATGCCATCAACATCCCTTGCCATGTGGACCCTCGATCCTCAGGACAACAGGGGTGCCCCCATCCTACTCACAGTTGCAGCCTCTCTGACTTCCTCTTCTGCTGCCAGCCTTAGAAAGTTCTCTGCTTTTGAAAGCCTTGTCTGATTAGATCATTCTCACTCAGATAATCTGTCTGTATTAAGGTCACCTGATTAGTAACTGTAATCACATCTGCAAAATCCCCCTGCCCCATAATGTAATATAATCACCAGGTCCACATCTCACTGTGTTCGCAATTCCCCCCACACTCAAAGGGGAGGGGTTATATGGGGGTGAGGACTGCTGGGAATAGTTTTTAAAATTCTGCCTATCTTAGGCTGCAAAGATCCCTTATCTGTTAGGATGATTCAGGTTATAAGTTTAAATTATATGGCTTCAGCTAGTGGACAGACTCTAATAAGTTAAAGCGTTCACTGAATTCTGGATCCTAAACTAAGGAACAGAAAGGGATCTGGACTAACCTTCCTCCTCAGCTGCTGGGATAGACCGTGACTAGATAAGGAGGAAGGAGAGACTGAGGGACAGGAAGAGTGAAAGGGCAGTAGAGCTGGTGAGGAGTGGCACAGGTCTTTCCTAAGGACTGTCTGTGCTGACAAGTTTTGAGACAGACTCCACACTGCAAAGCCTTCAAAAGCACCTATTAACCCCAAAGAGTTTTTGTATAAAATCACACATATTTTCTCTTTCTCATGCACACATACTTATCCATTCTACAAATATTTACTGAGCACCTACTCTACACCAGGGAAGTACCAGATGCTATAAAGGTGAAAGTGAAGGGAGCAGAAGCCCAGGCTGAGGTTACAGCTTAATGGGGCAGTGTGTTGGCTTCCTGCAGCTGTTGTAACAAATTGGCACAAACGAAATGGCTCAGAATAACAGAAATTTATTGTCTCACATTTCTGGAGGTTGAAAGTCTGAAATCAAGGTTTCTGCAGGGCCGCGTTCTCTAGGAAGGTTCTAGGGGCAAATCCGTTCCATGCCTGTCTGTTTCTGTTGTGGCCAGCATTCCTTGGCTTGTGGCCACATCACGGCAATCTCTGCCTCTATCTCTGCTTGGCATTCTCTCTGTGTTCAAATCTCTCTTTTGTTATATGGACACCAGTCATTGAATTAGGCCCCACCTTAATGCAATATGACCTCATTTTAACTTGATTACTCTGCAGAAACTCTATTTCCAAATAAGGTCATTTTTATATATCCTAGGGGTTGGAGCTTAGACACATCTTTTTGGGAGAAACACTGGAACCCACAACAGGCAGAACATTGAGTAAATAAGCTATTTGAAGCAGTACCCATTTGTCAGCTGTTCCTTCATGGTGAGGCTCCTGTACCTAGACTTGTCCCTGTTTTTTCCTTGTAGGCATTTGCTACCATCTCAAGATCTTCAGAATAATTTGTTACCATACAATCATTGGCAAATGATACAGATATTACTGAGGATTTCATCAGGAGTTTGCTTTGCTCACCTCATGGGAAACAACTTTGTATTCCCCAAAGTCATTCCTGCCACCCCATCCTGAGGGTTCTTCTCTGCATTCTCATGCATACAGCTGCCCATCCTCCTTCTTCAGTGGCTTTCCTTTGGGAATTTGGGTGACTCTCTTTGTAATCAGTGCAGTTCCGCTCTGCCCCATCTCTGCTCCAAACCTTGCAGATGCCCCCAACACCACCCCTCTGCCTTACCCAGGCCTCAAAGTAAGGAAGGCCCCTTTGTCACTGGAACCTGCTGTTTTAGGAGCCTCACCTGTTTGCCCCAAGCAGCTTAGCAGTATGTTTAATGTGTAGATGTAGAGGTTGTCCCTAAGAGGAATTTTGGTGAGCAAGATTGGCCCAGGTGATAAGAAAGAGCCAGGAGAGTGAGGAGGGGAACAGGAAATTTGTGCGAGGAGACACTTCAGAGGGACTGCAAGACCCAGGGGCAACCCCTGCCCTCCTGTAGGCTCTGAAATGGTCAGGATGTGTCAGAGCACATGGGTCTCCTGGGAGGAGCAATGCTGGGCAGGTCAGAGCTGCCAGCTCACCCAGTGCTGAGAGTCAGCCACAAGCAAGGGATGGGCCATCTAAGCATCAGGGCAGTGAACCTGGATGGGCTGCGTGGCCTCAGGGGAGGGTGACAGCATCTCGGCTCTGGCAAGGGATTTCTGCCAAGCACCACTTGGGGGAGGTGATTCCATTTTCTCCAGATCCTTCTCTGTTTTTCATCACACTGTTGATCTTAACTTGTGCTAGATTTGCTGTCCTTTGAAATTCAACTTTTTTTTTTTTTTGAGCTTTGACCTAATCTTAGTCCATTTTGGCGCTATAAAAAAGTGCCATAAACTGAGGGGCTTATAAACAACAGAAATTTTTTTCTTGCAGTTCTGGAAGTTGGGAGTCCAACTTCAAGGCACCAGTAGCTTCAGTGCCTGCTGAGGGCCTGCTTCCTGGCTTGTCATCGTGGCCTCACATGGTGGATGGGACTAGCTAGCTCTCTGGGCCTTCTTTTATAAGGACATTAATCCCATTCACAAGGGCTCCACCCTCATGACTTAATCACTTCCCAAAAGGTCCTACTTCCTACTATCATCACCTTTGGGGGTTTGGATTCCAACATATGAATTTTGTAGAAACACAAACATCAGGTCATAGCAGACCTGGGTAGCCAGTCTCAGAATTTGGGGTGGGGAGGATGCCCTAGCTGAAGATTTTGGTTTCTAAGAGTTTCAGCTGAAGGGCCCTTTCTGCAGGGACCTGCTTTCTACCTGTAGCTTCTTGAGTGGAGGCTCCATGAAGGAAGGGCCAGGTTCTGGTTGTTTGAGCCTCAGGCACTGGCCAGGTACAGGGTTGAGTCCCTGTCAATGATGTCCCAGTGAATGACTGAGTGGAAATCGTGCATGTCCTTTGGGCTGTTAGGAATAGGGGCTGTCCTGAGGCACACAGAGCAGGTCTCAGCTCCTGCTCTTCTCTTTGGCTTTGCCCAGGTGAGCAGTGCTCAGAGCTGCCTGTCAACAAGGGGCATGCTCTCTGCAGAGGGGAAATTTTCCTCTTCAGACGGTGAATAGTCATAGTTCTGCTAGGGGCTTGGTTTCTGGTTGGCTGGGAAATGGGAGACTGGGCAAAACACCTGGAATTGGAAGTTACCCTTGGACTCGAGTGGTGCTCAGCCATACACTTGGAATAGCTGGTGAGCAGGCACATATTACTTATGCATTCAGTCTTTTTAAGGATACTGGGAAATAGGTATAGACTTTCCTTTCCATATTACAGATCAGAAATGGAGGCTCAGAGATGACAAATGATTTTTCCAAGATTATCTCCCTAGAAAGAAGAGATGGGTATGTAATGATGTGAGGTCTGCAACTGGAGCTCAGACAAGCCTGGGGGACTCACACCAGTCCACCTGCCAGCTGGGTGGTTCTCTGCTTCTTCCTCTTCAGAGCAGAGATAATGGTCTTGCCTGATTGGGTTGTTGAGAGTTATTGATGAGAGTGGATATCATTCACCCATTGTTCCCCAGGTGTGACTACAGGGACTGAGTACAGAAGTGGCCACGATAAACTCAACCTCTGGCTCAGAGTGCTGTGTCCACTTGGTGACAACTGTTACCACCTTGAGACTTAAATTCAGGTCTTTAGGCTCCAAATGGACAGTGACCTTCCTCCCCGCTTCTGCCTCCCTGTGAGGAGTGTTCATGTTGTTTTCTGAACTTCCTCTAAATTAAACCCTGTGATATATCAGATGCTGGAAACACACGGAGGACAAACAGGCCCAGGGGCAAAGCTGGAAGAACCCTTAGGGTGGGCTTCGAAGGGGGTTCAGCTGGGATTCGCCTTTCCTCCTCCTCCTCTCCCAACGTTGTGTCCTCCACACTATCACAACCACCACCAGCACTTTCCATGTCCCCTTATTTTATTTAATGCTCATAATAGCCTGACTTCCTCCTCCTTCACTCCCAACGTTGTGTCCTCCACACCATCACAGCAACCATCAGTGCTTTCCACATCCTATTATGTTATTTAATGCTCATAATAGCCCAGCTAGGTAAGCATGATGATTATTATTAATGAATTTACATTTTTCAGATGGGGAAGTCAAAGCTTAGGATAAGTACTGGTCTCTATGCTACTGCTGTAGGGACCTGCCTTCTCCTGGGATCTGTTTGCATCAACATGTGTTTGTGCATATATGTCATATATGTATTGTGCATGTGTGTGTGCACATGTGCGTCTGTGCATATGTATGGGTGTGTTTGTACGTGAGGGCTTTTTGGGCCTGGAGAAGCAGTCTCTGTGGTCCTCTGGTTCACCTGCCACCTGAGCCCACAGAGAGGCCCAGAACCTTGGAGCTACATCCTTTCTTTGAGCACAGTGGGGATGTTGGGGGGTAAACTGCGCAGGCCAGGAACGAAGCTGGCCCTAGCTTTGTCCACCTTCTTGGGGCTTATGGAGACCATCCTGAGGTCCTTCTTCCCGGTTTGCCTGTGATGGCCCAGACAGGCCCTTTGGTTGGCAGCATCTGGTACTGTGCTGAGCCACGCTGCCTCTGGGCCATGTGGCAGGAGGGACTGGGAGCCCACTGTCCCCAGCAACCTCTGCGTGCAGGAGTCAAGGCCAGAGGTGGAGATCTGCTCCCCAGTGGCAGGAGACCAGAGAACAGAAACATCCCGGGGCCTTCATGTATCCTCTGACCACCCTGGGCTGGGTCTCACCTGCCAACGTGCCAGGCAACAGTCCATTCTGGTTTTAGAACTATGACGTCCAGTATGGTATCAATTAGCCACATGTAGCCATTTAAATGGAATCAGTTAATTGATTGTCAATCAACCCATTAAGCTAATTAATTAAAATGAGATTAAACCTCCATTTCCTCAGTGGCAGTTAACCACATTCAAGTGCTCAGCACAAACAGAATATTTTTCTTATTGCAGAAAGTTCCGGTGAATGTTGTTGCTCTAGAGGGCAGTGCCGAGCACATCCCCGTCACCTGGGTCAGATGAGTGACTGTGGTGGAGATTTCAGGGACCTTCATGTCTCCTGTACCTCCTGGCTTGGTTCTTGAGCCCCGTCTATACTGACCGCAAGATCAGGGCCTCCACGCTGTGCCCATCATCCAAAGCCTTCCCGGGCAAAGCCAGCCTGTTAGATTTCATCTGACACATGGGAGAAGACAGGCCGAGGACAGGGGACCACCTTTGTTCCTTTTTTTTCCCCTATATGCCAGCTGCTGTGCTGCACATTTTACATGAGAGTAACAACAGTAAATAATCATCACAGCCATTTGTTGGATGCTTAACATGTGCTGGACACTGGGATTTCCCTTGTGAGCCCTCAGTGCCCACCCAGGAGCTGGAGCTGGCATGGTTCTCACTGAGAGACTGAAACCTCCCAGACTGGGAGCCACACCCAAGCTTCCCCCGTCAGTAATGGAGGGATGTGATTCTGGTTGAATCCTGTCTGTAAAGCCCATTGCCAAGCAACCCCCACCGTCCCATGTTCCCCTTTTTATTGGAATAATGATAACACTTTAGCCTGCACCTTAACATATATACTTTTGCCCATTGAACATCACTTAGGGGTGATTTTGCAGGAAAACCGGATGTGGACTTCGTTGGCTTGTGTCGATGTCCTCCACGTCCCCTGCCTTGTTTTTGCTTTCCTTGATGGACTCTCAGACGCTCTTAATTTATCATTTCCATTTGTAAAGCTGTCATCTTCTGGAAAGTTAAGACCATTTGTCTTCAGGTGATTACACAGGTTCTTTCCCCTCTGAAGAACAAACAGTTTACATTAAGTATTAACATCCTTAGAGAAGCCAGGACCAGCTGACTTAATTGTAAACATCAAGATAAACTCCAAGTATGTTTTTCCATCACAGGAACCGCCAATGGTGTTTTCTGGTGAGAGGTTTCAGTCTAAAGTCCCTGGTCAATCAGTGCTCAACTCTCAGGAGGAAATTAAAGAAACCACTTGAAAATGGCTGAGAAATAGAAAAAAAAAAACCAAACCCAAACTCTCTTGGCTCCAGCAGGCATTCTGAAAAGGTGGACAGGTCAGCTGAGTGCTAAATGCTGTTCCTCGCTCTCTGGTTGTCCCTGGGCACATCCAGCCCAGCAGCTCTGTGATGAGGGAGACGGAGTGGCTGCTTTAAAGATGACTTTTGGCAGGCCACCGCAGTCTGTTAAGATTGTAAAATACGTGTAGCAAGCATGGGTGGGGAGAAGGACTCTTGCTTGGGCTGGTCTTTAGAAAATGGAAACAAACTCACTGTCTACGAAGAGATCAGTTTGCGCCCGATTTGGTTTTAATGCTAAACCCTACGAAATGATCTTAAGCAGAAAAATCAATTTCCCAGAAGTCTCAGATGTACACTGTAACTCTTATATTTGAACTGAATCTTGGTAGAGTTAAATAATTGAGCTTGCTTTCTTTAAGTGATACAGATGTATTTCATGCTAGGAATAACGCGTGAACCAGAGCGTGCCGAGAGGAGGCTGGACAGGAGCCGCTTGAGGTCACGCCTGCCAAAAGGGGTGGGGCCGGGTGGCACCAAATCCCAGTCATCTTTCCATCCAGAATAAACCAGGAGGGGTTTATTCTGCAGGATCAGAGCTGGAATGGGCTGTGTTGATGCAAAGGAAAGTGAGCACAGGCTTCGAGAGGGTAGGGAGACTGCCTGACACAGGCTGGTTCTGAAGAGAAGGAAAGGAAGGGACACGTGTGTGACTCATCACAGTTTATCCTGACTCCCCATCTCCTGCTTGGGTTGACCCGAGATCTGCAACTTTTCAGAGTCTCAGTTTCACATCTGCAAAATGGGAGTTCATTTTCTCCATCAGTAGCATTTGTTGACTGTATTGGGTGCTGGGAGGCGGCAGCGGACAAGATAGATAAAGCCCTGGTGGTGGAGGCAGACAGCCAGGAAGCCAACAAGTATATAGACATGTTTGGTGTGGAAAGTGCTAGAAGGAAGAACATGGTTAACAATTGTATCTGATTCCTAGCGTCCTTGCGGGGATGGAATATGTGAACACAGCAAGGAGCCCAGTGAAGTGCTCTAGAAATGTTAGCTTTTCCTAGTCTGGGTTGTAGCAATACCATAGCCATTCTTATCAGTGTCATCACCAGCACTGTCTTCGTTACATAAGGAAGAGGGTGGAGAAAGAGAAGGAAAATCAGAAATGAGGGAAAAGAAATGAAGGTAGAAACATGAGGGCTGGTGGGGGTAGGTGGGTTCTGGATTTATACCCACTGAGACATGGGCATATGTTGCTTGCCTTCTTCCCTTCTAAGCCTGGCCTTCAGCCCGTGCCCAAGCGCCCCCACCTCAGCTTGCCTGGGGGTGCTGTCAGTGAAGCTCTTGGGCCAGGGACGTGGCTTGGACCCTGTGGCTCTGCACATGGATACAAGAGGCATTTACGACTGGGTTTGGGCACAACTCTGGTGTGGGCACCTCCCTGTTGTTGAGAGGCCAGTGAAAGGTGAGGTTTGCTTGCTGGGCAGTTTGCTCAAGTTGAGAGCAGGGAGAGCCCCTAAATGCAGAGAGACAGCCATTCACGTTAATTTTATCCTTGCCTCTCCAAAGCTGGCCCTGGGGGTGCATTCATGCTGAAGCCATGGTCCCTAACGGCCTAGGCATCTGGATGGCCCTCCTGGCCTGCCTTCAGATTGGAAAATGGCTGTTAGTGATCCAACCTTCTTTGGAGTGTTTTTAACAGCTGAATGTTTGCTTTGCCAATTTAGAATACAAGGTCCGTAAGGAAGGCATCGATAACCCCCGTTGTAAGGGATGATGTGACGGGTGTAGATAGAAAGCAGATGAGGGTTACTTGGAGGTGAAATGTGGTTTTCCATGCTCACAATTGAGGCCCTGAAATCCAAGCTCCCCCTGAGTTTCAATGGCCTGTATTTGTTTGCTTATTTTGGCTGCTCTCTCTGCTGTTGGAATCTCCTCTCACTCCCCTCTAGCAGGGCCGAATGACACACATCTAATCTAAGGTTCCAGGGCCACTGCTGTCACCAAGCAGCTGTCTGACCTGGGCAGCCTGCTCAGATTCTCTGGAGTGCTAGCGGTTTCCTCCTCTTAAAGGGAGGGAGTCGTGCCCAACGTACAAAGTCAACCTTCCCCACTGCAGAATTCTGTGACTCCATGGCAGCTGGCTTCATTCGGAGAATTTGGTCAACACAAGATGAGATCACTGGAGATCATTCAGGGTCTGTGAACTGAGGCAGGGAACTAGTGGGTTATTTATTTATTTATTTTTTAACACATTCTATATTTGGACAAAAGCGCATTGGGCATACTTTGGTCTCTTTGACTGTCAAGTCTTCATTACATTTATTTTACTTAATTCCCCCAGAAAGTCCTGGTGATACATTGATTAACTTCCATCTATAAGTAAAACCTTTGTGTGAATAGGACTCCATTCACCAAAGAGGGCCTGACCTTCAGAGGTGAACTGTTACCAAGCGGCCTCCATTCACCAAAGAGGGCCTGACCTTCAGAGGTGAGCTGTTACCAAGCGGCCTCCATTCACCAAAGAGGGCCTGAGCTTCAGAGGTGAACTGTTACAAAGCGGCACCCCAATCAAGTGGCTTGACTGACCTTGGTTGACCTCAGAGTGATGAGAAGGGTTCTCCCGTCCTCATTGCGCCGCAGCCCACAGGGGACATTGCTTTTGGCTTTTATCCAGAAGGAATGAGCAGTGAATAAATGAGGGAGTATATTTGGCTGAACCGCTGACATTTGTGTGCAGGATGGTAAATGTTTGTAGATGAAGAGCAGCAAAAGATTTTTTAATAAATGCTTTTGTGATGGATTTTATACTAAATCATTTCTTTACATTTCGACTAAAACTAACAGCTTAGATAATGGATCTGATGTTCATACCATGCATATACTCTGGTTTGATAAATCTTCAGCTAAGAGGACCTCCATGAAGCTGGATTCCCTCTGGACCAGGAGAAGATTGTATGTGGAATAAATTAACATGAGGGAAGTTCAGGGGGACCTGGGAAGGTCCGGACCCCGGCTGTGCTCTGACTCGCGCCCTGCTCGGCTCCATGCTGAGGCTCAATTGACGGTCTCTTTGGGTTTTCAGTTTGGGGCTAGACTGTGTTAAATAAACCTAGTGGAAGAAATTACTTTATGATGGTTCTATTTTCTGAATATTTACTCAAGAAAGCAAGAGACAGCCTGGGGGGAAAATGAAGGAGCTAGTGAGCCAGCATGTGGAGGGCCATTGTGAATGAAGTGTCCTCTCTTGCCCTCTTCCTTGTCATCCCCCTCTTCTCGCCAAAGACACCAAATGGAGACAAGTGTGCTGATCCCTTCGGCCCCTGGACGCAGCGTGGTGTTTGTGTCTGTTGCTGGCAAGCCCAGGCTGAGGGGTGGGTTCTTGCTTCCTTGTTCTGGCCTTTGTGGCCTGGGCTAGTCTCTCTAGCTGCGGACCCCATGGGGTCTCCCCACCATACTCTGGGCAGTTTCCTCCCATCCTTTGCCCACTTTGCATCTTCCCCATGCAGAAAACTCTTCCTCTTCCTAAAAGATGCTCAAATACTGCTTCCTCCTGGAGCCTCCCTCTCCTTTTTGCTGTAGGCAGAGATGGGTGCTCTTGGCTGTGTCTGGCCCTCATTTTCTGTCTTCTTGGACAACACCATCTGCAGTGTCAAGGAATTTCTTACAGCAGAGTCTGTGTATCACCAGCTATCACCAAGAGTGCAGTGCCATATAATACAGATTCCTGAATCCAAGTCTTTAGAGACGAGCCCAGGGATCTGCATATCTAGCAAGTGTCTGTTATAATTTGGTGGTAAGCTCCTTGGGGGCAGGGGCTGTCAAGGTTACTTTCATCCTGGTGCCTAGCACCTATGAGGCACCCAGAGGGTAAGTGTGGAATGAATGAAGAAAGGAACAAATGAAAGCAAGCTGTGAATCAGAACGAAGCCCTCATCTCACATTTTATTGTGACTTTGCTTGTGTCATGTAGTCTTCAGAATGATGAGTGGCCTCCATCCTGGTCCATTATGGTGTAATAGATTAAGCCATCCATCAGAAAAAAATTAAGGAGGCTTGACAATGATAACTGCCATTAATATCACTCTGGACATAGGTTTACCGACTAATGAGTTTAGAAAATTTGCTTCTAAAACAACATTAAGTAATGTGAAAAATAGCCAATGGGAAGGTCAGAGAGGTGGGTGTGGCCTCGCGCTCAGAGGCATGTGCGGGGAGAGAAATTGCATCTGTGGGGCCGGACAGGAGCTCCTCAGTAAGGCCACCCCCCAGGCCAGGCCTGGGCTGCGCGTTCACTGTGGACTGCAGCCCGGGGCCGTGCACAAACGTGGTGGGGCCCAGTCCCCAGTGCACCGTGAGACACCATACAGGCTGTGACGGCCTGCCAGTACCTTCTTGCTCTGAATTTCCTCTTCCCATTTTACATACTCACTTTCCCTGGTGAATAGTCCTTGGCAGGTTTCCCGAGATATCAAATTCTAGGAGAGAAAATACACAGGTCCTGTGTAAGGACTAAATAGAACTCTTAGTTGGAAATGACTTTTGTCAGGTGTCTGGGAAACTGCTCCGCCTTTAGCTACGAGTTAATCAGACATAGAGCAGCATGTCTGGAACTTGGGCAAGGGGCCCTCCTCTGCCCTCTGTCACCTCCCTGACTCACCTTGGGCAGGTTACAACCTTTCTTGGGGCTGCACGTTTCTCATCTCTCTAATTAGGGCCTTGGATGAGCTAGGCCAGGTTCCTTCCAGGTCTAAGAGCATGTAATTCTATCTACCTGCCTTCAGTCCCAAGCCACCACCCTCTACAGATGGGATTCATAATTCTGGGCTGCACTTAATATACTTAGCTGGGTTGTGTGGCTGTAAAATAACCTTTAGCTTGCCTTGCGACTTGTTTGGACTTTTATCTAATCACAGAAACAGTTGAGGTGAGTGCTTTAAAAAACGTTTACTATGTAGGAAAGCTTACACTGGAATGCTTTCTGTGCTTACTGGGCATGTTTGCAGGTCTGGGAGATGTTACACAGATGACCGGGGAAGTGTTTCCACATGGGGTCATGGACAGGCAGCAGGGAGACGGGAGTGCAATTGCTTTGTGGGCCAGGGTGATATGTCATGAGGGGTTTGGCTCCGAGGTTTGGTTTTCTCATCTGTAACATGGGATCACTCTTTTTTTCTAGGATTGTGTGAGTAGCAAATGCAGCAATAGTTCTTGCATATATGTGCAGAGAACTTAGAGTGGAGCTGGGACATAGTGAGAGCTCTATGAATATCAGATGTTATTATCACCATGAGCTATACTAATATTCTTCTCCTACTTCCGTCTCGTCACAAACATTTTCTTAGTATTGGGAGGAAAGTCATTTCTGATTTCAAAGCCCTGGTGACCTGATTCTCCTGGGTAACTTTAGCATCAAGATATGGTGCTGATCCCCAAAGGCAAAGGCAGTGTATCAGTCCATTTTCACACTGCTGCTGAAGACATACCTGAGACTGGGCAATTTACAAAAGAAAGAGGTTTAATGGACTTACAGTTCCACTTGGCTGGGGAGGCCTCACAGTCATGGTAGAAGGCAAGGAGGAGCAAGTCACGTCTTACATGGATGGCAGCAGGCAAAGAGAGAGAGCTTGTGCAGGGAAACTCTCCCTTATAAAACTGTTAGATCTCTTGAGGCTTATTCACTATCATGAGACAACATGGGAAAGACTTGCCCCCGTGATTCAGTTATCTCCCACCAGGTTCTTCCCACAACACATGGGAATTTAAGATGAGATTTGGGTGAGGACACAGCCAAACCATATCAGGCAGTTTTTGGGTAGGGACACAGCCAAACCATATCAGGCAGAAAGAAGACAGCAGGGAGGGAGGCTCAGGAGCTTCTGACTCCTGGATATTTTATTAGGGACTAGCTGGACTCAACCTTTGTTTGGCCCTGAGTCCACCATGGTTTCAACACAGGAAGTTTTGTAGCTCACAACAACCCAAGGTACCAAGAATGAAACAAACTCTCCTGTGGACTGGGGTGGTCCTGGGTATTACTGGCTTTCCCGGAGGCCCTGGCTGTGCTTGGGACGAGTTTCCACTGGGGCAACTGTGTCCTGTAAGGGAGTCTGTGTGTGTGTGTGCATCCACCCTGGCCCATCAGCATCTTGGGGACAGGGCCTGGGCTGGGACCTGCAAGTTCTCAGGAGCTTTGTTGGATGAGTGAAAGGGTGAGGGCTACACTTGCTGCTCTCCAGGAGACACTTGGTCTGGTGCAGCTCTTTCCGAGTGTGGGGCCTGGGAGGTCTTGCCCAGTGCCCCCAACATAGCTGCATCAGCCCTATCCTGAGCTTATGACTCCTGGGGAGGAAGGTGGGCTTACTGTGGGCAAAGTACTCCCCACTGTTTGTGCAGCCATTGTGTGACCCCCTGACCCTTGACTCTTGTTGCCTGTAGTGTTATCTGGCAGCAGTATTTTTTAGGCAGCTCTATTGAGGTGCAATTAACATACCATAAAATGTGCCTGTTTTAAGTACATGTCAGTGATTTTTAGTAAATTCACAGAGTTGTGTATCTATCACCATCATCTAAATTTAGGACCTCCTCATCAACCTGAAAAGATCCCTTGTGCCTATTTGCGGCTCCTTTCCATTCCCATCCCAGCCCCAGGGAGCCACCCTCTACTTTCTTCCTCTATAGATTTGCCTTTCCTGGACATTTCATATCAGTGGAATCATGCAATATGTGGTCTTTTTCAGCAGCATTATTGATTAATCTCCCTCCTGGTTCCTGGCAGGAAACAATTTGTATTTGTGTTTGGAAAGGACCTGGGGTCAGGCAGACACAGCTGCTCTTGCCGACATTGGCTGTGACCACACACTCGCCTGGATGGCCCCATCCAGCCCCTCCTGCTCACCTGCCACTCAGGGGCCATTGGTTCTTGCATCTCTTTCTCCATCCTTGATCTTGCTGCTGAGAACTGAACCCCTGTTTCTGTGTGGTGATGCACAGGTGCCTTCACTCCATGGATCTAGATCAGAACCCATCTGCCCTCCCCTCCTTCTGCATTAGTGAAGAGCATTGTCTTCCTTGGAGGGCAGATTTTTAGGTGGCTCTGTGCTCCTTGGTGGCCCTCTGTGACTTGATTCTAAATAGTAGTGGGGACTGTGACTTGCTTCTAAACAATAGAACACAGGGTAGGTGATGGGATGTATGCGATTATATGACTATGTGATGTAAGACTATAGTGCCAGTCTTGCTGGGTCTCTCCCTCCCTGCTGGCTCTGAGGAAGCAAGTAGGGACACCATATGGACAGGAACTGTGGCTCAGCCTGTTGAAGCTGAGGCTGGCCCCCAGGCAGCAGCCAGCAGAAAAGCCAAAGCTGTTTACACCTATGAGGAGCGAAGTCCTGCCAACAACCACCAGCATGGGCACGTGAGTCCTTCCATTGAAGCCCCGAGATGAGACCCCCATTCTAGTTGACACTTCATTTGCAGCCTGGTGAGACCCTAAGCAGTACACCCAGCTGGGCTATGCCTGGACTCCTAACCCACAGAAACTGTAAGATAATAAATGATTGCAGTGGGCTCCTGTTAGTATCCCTGCCCACAGTCTCTCCCAACCCACCTCCCCCCTTGAGTGCCAGCGCCACCCTGATGCCCTGCACACCACTACCTGCAGGAAAGGACAAAGTCCTCACTGTGGCCTATAAAGATGTAACAGCCCAGTCCCAATATCCTCCTCCAGTTTTATCTCTGCTCCTCCTGACCACATCCCCATGCTCTGGCCACACTGAACCACTTGGTCATTCTAAGACGGTCTGGGCTTATCCCACCTCTGTGATTTGGCATCTGCTGTTCTCCCTGCCTGGAATGCCCTTCCATCTCTTCTCAGCCTGAAAAACTCTTATTCATTCTTCACAACCTCAGGTCTAATATCATCTCTTTTTGAAAGCTTCTGTGGACCCCTTAGACAGAAAGAATTTGGACTTTACTTGGCACATTGCTCTTTCCTTGTGTCCACTGATGGCGACATTGTATTTTAGTCTGTCCTCCAGTGCCCCCACTTGAGTATGGACAGTGGTTTGGACGTGTTCTTCCAATGTGTCTTCTTTCCCTGGTTCCCCTACTTTAGTGCCAAGCACCTCTGATGTTCAGTAAACATCTTTAGAATGACTGCTGGAGTGAATAACCGGCTGACCACTTCAATACATGAGCCAGAACCCCCAGGTGAACCGTGGGCCATGGGCATCCTAACGCCCCTTGGTTTGTAGGGAGTTAGGTGTGCAGGTTGAGTGGATGGGGGCCACGTGGGAGGTGAGTTTCAAATGTCGAGGTTCACTGTGGTCAGCTTTGCAGATCTGAAGGTCATGGTCCCTCTCCTACTGAGGCTGTTACTCTCCCAAGTGCAGTGGCCATGAGACCTACAGCCCCTGCTGTTCTTTCTGCTTCAGTGCCCTCCTCCATCCACTGCTGGTGGCCCCAACATGTGGATGACAACTTGATAAAAGTCTCAAACTATATGGAAAGGGTCTGATATACTGGCGAGCACTATTGTCAAATTTGTGCCCACTTACCCGATAGATCCCCTTCCCCTCCCTGTGTATTTTCCTCCCCAGCACTCTGGTGTACATGCTTTCTTCATTAATTTGCTTGTTTTCAGTCTCCCCCAGTTAGACTGTAAGCCCCGTGAGGGCAGGCATCTCTCTGTTCCAGTGATTTCTGTATCCATGTGCCTGGAATGACGCAGAGGGCGCCCATCTCACCCCATAGCTCTCCCTACACCCAGCTGCCTCCTTCCTTGACCTTTCTAAAATTCAAACCTGTCATGTTGTCTCTTTGCTTAAATGATTTTATTGTCTTCCTATTCACTTTAGGATGAAGAAAAATAATCTTTACCTCTAAATATGTTTCATTTTATTAACTTACCCCACCCAGATTAAGGTAAAAAGAAAACCCAAAAAACAAAACTCCTCTTTTGTCAATTATACTCTAACTCAAATTATCATTTAGCTGTAACCTAAAGTCTGAGAGATAGATTTTTGAATTTTTCTTCCTAGAGTTATTTATTTTTTATTTTTTATTTTTTGGAGATGGACTCTTGCTCTGTTGCCCAGGCTGGAGTGCAGTGGTACGATCTCAGCTCACTGCAACCTCCGTCTCCTGGGTTCAAGTGATTCTTTAGCATCAGCCTCCTGAGTAGCTGGGATTACAGACACCTGCCACTATGCCCAACTAATTTTTGTTGGGGTTTCACCATGTTGGCCAGGCTGGTCTCGAACTCCTGACCTCAGGTGATCCACCCATCTTGGCTTCCCAAAATGCTGGGATTACAGGTGTGAGCCACTGCGCTCGGCCTTCCTAGAGCATTTTTATTTTAGAAAATAGTTTCAGTTTATTTTCATTGGTGATATAACGATTACTCCTTAAAGCCTTCTGGTAAGTTCCTTTCTGATTATTATAATTTTAGGGATGCAGAGCTAAGAGTGTGGGAGTAGGGAGTCTGAGAACCAGATGGTATCCAAGCAAACTGGGATTTCTTAATTGGGTGGGATGGGGGGCGGTGGCAGAGGTGGCCGTGGGTCTGGCTGTATAATCCTTCACGTGATTGGGTGGGACGGGGGAAGGTGGCAGAGGTGGCCGTGGGTCTGGCTGTATGATCCTTCACGTGATTGGGTGGGACGGGGGAAGTTGGCAGAGGTGGCCATGGGTCTGGCTGTATGATCCTTCACGTGATTGGGTGGGACGGGGGAAGGTGGCAGAGGTGGCCGTGGGTCTGGCTGTATAATCCTTCACGTGATTGGGTGGGACGGGGGAAGGTGGCAGAGGTGGCCGTGGGTCTGGCTGTATAATCCTTCACGTGATTAGGTGGGACGGGGGAAGGTGGCAGAGGTGGCCGTGGGTCTGGCTGTATAATCCTTCACATGGGTCACGATCCTTTGCCAGCCCATTCCTGTGTGACAATGGATATGGGTGGGGGTGAATGACTTCCCAAAATAATTTCTATCCATTTCATTTCCTTTGCAGAGGGAAGACAGAAGCCCCTCCCATTCGCTTCTACTGGGGCTTGTTAAGCCATCGCCTTGGGGGCCGGCTGATCAGCAGCAGCCAGCAGCCAGCGGCTTCGGCAGGCAGGAACAAGGACAGCCTGTGGCTACTGCAGCACCACTGCCTGGCCACGCTTCATGAGGAGGGAGAGTGCCTTGGGAGGAATATAAAGGCAAATCATGTTAGCATCACAGAGCCCACTTAATTCCGTATGGGTTGGTATTTGGGGAAGAAATTGAGGACAAATTGGTGTTGGACCCTATAGCTGGGCAGTGACCAGTATGCATGGCAAGGTCTTAAAGTCAGTAAGTTTTTCAGGGTGATTTTTTTTTCTGTCCCTGAGTCAGTGGAATAGAATGGAAATGCCATGTCTAGCTACTGTAGGGAGCACAGTTTGAAGAAGACAGCCTCCCCTAAGCTAGCACTGCTTGTGTAATATGTGGTCCTTAGACATTAAAATGAAGCCCTTTGTTACCAACTGTAGAGCCCCCCAAAATACCCTCATTTGGTGTTTTTGTTCCATTTTAAACCGTGAATTGCATCCACTCCCTCCAGTACTGATGTGAGGTTTTTCCGTGTTGGATCAAAACCAAATGCTGTTTTATGTCAACTTAAGGAAGGAAACTGGCAAATGCATGAGGTCAATCTCCATGGTGCACTCCACTCCAGGGGCTGTACGAGAGGAAAAAAATGTGCTTCATGTCCCAACCAAAAGTATTCTCTGTCTGAGGACTGTTGCCTAAGTGTGGAGTAGGAGACTTGTGCAATTCAAAGGCACCTACGTGATGCTCATGCGGAGCCCTTTTCTCAGCCAGGCACGACAGGTATGGAGCCGGCTCTGGGAAGTGGGATCTAGAATGACAACCCTTGGCACAGGGCTAAGGAGCTTTAGGAGTGATGAAATCTCGTTGTACCACTGCAGACAGAAGCTGCATCCCTGCCTGGGAAGGATTAGGTCACCTCCCAGCAGGAGCAAACATTTGGTGGAAAGGACTAGGAGGTTGGCTGATTGCTCTTCTCTTTCAGCAGTGACATTTCCACCCTGCCCGTCCCGCCTCTCCAGAAAGGTAGGTCCAGGTACTAAAGCTCAAGTGGACTAGAGGCTCCCAAAACTTCTCCTCATGCCATCTCCCCATTGGCTGCTGGGTCCAGTGGTGGCTGCCCCTTGGGTACCAGGAGCTCCTAGTTCTACAATGAGAAGCTGCAGGGTACAGCTGTAAGTTTTGTCCTCATGCTCACCCCCTTATGCTGTCTCCTCCAATAATGCATGTGGTTTGGTCTCTACAGGACTCCCAGAGGCCCATGGACTGGAGCTCCTGCAGATGGCAGCCACTCTTTCACTGTGATCACCAAGGTACCCAGGGCCTCCGGAGGCCACAAAGAATGGATAATTGCAACCCACAGATCTCCTTCAGATTTCCTCCTAGCCCTTCTGGTCAGCAAATGCTCTATGGCAAGTCTGGGGTTTGGTCTTTACTTCTGGTGCCAATTAATTTCATCTCCCTTTTCTCTTTGGTCCATGGAATTACTCTGCACTCTTTGCAATGATGTTTAGTAATTCTCATCGACTGTGGAGCAGCCTGCTGGGACCCTGCCAGCTGATCTTAACAAGCCCACTTACTGCAGGATTCCCACTGCTTTCCTGGGCTAGGAATTCCTTAACCAAAGGCAAGTTTCCAAGGAGATCCTTGAGAAGGTGCCTCATTATTAATATTTTGATGTTGAAAATGTTCATTGTGCAAGTTGCTTGCAAGGTGGGCCAGTGTGTTTTGTAAGAACAGGGTGGGCCTTGAGCAAACTGGAGGGTAGGGTGGGATTCAGACTCCACTCCCTCCACCTTTGTCCTTCTCTCTTCTTCTCGCTCACCCTCAGAACCCCCGGGCCCCCTTCTGGCTGCAGCCCCTCATGTCTTCTCCATGTGTTGACACTGAAAGCTGTCTTGTGCTAATTGCTGACTAGGCATGAATGCATGGCAATTGTTGGCTTGTTTCCTCTCCTGGATAACTTTTTCCTCCTTTTCATATTAGAGCCTTTGTGTCTTAACAAGAGGAGCACACTCACATGAGGTTTTGGGTGCACCAGTTTGGTGGGTTCTGAACTTCTGGCCCCCTTCCAAGTCTCAAAGGCTGGTTGACCATGTGTGTTGGACCAAGCTGTGCCTGGCCCTGGTACTGGCTCCAAGGAGGGGCATCAGGCTGTGTGGTGGGGAGGGGCAGTGACCCCTCCAGCCCCCGCTGCTCCAGCTGCAGCTGCAGAGTGTACAAGGGGAGAGTCTCTGGATGCCACGAGGCTCCATGGATGTATTCAGAAAGATGAAGCACCCTGTGTGATGCACCTGCACCCAGGCTGATGGGGACACCTGCGAGGAAAGACTGGGGCATTAAATAGGTGGAGGGAGCTTTGCTTTAGAAAACACGCACTAGGAAAGTGGAATTTCCCATCAGTCAGGCTAAGGAGTGGTCTGCTTACTACACTTGGAGTCTATCGCCCAAGAGCTGATGAAACAGTTCAGGAAAAAACCCGTCAAATAAATTAAGAAGAATGATGCTTACAAACATAGTATGGGGTTTGATCTTGCCAACGATTCGTTGATGTCTTCCCAGATTCCCCAGACATGGGGGCAAAACTACCAGGAGAAAGACCATGCTTCTTTGGAGAGATTGAGTGGTATTCTCTAGGTCTGGAGCAGCACCGTCCAGGGAACGCCATACTGGGAATGTTCTTCATCTGTGCTGTCCAAGACAGTAGCTGAGCATGCAGTGTGGTTAGTGCGATGGAAGAACTGAATATTTGATTTCATTTACTTTTAATTAATTTAAATTTAAATTTGAATGCCCACATGTGGGCAGTGGCTACATGGTGGGCAGTGCTTTCTAGGCCAGTGTGCAGAGGTGGTAGAGGGGGAGGAGCATTGGAGGGAAATGGAGATGTGACCCTGGAGAGGTGGTGGGAACAGATCGAGAGGACCTTGTAAGGTGTGTGAGCAATTCGAGACTTGTCCCTGGAGATGACAGGAAGCCACTGAAGGGTCTAAGCAAATGAATGAATACTCAGATTGATAGTTTAAAAGACTTGGCCGGGTGTGGTGGCTCATGCCTGTAATCCCAGCTCTTTGGGAGGCCGAGGCGTGTGGATCACGAGGTCAGGAGTTCGAGACCAGCCTGGCCAACATGGTGAAACCCCATCTCTGCTAAAAACACAAAAATTAGCCAGGCATGGTGGTAGGTGCCTGTAATCCAGCTACTCGGGAGGCTGAGGCAAGAGAATCGCTTGAAACTGGAAGGTGGAGGTTGCAGTGAGCTGAGATTATGCCACTGCACTCCAGCCTGGGCCAAAGAGCGGAATTCCTTCTCAAAAAAACAAAACAAAACAAAAAGACAAACCTCCAACTCCCCACCCCAACCTGGAGTCCATGTAGAGAAAGAATGGGGGCAGGAGGGCAGCCAGGGAAGGCCGTCATACGTGGAAACATCCATCCATCTACATGCACACCTACACACATGTGTATGCCAATTGGTACAGAATTGTGGGGAATATGTACTGCCAGGAGCCGTGCCAAGCACTCTGCATGCCAGATAATCGCACCACCAGCTCTGGGAAATTATTCTGAAGGGAAAGTTGTAGGGGTTTGTGGCCAAGCTATTGATTGGTGACAGGGGCAGAGAGAGGCACGGAGAGAGACTGAAGACGCCTCTAATGCCTGAAGACGCCTCGAATGCCTGGCTTGCAGGTCTGGGGAACATCCCTCAGAGAGAGGGGGAGGCCGTGGAGAGAAGCAGGTTGGACTACACTAAGTTTGGGTTTCACACCCCCCACCCCTGCCACCTTAAGTAAACCTAAGGAGCCCACCCGCCTTGAGCAGACCCCACCCCCAGGCTCCATATCTCCACCTGAGGACAGGAGGGCAGGCTTCCCAGAACAGGGGGAGGCTGACCCTGGACAGAGGCCGTAACGGCTGGCAGAGGTGTTTCTTCCTGCCCAGAAGGAGTGCTCCTCTTCCCCTGGCATTAGAGAGGAGATGCTGTAAGCAAAGTACAGATGCTGTAAGCAAAGTGGTCGCTCTGCTCAGAGTGATGCTGAGTGGTGGTTCTTGCAGAGGCCACACTGAGAAGCAGAAACAGTGCCAGCCACACTTGTGGCCCCTGAGAAAGGTGGTGTTAGCAGCACAGAGCGGGGATCAAGGAGCTCCTGTGGGAGCATGTTCCAGAAAACAGTGTGGCAAGTTTCTAACTCATGAGGTTGCCATTTTATTTATTCACTTATTTTGTTTTTTCAGTAAGGTTTCGCTCGCCCAGGCTGGAGTGCAGTGGCGTGATCTTGGTTTAATACAAACTCCGTCTCCCAGGTTCAAGAGAATCTCAGTCTCTGCCTCCTGAGTAGGAAGGATTACAAACGTGCACCAACACACTCGGCTGTTTTTCGTATTTTTAGTAGAGACAAGGTTTTGCCGTGTTGGCCAGGCTGGTCTTGAACTCTTGACCTCAAGTCATCCGCCTGCTATGACCTCTCAAACTGCTAAGATTATAGGCGTGAACCACCGCTCTCAGCTGCCATATATTTTATATATTTATTTTTTTAAAAAATATTTTCCTGCTTAAAAAAATGCATGTCTGTTGAACTAAACCAGTTCTGTCTGAGTTTATCCTTCTTTATCAATTCTGAGGAAATAATCATGAGCTGGTAAGGATGTTCCTCATGGCATGGCTTATCTCAATACATGGCATTTATTCGGGCAAACACACAATGCTACAACTCTGCACCCTTTAAATGTCATGAAAAGAAAATATTTAAGGGCTTGAAAGTTATTCAGATTATGTTTATGACTGAAAAAAGGCATGTAGAGTATAATTGTGTTTTTGTTTTAAAAAACAAAAAAAAATACTCATGGAAAAAAATTAGAATAATATACCAAAAATTGTGGTTATTCTGGAAAGAAGAATTAGAATTATAGATGTCTTAGAATTTTCTTCTCTTTCTTCATTTTTATGAATTTCCTACCAAAAGTGTGTATTACTGTGAAATGAGAAAAAACAAAACAAAACATGTTTTTGTTTTTTGAAGGACAAGCTAGAAGGAGGCTGTGGTGGAGGTGGGGCGGTGGGGAGGGTTCTGCCCTGGAATTTGGCTGCATCTTATGAAGCTCATTGTCTTCGAGGTGTTTTTTTTTTTTTTTTTTTTTAATGTGAAACACAGGAAGGCTGTTTTCAGTGGATCTTTTGTCCTCAATCCAAAAAGTGTTTTTCTCCTCTAAGAAAGCAAAGTGCAGGTTCTGCCTGGTCCCTATTGTGGAGCTGGCCCAGCGTGGAGGGCTTAACTGGACCGAACTGCTGTGAGCAGCCGGCCGCACTGCAGCTCCCGCTCACTCAGCCAAGAGAGGCTATGGGGACCCAAGCCTGGCTTGGGGAGAGACTGTCTGAGGTGGCTATACAGAGCCTAGGGCCCTGCTGGTGGCAGTGACATGGTTGAAATGGGATTGCCACTCAATTAGGTCACAGGATTCTGCCCCCAGGGGTTCTGACTCTGTCAGAAGAGTCCACTGGAGTGTGACGAGGGATGCCTGTCATCAGGACCCAGCCTGGGCAGGGCCTTCTGTCAATGCCACTCATAAGCAGAGCAAACACTGGGCCACAGAGCTGGGACCTCATGAATGGGACAGGCGAGACAGGTAAATTTTTTGTAATCGAATCCTCACTGTCTTCCAGCACACTCATTTGGCGGTGGGTTGGTTCACAGTTGGAGAAAAGAAGAATTTTTCATATGTTTGGATGTTTCTGATAAGCTATGACTTTCAGGTCAAGGCCGAGAGGTGACTTTGCAAACAGCTAGGCTGGAGCTCCCTGACACCTGTAACCTTTTCCAGAGTCACTTTGGAAGCCTAAGTGACCCCACCAAAGTGGGGCATTGCTCAAACATTCAAACTCACTTTTTGGAACAGCCTTCAAAGCTTGATGCTCATTTGTTCCACTGTTCTTATAATGGCTGATTTTCTCTTTCTTTGGAAGTAGACAGAAACCATCTGGGGCTGAGAGTGTGATGAAGAATACAAGTGCCGAAGGAGGGCCGTGGCCTTTTAGAGCACCCAGGGGGTTGTTCTGAGGGCCAGAAGACTACTGGGTAGGAGACAGAATCTCCATTTGTAGTGGAGGAGGCAGAGGCGTGCAGAAATTCGAGGACTTGTCACTTGGGCAGAAGATGACGGAGCCACAGTTCAGAGCCAGTGCTGTGACTCTTCACTGCTCGTCAGTTCTGCTTGGAAGGGGAGGGAAGCCTGACAGATCCCATAGATGGCCCTCTGTTGGGGATGGTGTGCAGCGAATGGGTAGATGGGTTCTAGTCAGTCCCAGGGCGAATGCTGTTCGTATCCTGTGCCCCAGGCTGATTCTGGGTGTGTGGGGGCCTTTCTAAATCATAGTACTCAGGAATGATCCGAACAGCTGTTTCCAAATGTCTAGATGCATAAAGATAAATCATATGCGGGCTAACTTTTTTGTGTCTCATCCGAAAGTTCTGGTATTACTTTCCAGCTATTGTTTCCCATTTTGTGCTGAGATCACATCTTCTTCTGGGTTGGGAGATTTATATTTTCCTTCCAATAAGACAGCCCGCCATTTAAAACCAGGCCTACGTGGATGCAATGTGAGCATAATCCATTCAGCACCTCCTTCCCCAGGGCTCTGACCCCTCAGTGGGGACCAGTGGCTCCCGCATCCACCTAGAAGTTAGGCTGTTGTTTTTCTGCCTTTTATGACTTATTTAGACTTTATCTTTAATATATATTCCGATGTTGATCTTTTCATGAGTTCAAAAAGGGCTTTTACCTTCTGGAGCTCCATTCTTAAGGTTGCAGTAAGCTAAATGCATGCTTTATGGCAGCAGATAGGATTTTAAGTCCTTTGTCAAATATTTTAAAATATTTGCTGTAGTAAATAGGTGGTGATTGTTACTATTTCTTTCTAGGAATTCTCTATTTCTTCTAGAATTAGGAGCCTTAAGAATTTTGTGTCCAAGTTTTCATAGTATTTCTTTTCTTCCCCTCTTTAACCAGTAAGAAAAACATAAAAAGTTTGGGATTGGTGCGCACTGTTGCAAGGCTGTTAGGAAGAATAGGGCAGTTGTGCCCTGTTCCGAGGGGCAGTAAGGCAGTTTGGGGCCAGCTGTTGGCAGCATGAGGCTTATCCATGGCCCCTATATTGCTGTGGGCAAGGAAGTAGTGATGCCAGGCATTTCTTTCTGTTTGGTAGAAAAATGGAATGTTAGTATCATATCAGTTAGCTGAATTAGGGTGCAGGAACACAATCATTACATCTGAGAGTATTCCTTTTGTGTTTAGAACCATTGCATTATCCCCAAACCCCAGATGTATATTTGATTGGAAAGCACCTTTTCTTGAGCTGTAGAAGTCATGAAACATTGACCTGCAGAGTTCCTGGCCGCGCCAGGTTCTGGTCATGGGTGACGTTGGATGTGTGCTGAAAATGACTCCCTGTGGCTGGTGCTGTAGCAACAAGTCCACGAGCTTCCTGCTCATCTCTTCTCTGACTATCCGTGGGCTTCCCACTGGGTTCTGCTAACATCCCCTTCTCTTCTGCCTCCCACTTATTCCCCCACCCCTGAGTTGTGCAGAAAGCTGTTCTTTCTTGTTTTAATATTTTAAAAAAGAAAGCAGTGGCATTGTCTAAGGCAGAGATTGTTGGCTGATTTACTCATGCTAGGAATCAAACCTTTCTTAAAAAGCTGCCTTCTCTGCATGGTGGGTTTTAGATACTTGGACCGACAAAGCTGGCATTGTTTTGAGAGGGTTAACTAAGATTAATGAGGAAAGAAACGTGAAGCCATAAAGGATCAGCGTTTCCAATCAATGATGGAATAAATTTAATGTGTATTCCATCTGCAGTTTCCTTGGCACAAATGTCCAGATGCCAATTCCAAAAGGTTTTGCCTTTTTATGCTTCTAAATAACCTACTAAGACAAGAACAGTGTGTACTTCAAGTGTAATAGTGCTTTATTTAAGGTTTATACTGCAGTCGATGTATTGATCAAGAGGAATTTGTAGAATACAGAGGCGTGTTTTAATAAGAGCTGGATAGAGTACCGCAAACCTTGCTATTCCCAGGACTTTAACAATTGTGAATTGCAGTTTCAGCATCTTACTTGGGAGAGGAAGGAAAAGGAAAAAAATAATTAATTGTGATAGAGTAATGGGGACCGCGAAATGGGGGCTCTAATCCCCACCAAATGCATGGGTAATGAAATCATGAGATTCTCTGTAGGTGTTCTGAAATAACTCTCAGAAAGCAGCTCTGTGCATGAGCTTTTTACAGACTGTGTATTTAAGCTGTGTGTAATTCCTTTTTCAGGTGGGGAGTGGCGTGAGGCCTTGGTCCATTTCATTGCTGACATTAGCCCTGCACCAGCGGGAGAACGTTTCTTCCTTTAATCACCCCAAGATTAGCCTGCAGTTGCCTCTTTCTGTTGGATATTTGAATAACAAGCTTGATGAAGCCACTTAACTCCCTCCAATTACAGGTGCCAAATAGGGGTACAAAAAAGAGAGGCCTTTTACATGTGTGAATGATTTCACAGTCCAGTGTCATAATCAGATTCTAGAAATTGAACTTGCAGAAAGTTTGTGCTAGCCTTGTGGATTTTCATTTCAGATGTTGTCAACTCAAGGGCATTTGGACCAATCAATATCTGTCTGTCTTCTCACACATAGAAAGTTGGCTATTAGAAAAGAGAGGCTTACAGCAGGGCTCAGCCAATACCATTAGCCCTAGCCTAAGGGCAGTTCTGTCCATGTGCCCGGGTAGGCACCTGCCCCCTCCCCTCCCCCACCATTAGGGAGGCCACTTGGGATGTCATTTGGACAGAGCGGGCAAAGAGCACTTCTTTATTCTCTCTCTTTTTTACACCCAGACTCCCCCAAAATCAATAAATCTGTTCTTTGCTTATTTTCAGAACTTTACTTCAATATAAGCAAGGACTTTCCTTCCAGCAACAAACTCAAGTAACACCATGTCAGGCTTATGTGTGTGTGTGTTTTCTTTCTCTGTTCCAATTTGAAAAATAATTGGAAATAATATCTGATTGATGTTCTCTCTCTCTCTCTCTCTTTTTAGCTAAAGATTTCCTAGATGAAAGACCTTGATCCACTGCCTTTCATGATTCAGCACTGGATTTTCTGTTCCATGGAGCCTTCTATTGGAATAATTTTGTGAAATGAAGGCAACAAAGTATTGTTTTCTTAAAGAGAACTTCATAAAAATTGTGCTCATTGACTGCTAATTTGTCCTGCATTGTTACTGATGCTTTTCTTATGATTTTTGTTTTGCACTGAACAGTCCCTGGCTGAGAGAAAACCCTGAAGCAGTTAAGATACCAGGAAAGGAAGACTTGAAAATTGGTTAGTGAAGATTCTGAGTATTTCCTGGTGCATCTCGGAATTTTGTTTGTTTTTTATGGTGATATTTCTTTCTCTCTGTATGTCTCTGTCTCTCTGTCTCTATCTGCATCTCTGCCTCTTGTTAGAAGGGACTAATTAGAATGGCACAAACAAGTTAGAATTGGAGATCATCGTTGCAAAGGCCCTTAGGAAGAGGGGGGCAGTTGTGGTCCATTCTGAGGGCTATCAAGGCGGTTTCCAGCTTGCTCTTGGCACGAAGAGGAATAACCAGGGCCATTTTAATGCCATGGGCAGGGAAAGCATGATGCAAAGCCTTTGGAGGGGCCACCGGGTAATGACAGGAGAGCACCAGAACCCAGGGAGAGAGCAGAGGTTGAGGTAGCCTGGCGCCCCAGCCACAAAGCAGTGTCCCCGACAAAAGAAAGACTCAATCTTGGAAACAGAAACATGAAGTGAATGTTTAATACCATGGTCCAAGAAGATGGCATTTTCTGTGGCTGGAACAATGCAGAATTAATGTGTATCTGCAAGAAATATCATTAAGATTAAGTATTCTTCAGAGAGATTGGAGAATCGGGGAATTCAGGTGCCTTTGTTGGCTTGAGCCAGCCCTCCGCTACCTGACCCATCTGCAGGCAGAAAGGGCATCCTCCAAGGTAAAGACATCTGCTGGAAGACAAAAGTGAAGATGTGAATTTTCTTTCAATTTCCTGAGAGAGCACAATACTTTCAGTTCTCTCTTTTAATGCGACTCTGGATTGCTTTTTCCCTGACAGTTGCTGTAGAGATAGCACAGGCTTGCTGCTTGGCACAGAAGTACTCTTTATTTCATTGTAATTAGCAAGGATAATTTTCTGGCATGGCTCCGGAATGGTCCATGAGGGGTTTTCATGTCTGAAAGCAGAGGAGATCTCAAGGTCAGATCCTGAGCTTCAGCAGTGAGGACGAGTTGGAATCCAGAGCTGGAATTGTGATGCTGGAGCATAGGGTGAGGACCAAAGTTTACTCAATTCTCAGGGCCAAAGTCCTAACTGGGCTGCTGCTGATTGTCTCTCCTGGGGTCCCGTTAGGGATGGACCCAGAAGATCGCCAGAACAGGGTGGCACTGTCTTGCTATACAAGCTCTTTAGAGGGCTCCATTGAACAGGTTTTCTGTTTTGAATGAAAGCATAGATCCTTCATTCAGGGGTTTGCCACGATTACCTTGATCTTATGCTCATCAGCCATCATTGCACTATATTTTTTGTGTATATGCCCTTCTCTCTTGCCAGATTATCAGAAATTGTGTGTCTGTGTGTGTGTGTGTGAGTGTGTGTTTGTGTGTGTGTGATTTATTTCTGCATCTCCAGTACCTTTCAGGGTACCGTGCAGAAGCATCACTCAAATGCACGAAGCCAAATATGTCTCTGAACACAGTTTGGTTAACAGACTTTTTTTTTTTTGATAGTGAGACTTTCTCAGTAGAGGAGGCAGTGTGCTGATTTCTATGCTGATGCAGCTCCTTGTCTTGGCATGGACTCATAACTGACAGAACAGCATGTGGACCTCACCGCTTCTTGGACTTCGAGTGGCGCTACTCTAACGCTGAGTCCTGACCTGGATCCCCGTTTGCTTGCCTAGACCTAAGGCGGTGGTGCAGACCTTCCCCCCCCCACATACCATCTCCTTCTGGAATGTGGGTTTGTGGAACTGAGGCTGAGTCAATCACGGTGCCCCATTCTTCTGGTCATGTGACAGGTCTGGACCTGGTCATGTGGCAAAGTCAAATCTAAGTCACATCAAAGCAGGGAGAGTTAAAGCAAATCTTTTCTCTCTTGTTGTGGAGCTGGAATATGAGCCCAGAAGCTTCCAGAAGCCATGGTCCTGCCCTCATAGAGAAGCTCAAGTGAGGGAACAAAATCGACCTAGGTAGCAGCGAGTATGGAAGGGGCCTGGCTACATCAAGTTCTCAGATCCTGTTGTCCCCACCCACCCCCTGTAACTTGCCAGTTTTATCCATCAGGCATCCTCTCCTCTCTCCCAGCTTGTTTGAGTTCTGTTTCTGTCATTGTCACCAAGAGAGCTTTGATGAATAAGAAATCCCAACATTCCATGGGAGTCTTGGTGGTTTAAATTTTTAAGTGAGTCCTCACTTGTTAAAGTCTTATTCCTATTAGAGGGCACTTCCGTAGTCCAGAAGGTGGGGAATTCCTATAGGTGACATGTGGTCTCTCTAAGCAATTTGACCAGGACTATTTCATAAAATATTTAAAAAGTGGTTCATTTTAATTATTCATTTTCAAATGTATATGTGTTCTTGGCAAACAAGAGATGATTTGCATTAATCAGTGATCTTTAAGCAAATTCCTTGCAATACTTTATCTCCATATAAACTTGAAGCTTCTTAAACGAAATAGTACTTGTGTATTTCGTATGCCTTCCTCTTTTACAAATAAAATGAATGGACTTGGGATCAAAGTAGAATTTTTTTTTTTTCAGGAACTATAGGACTGAAATCTTTTTATCCAAGGCAGTTGGATCCCACAGTACATTTTCACTGTAACAGACAATGAGGTTGAGTCAATAAATAAATAAATAAAGTCACCAACATGTCCAAAAGCCTCCATTTAAAACTCAAAGCCAGTGGTTTTGGGTTTCACCTTTTCCTTTAAAATTAAATTCCCTGAAACCTTATTTTAAAAATGCAATCTGAATGGGAACTGCCAAACTGGGAAACTTTAAGTTTAAAAATAGAACTACATCTGAATTATCTTACAGAAATTTGTCTTCTAACCAGCCATCAATAACTGTAAGCATGCTTCATAGATCTGCATATTTCAGCACTTTTTACATTCTGAAAGAATCTTGCTTAGATACGAAGGTTAACTGGACACCTTTTTCTGCATTCATCTTTAATACTGGATGTCCCCTTTATCTGCACTCCCAAGCTGGGAAGCCCCAGAGTGGGCTCTTGGCCCCTTGTGGCCAACTGAAGTTCTCCATCTCTGCAGCCTCCGTGATCACCTTAAGAATAGGCTCGCGACCTCCTTTGGGCCACACAGAGTCCTTCTCAGGGCTTGCGCTGGAGCTCTCAGGAGGGATGCTCGCTTTCTCACTGATCAGGAACTCTAAGGTCCAAAGCCTGGAGTGATGGAGTGATCTGCTTGCAAGTGAAGCAGGCAGGAGGCAGCCGGCCTGGAGGGCACACATGACCTGGCAGGGCTGAACCTCAGGCTCTGGTGAGGCTGGCTCCTGACTGCCCCTCTGGACTTTCTCAGTTATTTCAGGCCATGGATTATCTTTAGTGCTTAAGCTAGTTTGAGTTGTGTTTCTGTCACTCGTAATTCAGAGAATCCTGGTGGCTTCAGTGTGATCAGGAAGACATTGGGAGCCATGTTAGTTTTTACTTAACTTTTCCAAAGTTGCTAGACAGGCTGATTATGGGTCTGTGCTAGTCTGGGAACCTGTGTTTGCTCTCTTAAGCCATGGGTCTTAGACTCATTTCCTGTTGCAAACAGGATGCACTGCACATTTTTACTGTGTTTTTGCTGCCCGTAAGTAGGAGGCAGATTCAAATGATAGGATTGGAAAGGTTCCAAAAGCACCAGCCATGGTAGGGACCCTGTAGATTGCAAGATAAACAAGAGCATTCAGAACTTGTGATGGGAATGTGAGAGGATTGAGCGTTGAAGTCAGCCTAAGAGAGGCTGTCGTTTACCCGGTGAAATCCTCAAGTTACAAACAGCTGCTGTGCAATTGGAAGTCACAGTCTTCAGTTAGGCTTGATTCGTCATTTGGTTTATAAATAGGGTTTCATTTTGTCTTTTTTTTTTTTTTTGATCTGGCAATGTGATATCTCTTCCTTGCAGGATTTGGGAAGCTGGGAGTATGTGTGACCCACACTACCTGGGGGTGATAGACTTTGACAGTGTCCCCAGCATTTTCATGTTGAAATCTGTTTTATCCTAATTTCCAGTCTTTGTCTTGTCTGTTACAGGCTGGGGAGAAGAGTACCGCCCAGAGAAGGACCCAATGAGGGACCTTTCCTCCCTGCTTAGTGGGTTGAGGGCTGGGCTTTGGGTTTGAGATGTGGAGAGAAAGAAGCTACATGGAAGAGAAAAGACAGAGGTACAAGGACACCCTCCAGCTGGCTACACTTCTGAAACTAAAACATACAAAACTCAGTGGCTTTTCCTCCACTCCTATGATGGATGTGCAAGGATGCCCTCCAGCTGGCTGCATTTCTGATGCTAAAAATACAAAACTCAGCAGCTTTGCCCATACTCCTATGATGCCTGCTTTTTCAGAGTGAAGAATGCAGTATGCAGAAGTCCTCCCATTCCCGCCATGCCTGATCTGGTGCATCACAGGCTGCCTAGATGCAGAGGAAGGCTCGGCCATTTCAGCCTTGGCTTGGGCTCTCGGTGGTCCACTCTGAGGGAACTACATCTAACTACAGAGCAGCGCCATGGGAAGGAAAGGTCTGGGAAAGTGCAAATGGGAGCCCCAGTGCAGAGCACAGCAAAACAATTCTTTGGCTATGACACTGCAAATGCCATGACCACACAACTCAGCCAACTGGTTACCTCTCACAATGGTGCCTGGTACATCCAGAATCTTAATCTGAGTAATGACTAGTTTTTCAGAAATATATGTTTTATCCTGAGTTCACTGTAGTGTCACATCCATGGTAGGAAACAATGCGGAGAGATCCTGTATCTGCTTTACCCTGGGGTGACATCTTGCATAACCACAGTACGTATCACAGCCAGGGTACTGACGCTCATACAGCCCACTGACTGTATTCAGATTTTACATACACTTTCTTGTGTGTGTGTTTAGTTCTATGCCAT
Organism: Pongo abelii; assembly: GCF_028885655.2. NCBI lineage: Eukaryota > Metazoa > Chordata > Mammalia > Primates > Hominidae > Pongo > Pongo abelii. The sequence continues at coordinate 135,441,607 of NC_071993.2, forward strand.
TTTGTATATATGTGTGATCATCATCACAGTCAAATATAGAACAGTTTTGTCACAAGGATCCCACTATACCTAAAAATTTAAATTTTCAACGTTTTTGTTGTGATCCTTTCTTTTTCTTTTTCTTTTTTTTTTTGAGATGGAGTCTCACTCTGTTGCCCAGGCTGGAGTGCAGTAGTGCAATCTCTGCTCACTGCTGCCTCTGTCACCAGGCTCAAGAGATTCTCCTGTCTCAGCCTCCTGACTAGCTGGGATTACAGGCATGCACCACCACACCCACATAATTTTTGTATTTTTTAGTAGAGACGGGGTTTCAGGGTTTCACCATGTTGGCTAGGCTGGTCTCAAACTCCTGACCTCAAATGATCCTCCTGCCTTGACTTCCCAAAGTGCTGGGATTACAGGCATGAGCCACCACACCTGGCCTGTTGTGATCTTAAGCGTGATTTGTCATTGTTTGGAGCCCAACTTTTTCATGAACTGTAATGGGAAAATAGGATCCCAGGTGCCAAGATTTGCTTTCCAGCCCCACCTCCCCACCCAGGACCCATGTGGGCCACCCATTGTAGCAGGCCTGCCTGTGGATTCCACAATAAGGCTCTTCAAGAAGGATGTGGAGAGGATCCCATGTCTGGGAGGAACCGTCCCTTGGATTTCTTTGCACTGATATTCCTATCCACCGGCGTTATCTTGAGATAAAACCGTAGAGCTCTTTAGGTTGAAATGCCAATTCCTTTCCTCTCCACCGCCTGTCAGTTGGTTTGGCTGAAGCCTGCTCACATTTACTTAACTTGACATATAGTAATAATGGAATATAATGAAAATTCTTTGCAAACTATTGATTTTTTTCTGCATGCATCCAAATGGTCCGCAGAATGGAGTTATTTTTTAGTTTGCACTATTCTCTGGCCATCCTTTCAGCATAATGTATCATAAAAAAAGATCATGGATTTAGTCAGAGATTGTGAAAAATCAGTGCAGCTGTAGAAGGAAGTAGGCATTTCTGTGACAGGCCTTTTTAGAACCCTGTCTTCTAGCTTCTTTCTTTGCACTTAGTAGCCACCCTGGCCTCTCAATCTTGGCTCACTGTGGGCACCAGCTCTAAACACCCCATCAAAGTGTTTTAACTTTCTGAACCCCAGTTTTTTTGTACATAAACTCATATATATCTTATATGTTTTATGAAGGTTGAATGAGTTAATATAATAGGCCCTTAGTAAATGCTAGTTTTATTTTCAGCCATTTGTTCAATTATTTAGCACTTCCCTTGGACCAGGTATTTGTTGGATGCTAAGTATAGAAAAAAATAAAGTAAAAGCTATCTTCAACCTCAAGAGAATCACAGTCTTGTTGGTCCTGCAGTTAGAATTCAGTGCAGTGCTCATCATTTCCCTACAGAGAATCCATGCTTGCTGAGAGCTAGGGAGGGATGAGGTGTCAGGAAAGCCTTCCTAGAGAAGGTCACACTTTACCTTTTGGCTGTTGGGGTAGACTTGGAAGGACCCAGGCTGTGCAGAGAGAAAACGACATTCAAGTAGAGGGGAATGTGTGAGCAAGGTCCAGAAACAGGAAGGACTGTTGAGTGTTCAGAGACTCTTATGTGGATCAGAGACAGCGTGGGAACAGGAAGGTGGAAGAGACACATGGAGAGGTCAGTAGGGCCAGAGCCTGGGACCACGTGACCTACCGAAGCTTCCCTGTCCAACATAGTGGGCAGAGTTCTGGGTGGCAGAAAGTTGCACAGCTGAGATCAATGTCAAGGCCGGTTGGGTTTGGAGCCAAGACTGTAGGTGTCTTCTGAAATGTGGTTATAAGGTCCTGGAGAGGTCAGAAGCCTTCCTGGTTGTGACAGGCGGGGAGAATCCCAGCTCCAGACACCAATGACAACCTCCACTCTGCCTCCAACCAGCTCTTGGAACCTTGGGCAAGTCCTTTTGTGAACTAAAGGAATTGGGTTGGCTAGCTTCTTTTTTTTTTTTCTTTTATTATTATTATTATTATCATTATCATTATTATACTTTAGGTTTTATGGTACATGTGCACAATGTGCAGGTAAGTTACATATGTATACATGTGCCATGCTGGTGCGCTGCACCCACCAACTCGTCATCTAGCATTAGGTATATCTCCCAATGCTATCCCTCCCCCCTCCCCCCACCCCACAACAGTCCCCGAAGTGTGATGTTCCCCTTCCTGTGTCCATGTGTTCTCATTGTTCAATTCCCACCTATGAGTGAGAATATGCGGTGTTTGGTTTTTTGTTCTTGCGATAGTTTACTGAGAATGATGATTTCCAGTTTCATCCATGTCCCTACAAAGGACGTGAACTCATCATTTTTTATGGCTGCATAGTATTCCATGGTGTATATGTGCCACATTTTCTTAATCCAGTCTATCATTGTTGGACATTTGGGTTGGTTCCAAGTCTTTGCTATTGTGAATAATGCGGCAATAAACATACGTGTGCATGTGTCTTTATAGCAGCATGATTTATAGTCCTTTGGGTATATACCCAGTAATGGGATGGCTGGGTCGAATGGAATTTCTAGTTCTAGATCCCTGAGGAATTGCCACACTGACTTCCACAAGGGTTGAACTAGTTTACAGTCCCACCAACAGTGTAAAAGTGTTCCTATTTCTCCACATCCTCTCCAGCACCTGTTGTTTCCTGACTTTTTAATGATTGCCATTCTAACTGGTGTGAGATGGTATCTCATTGTGGTTTTGATTTGCATTTCTCTGATGGCCAGTGATGGTGAGCATTTTTTCATGTGTTTTTTGGCTAGCTTCTAATGTTCTTTCCAGAGCTAAGATTCGTTGATTCTCTATGTTTTTACAATACCACAAAATTAAAAGATCAAGAATAAAATGACAATAGATGCATTCTGTTGTGAAAATTTTATCCCATCCAAAAAATTCTATGCACAATGGAATCCCTTCAGGATCTTGAAATCTAGCTACCTTCTTGGCCAAGACAAACTCTATTTGATCATAGCTTCTTAGATTCATTCAATTCTTAATTAACTTGTCGTTAAAGTAGGACTGGGGGCTCACATGAGTGAGAAATCAGAAAAGAAAGTCTCCATTGCATGCCCTAAGTGTGGGTTTGTGGCTGGGAATTCCTGGTTCCTGTATTATGTGATCCATTTCTTTCTGGTTGAGAAGGGACATTCTTCAGTTACCAGGTGCACAACAAGGGACTCACTCTTGCGGTGTCCACCTCGTCTGTTTTGGGCATCTCCAACAATCACCCTTGAAGTGAACTTTGGCTGGTCTTGGCCCAGGTAAGGGGAGGCACCACTGCAGCCTGTCCTGTGGATGTCCTGTGACTCATCTTCACATGTCCAGGAGGGTGCTTCCCTGACTCAGCTTGAGAAGTCGGCACAGGAGTCTCTGGTTCTCTTCCATCACTGTCTTGCTGTGGCCTTTGTATCCTCTTCCACTGGGTGTTCATTTACCTAAGTGCCACTCCTTCTGATAAGACCACGCCTGTACCTTGATGGTTGCCACTAGTCAAATGAGTGATGTCCCAGGCTGCAGAATATATTGAAGAGAGGGAAGACAGAATCCTAAGGAGGGCGAGGGGCCCCTTCAGTGGCCTTCGACATCTACCCTGTCTTTCCAGGCCAGCATGGGCAGGGATGTGTGGCTTGCAGCTGGAGAGAGGAGCCCAGGCAGTCTGGCTCAGCCAACTGGCATTCATCTCGCTGAGCTGGGATCAGGAGCCTGCACCTCTGCAAGACCCAGAGCAGCCCTCTTCATTGTTGCATGACCAAGCATCTCCTGGTTTGCAAGGACTGCTTTTGGATAGATTATTTCCTCTAATTAGCCTTGTGACATTTGGTGTGTGATCACAAACTGTAAGTCTATTGCAGACTCTGATGCTGTGCTCTCTGTGGACTGAGAGCCCCCCTGCATTAGGTCTGAGATGATGTATCTCTGCACACAGGAGGACTCATGAGGACTGTGGTCACCTAGGAGCTCAGGGACCCACAGAGCCCTGGGTCATTTTGAGCTCTAGCAGATGAGAATCTAGTTGCCCAGTGGGGCTTTGTATCACAGATTTGGACCAACAAGGGGGTTTACCTAGCTCATTGCACCGGAAGGAGTGTGGGGAATGCAAATTTCCCCAGACAGTTCAGGCTCCTGAGGGCAGAAATCTGGCCTCACACTCCTGCAGCCCCCACTCCCCACCCCATGAGCTCCCGTGCCCAGCTCAGCACTAGGCATGTGGAGATGCTCTGCATAGACCACAAACCTGAACCTGACTTCCGCTTTCCACATGTGGATTAGAAACACCACACATGCCACTGACTTCATCCTTTCCAATGGTCATTTGTGTCCCTGCTCTCTGCAGCAGTGTGGACAGAGCCCAAGTCACTCAGCGGCAGCCATGGGGTAGCAGCTTTGGAATGAGCTGGATCTACAATAGGACAAGACTCAGAGCCTTGCCACGTGGGGGCTCCCTGACCCATGCAATGCTGAGCCTGCCTCTGGGAAAGCCTGTGGCTGTGCTGTGACTCCTCCCTCTGACTCTCCAGACCTCCGACCTCTGGCCGCAGCTGCCTCTTTCCCTCACACTTGTTCTTCTATGCAGCTGAATGTGCCCATTCACAGTTTGTGTAGTTTTTTGCATAAACTTATATTTCTCATTCTAAGAGTAATATATGTGCATTATAGAAAGCTTATAAATAAATAAAAACACACATACTCAAGAGCTCAGTCATGGGTTTTTCTTTCCATATTTGATCCGTCCTGCTCTGTGGGTGTGTGATCTTTGTTGGTATGTTTGGGAACACCCTCTTCGTACTATCTAATACCCTCCTCAAGTGCTCCTGGCCCCACACCTCAGCTTGTCCTGTGCTAGCACTTGGAGGCTTTCCCAGCCTCTGCCTGCTCCTAAGCCTGTTCTGCTTTGCCCACATGCTCACCGCTTGTCCTCCCTGATCATCTCAGCACCCAGGACTCCCCTTGTGAGCATCCATAGCCCTGCTTGTCTCTCATGCTTGCTTCCTAATCACAGACGTGCTGGCCCACAATATTCTCTGACTTTGTCCGAACCTCTGAGGTCGGGAGTCCCTGCTTCTGTTTCTTGGTAAGTTCAGTGGTATCTTACATTGAGCTAAAGAAAGGGCTCCTAAGCTAGATATGTAAGGATCTTATTAAGAAATAAAAATTTAATTAATATATTCATAAGAAGGCTCATCTTCATTAATAATGGCCAGCTCAGCCCCCACTATCTTTTACGCTCCATCGGTAAAGGTTAATGCCCTTCATGATGTTGGGTCCTGAGAAAGTTGATCATCGTCTTTACTAAACTCCATGCTACCCAACCTGCCTTGCAGGGGCCCTGGAAACAAACACCAGCATGATTTTGAATGTGCACACACCAGGGCTTACAGCTGAAGGGGCTTCTCGGGCAACCAGCCCAGGTGTTTTGGGTTCTTTATCTCTCCTTCTGCTAAACATGTGAAGAGGGGCTGGAAGCATACAGGGTGGGTTTTGGGTGTGTGTGGCGTTTTTGTGGGGTGACCACTTTTAAAGACCTTTCCGCTCCTGTAGAAAAACCTGACAAAGAGAACGTGGTTGTCAGTCGTGTTTCAGAGATCAATGTTCCCTCACGCGGCGGGGCCAATCCACACCCATATTTTTAATGATCTGATCCGATGTAAATCTGCCGGTTACAAAGATGCTGCCTTAGAATTTTAAAAAACCTAATAAATAATTTGTTATAACCGCAGGGTATCATGTTACCATGTTACTTATTATGGAACTAGGATAATATTTAAATTGCTTATTTACAGCATTAAAATAAATAGTGGTTTGGGCGTTTCTGCAAAGCAGGGGACAAGCCTTGTCACTCCCTGCCCCTCCCCGCCGCCTGCGTTTCCCAGCCTCTGTGCACTCGCCCTTCCTGCTGGGTCTGAGTTCTTTTCCCAGCTGCAATTACTCCATTATGCTATTAAAGTTCAGAATGTGCAACATGCCTGACCCCTGAAGGCATTTGACAGTCATTTTTTTTTTTTTTTTTAATCTTGTCTAATACCTGTGGCTCCCTTTCTGTGCTGACATTTGACTGCAAGCATTCTATGGGATCTGCCGGTTAGCTGTCCCCTGAAGGCCACTGGCCTCAGCACCTCTTATGGCCACTCATCTGGCCCCTGTCAGATCTCCGAGGGGGGTGGCGAGCAACACAGTGAATGAAATATCAAGCGCATCAGATCAAATGGCAGCCTGGCCCCCCAGGTAAGAGCAGACTCAGGGTGGAGGGCATTGGATCAGGCCTTCAGGCTTCCCTGGTTCACACGGGGCTCGGACCTTTGTTCCATCAAGTGCCCCTCGCTTAAGCCCCACTAATTGGGTAGGATTGCTGCCGTCTGATGAGTCATAATTAGGACGAGGCGGCTCCGGTAGGAGCCTTCTTATCCGGCAAAGGGTCAGGGACTGATGACTAGCAGAAGGTAACGGTTTTGTTGATGCCTCCAGTCTCTGTTGGAAAAAAAATTCCAGTCCTGCTGCATTTCTTCCCGCGGCAGGCACTGAATCTTCCCTCATTTGATTCAGTGACCTCTCAAGTGCATCCTCGCCCCGAGGGCTCTGGGCCGCCCGGCAACTGTGAAGCCCCTTGGGTTGATAATCTTCTCCCACACTTGCCCTTAACACCAGACGCACCACCATTAGCCGCAGCTGCACGGGCGCTCATTAGAGGCGATCGATAGGAGTGAGATCAAGAATGCCGCTGCCCCCACTCTCCGGGTCGTGCAGATTTGCAGGCGTTCCCACGCAACGCCTTCCTGCCAGCCACGCAAAACAGGGGCTTCTTAACACACAAAAGGGGAAAATGAGAAAGGACAAGGAGAAAGTACATATTTACCTTCCTGCTCTCAGGGTGTTGTTGTTGACCGTCTAGAGGAAATTTTATTTTCACCGTGATATGAAAATCGCTGGTCTTTGCCTTCTGTTGCTCCTTGAGTCAGACAGGCCAACATAAAAATGTTTCTTAATGAAAGAACCACCAGCTCTCCCTACAGAGACAGGGAAATTGTTGTAGCAAGCTGGGCTGGGGGAGCTGCCATGAGTGCTGGGGTCCCTAGTCGCGCCGGAAGGTGTGGCCGGAGAGCCTGCTCACTCCCATCCTCCTTCCTTCCAAGTTGGGGAACTTGGGCCCCAGTGGACACTGGAAGCAGTAATGGTCTTAGTGGAGAGGCTGGAGTCAGCCTTCCTGCTCAGACCCCACAGGTCAGCTCCTTTAGGAGAGCTGGGCCATGTTGCCCACGGGGCCCTTCTTCCCCTGTGCTGGGCTGGGTGGGCTCAGGACCCTCCTGGGGCTGAGGAGCAACAGCCTCTCTTACATATTGGGGGCAGCAGCGGGTGGCGAGGCACTTCCTCTCCCCCAACCTGGCCCCTCCTCCTTATTATCAGGTGGGTTTGGGAACTGGTGCCTTTGGTGGGCTCATGGTTGCCATCTCTCCCCATCCTTACTACCAAGCTTCCGTGGAAAGGACTAGAGACATGAGAAAGTCGTGAAAACCCAAAGTTGGAGCTGCACCCTACAATAGCATCCCCAGAACAGGAAATTCAGGACCTACCCTAACCATGTCTTCCCATCAAAGAAGGAAAGTGCATTTGAGAACTCTCTAGGAAAGACGCTATAGACCTGCAGTGTTGTTCCCCAGCTAGAAGGGCTGGGTCAGGGACCGAGGTGGCAGGAGAGCACATCTGGACCCTGCCAGCAGCCATACCTTGCAGAGAAAGGAAACTCTGCTCCCAGAAGTGTGGAGACACACTCTCAGACAGAGGAGAGCACCTCCACAGAAGGGCCCTGGGCCCTGCTTCCTCCACAGCCACACTGCTGGGCAATCAATCTCACAGAGCAAGTGCAGAGCTCTCAACTTTTCCTATATCCTTTAGTTTCTGCCTGAAATATTGATCTAGTTACAGAAACCATGATAACTCAAAAACCGGTCAAAAGAATCCTTTCTTTATAAAGATAAACAAAGAATGGTGACTTATGACAAGACAATCAGAAGTTTTAAGGACTCAGAACAAATGTCTGTCTGTGAAATGAGGTAGCAGCAAGGAATAGAAAATTCTAGAAAGTTCCTCTTTTCTATTTTTCACAAAATTTAGGGTGACACTGCACCTATGAAATCAGAATTGGGTTTTTTTTTTTTTTTCAGGGGAAAAAGCAAGACCCTCAAAGGCTATTTACAAATAATTAATACATTTAAACCTCAATGTGGGCAGTTAATTGTAGACACTTGATTCATCGACATAGAAGATAAACCTGAGAATATACAGAAGCTCAGAGAAAAGGGACAAATAAACAAAATGATAAAAAAAATTAAGCAGGAGACCTGGAAGGTCAAGAGATCCAATATATGTATAATGGGAATTCCTGAAGAAGAGAGTACAGTGAACGGAGAAGCCAATGTTATCTCCGAGGAATAAAAAGGGCTTTATGAGTACCAGACACAATAAATGGAACTTGAATTTTAATGTTGAAAAGAAATACGCATGTAGGCTAAAAAACAATCGATCTAAAAAGAAGTAAAACTCAAACCACTATGAGTTTCTTCTACCTACAAAAAGACCAGATCCATTTTCACTTTTATTGGAACACAGAGCTCATATTCTGTTCTGCTTGAGATTATGAATGGCTTTGTTTACTTTGTTATTTACCTGAACATTGTACCTGAAAAAAAATTCAATTCCAATATTCCCCTATCTCCCGCGATCATCTGTACCTTGAGACAAATTGGACAGTGCGTAGATTTTTCTGCAATAATAAAGACTATACAACAATGAATAAGTGTTTACAGAGTTTTTTTTAGAATGATATTTTGATGCAAGTCTTCTCTACCCTGACAATGTGCCATTTTTAGGTAGCGCCCAGTTAGTCTGCAAACTCCATAAGGTAAGGACTGCAAAGATTTGTGCTATCTCATTAATTCTCTCTTCCTTGGATCTAGCAAGGTGCCAGACACATGGAAGGTGCACATTATGTATATATTGATTAGAATTGGCTACAGCAAAGGACATTCTCAGATATGCAACAAACCTCAAAAATATAACACTCGTGTACCCTTCTTTAAATTTTATTGAAGACACCCTGCAGCCAGCTATGGAAGGATGGGGAAGTCATAGCATTAAAAAAAAAGAGGTAAACAGCAAAACCAGCAAAGTATGTAGAGTTGAAGTAACTGTAGCTTATATAATTAAAAAGCAACCCAAGTACAAAATATAATTATTAAGAGCTAAATGCTTAAGTTATGTAAATAATTAAGTATTAATTATCTACTCTAGCTATTAGATAATAAAAACAAAAGTTGGCAAATGAGATAGGGAAATAAAAAGTAAATGTGTGTTAAACTTTTGTTTTCCTTGGGAAGAGACATTGGGTAATATCACAGTGTTAATGGTAACTAAAAAAAATGTGGTTATAAAAAGGGATGTAAAAATAACCACATGTGGAATAAAAACAGGAGTTACTCTTTGAAAATTACCAAAAGAAAAAAGAGCTAAGGAAACAATTCTTTAGTAAAAGTTGAATAAAGGGAAGAAACAAGAATGCATTAAAAAATAAGGGACAATAGAAATAAGTCCAGTGATAAATGTGAAGAGGCCAAATTCCTCAAATGACAGACTTGCAGGCTTGATTGAAAAGCAGAGTTGAATTAAAGTCTGTTGACAAAAGATGCACATAAAATAAAAAGACATGGAAAGATTGGAAAATAGGGGTTGGACAAAGACATGTCAAGTAAATACAAGTAACTGAAAAGTAGAAGCAATATCAAATTAAGAGTTGAAACAGTTTCAATGATTTTCATATAGGCAAAAAGCAAAATGCACCATGAATATATATATGAATAATAAATCCCTATGTGTGAAATATAATTATAGGAATATATAAAGTAAAAATAAAAATATAAGAAGAAATTGACAAAAACATGATTAACCCAGTGAGTAATTTTCATATGCCACAGTCAGTATAGGACAAGGTGAATTAACAAAATTAAACAGAGAGATAAAAAACTGAACAACATATAATAAATAGAGCTGATTTGTGTTTAATAAGGGGTAGTGAACTTTGTACCATCCAAAGAATGGGGATAATGTCCATAATATGTTTGTAAAAATTGATGATCAAAATGTCTTAATTACAAAGAAAAATGTAATGAAATCTCTTAAGTAACAAACTGTATAGACCATATTTGTAGCTACAAAATGGACACAGATTTTAGTAACAAAAATGTACCACCAACTGTAATACGCTTAAAAATTAAAATAATACTTCCCCAGTATTAGATTAAATAAAGTCTCTAATTCAAGGCTACTTAAAAAACAAAGACATATAAAATTTAAAGATGAAGCCCAAAGTCATTCCAGAGTCAAACACATCAGATTAAATATATTTGTTAATAAATAAGAATAAACAACAATAAAAACCTCTAATAACCACCTATTTTTATAGTTTTAGAAAATCCAAGATATTAAGTTCAAGGATGTTTAAAAAATAATAAAGACTACAAAAGAGAAATTTATGAACCAAAACATGGAAAAAGTAAACTTGATAAATTCAAGAACTTTAAAAACAAACAAGTACACCTTAAAAAGTTTAACCAAAGAAAGATCTATTTGGGAAAAAAAGAAAAAACTGTAAATATGGAGAAATGAGGAATTTAATAACCATGATTGAGGAAATAAAGGAAGAGAATAGAATTAATAAAACTATAAATATGGTGATAAAAACTATAAAGAAATGCTGTATATTAAAACTTAGTGGTAATAAACTATCAATGAAATTGAACATTTTTCTGAAGGAAATGTAAATTTTCATGTATTTCTACAGGGTAATAACCAAGGAGAAAAATTTCAAAAGTTGTCTTAGGTTTAATAGTTATAGTTTTGCAATAGTTTCATATTAATCTCTTGTGTCAATCCCTCTATGTTCAGTATTTTGGTCTTCCAGATTAATTTTAGAATCCTTCAGAGTTTGGAATTGAGGGATTTCTCTTGTAAGAACTTATAATTACCCTGCTATAAGAATGACTGCAAAGCACTGGGAGAGAACTTCCTGGTACATTTCACAGAACGATCTGAGGCTTGAATCTAAAATTTGAAAAAGTGTAAGAAAACTCCAGACCCAGCTCCCTGGAGGATGAAGTAAGAGTAGTGGGTGGCACTGGCTCCTGGTGAGATATGTCCATGGCTGTTGAATCAAAAACCAAAAAGTCCTAAATAATATATAGCAAATACCAAGTAGAAAACAGCATTTTCATATACCATATAGGTCTATTCTAGGAATATAATAATGTTTTAATATTCAGAAATCTATTAATAAAATATATCACATCCATAGATTAAAAGAAGGAAAACCTCAATAGATTCCCAGAAGGCATCTGATAAAATTCAACATCAATTTCTGATAAAAACTTAATAAGTTAGGAATAGGAGAACAGTTCCTTGACATAAAAAAAAAACAACAACAATAGAAAATCAGCAGCTACATTGCATTTAATGAAGGTCCTCCAAAGGCTCTGCAGTTAATATGAAGATCGGGGTAAGGATGCTACAATCACCATCATTACGATCATTGTTCTGAAAGTTCTAGCAAGTGTGATAAGACAGGAAGGAGAAATAAAATTAAGGAATAGATAAAAAACTGCAACTATATCTAGAAATTCTAAGAGAATATTTTAAAGAAAGTAGTTAACAGTTCCTTTTTAAAGAAAAGTAGCATGCACAAATCAAAAATTTTCTTATCTTCCATTAATCATTAGCTGGAAAATGATAAAAGATTTTCAATCCACAAGATCAATGCAGGACACTAAATTCTAGGAGTAAACCCAGTGAGATATACCAGGGACCCATGTGAAGAAAAGAACAGCAGGTCTTGAGAGGTGTCAAGGAAGTATTGAATAGAGATATAGCCCTTGGTTCCGAATAAGGCACAGAGGTCAAATATGCACAATGTAACTTGTATCAGGGCAATTCCAATCACAATTCAAATTTGGGATTGACTTCAGCCTGTTCTAGAAGAATAGCAAAAATGTTGATTCCTAACGGAGGAGGAGAACAGTGGAGAGGACAAGGAAATCTCATTTTACTGGGCTTTGCAGATATTGCTTTTTTTTTTTTTTTTTAACAAATCGAAGGTTTGTTGCCACGCTGCATGGAGCAAGTCTATTGGTGCCATTTTTTTCCAACAGCATGAGCTCACTTCCTATCTCTGTGTTACAGTTTGGTGATGCTTGCAATATTTCAAACTTTTTCATTGCTATTAAATCTGTTATGATGACTTGTGATCAATGATCTTTAATGAAACTCTTATAATTATTCTGGGGTGTCATGAACTGCACCCATGTAAAGCAATGAACTTAATTGATAAATGTTGTATGTGTTGTGACTGCTCCATTGATCAGCCATTCTTTTGTCTCTCCCTCCTTTTGGGCTTCCCTAATACACAATTAGATTGAAATTAGACTAAATGATAATCCTACAACGGCCTCTAAGTGTTCAAGTGAAAGGAAGAGTTGAATATCTCACATTTTAAATCAAAAGTTAGAAATGATTAAGATGTGTTAAAAGATGACTTAGGCTGAAAGTCAGGACTCTTGTGCTAAACTTAGCCAAATTGTCAATGCAAAGGAAAATATAAGTTGAAGGAAATTAAAAGTGCTACTCTAGTGAACACACAAATGATAAGAAAGTGAAACAACCTTATTGCTGATATGGAGAAAGTTTGAGTGGTCTGGATAGAAGATCAATCCAGCCACAACATTCTCTTAAGCCAAAGCCTAATGCACCATTAGACCCTAACTCTCTTCAATACTATGAAGGTTGAGAGGGTAAAGAAGCTGCAGAAGAAAAGTTTGAAGGCTGTAGGAAAGGTCGGTTCATGAGATTTAAGAAAAGAAGCCATCTCCATAACATTAAAGTGCAAGGCAAAACAGCAAGTGCTGATGGAGAAGCTGCGGCAAGTTATCTGGAAGATCTAGCTAAGATTACTGGGGTGGCTGCTTTAAATAACAGATTTTCAATATAGGCATAACAGCCTTATACTAGAAGATGCCCTCTAGGACTTCCATAGCTACAGAGAAGTCAACGCCTGGCTTCAAAGCTTCAAAGGGCAGGCTGACTCTTTTAATAGGGGCTAACGTATCTGGTGACTTTAAGTTGAAGCCAATGATCCTTTACCATTCTAAAAATCCTAGAGCCCTTAAGAATTAAGCTGAATCTATTCTTTCTGTGCTCTATAAATAGGACAACAAAGCCTGGATGACAGCACATCTGTTTACAGCATGGTTTGCTGAATATTTAAAGCCCATTTTTGAGATCTACTGTACACACACACAAAAGATTCCTTTCAAAATATTACTGCTCATTGACAATGCATCTGGCCACCCTAAAGCTCTGTTGGAAATGTACAAGGACACGAATCTTGGTTCCCTGCCTGCTAACACAAGATCCATTCTGCAGCCAATGTATCAAGGAATAATTTTTACTTTCAAGTCTTATTATTTAGGAAATACATTTCATAAGGCTGTAGCTGCCACAGATAGTGATTCTTACAATGGATCTGGGCAAAGTAAATTGAAAACTTAGAAAGGATTTACCATTCTAGATGCCATCAAGAACATTCATAATTCAGAAGATTAAAATATCAATATTATCAGGAGTTTAGAAGTTGATTCCAACCCTCATGGATGACTTTGAGGAGTTCAAGACTTCACTGGGGGAAGTAATTGCACATGTGGTGGAGATAGAAGAAGATCTAGAATTAGAAAGTTGAGTCTGAAGATGTGACTGAATTGCTGCAATCTCAAGATACACTTGAGTGGATGACGAGTTGCTTCTTATGGAAGAGCAAAGGAAGTGGTTTCTTGGGATAGGATATACTCCTGGTGAAGATGCTGTGAGCACTGTTGAAATGAAAACAAAGGATATAGACTATTACATAAAATGAGTTGATAAAGCAATGGCAGGGTATAAGAGGGTTTTTTTGCTTTGTTTTGTTTTGTTTTGTTTTTGACAGAGTCTTGCTCTGTCGCCACACTGGAGTGAGTGCAGGGGTGCAATCTCGGCTCACTGCAACCTCTGCCTCCTGGATTCAAGCAGTTCTGTGCCTCAGCCTCCCGAGTAGCTGGGATTACAGGTGTGCACCACCACACCCAGTTAATTTTTGTATTTTTAGTAGAGACGGGGTTTTACCATGTTGGCCAGGATGGTCTCGATCTCCTGACCTCATGATCCGCCTGCTTTGGCCTCCCAAAGTGCTGGGATTACAGGTGTGAACCCCTGTGCCTGGCCAACCCTGTTTTTAAAAGAAGTTCTACTGTGGGTAAATGCCATCAAAAAGCATCACATATTACAGAGAGATCTTTCATAAAAGGAAGAGTCGATTGATGTGGCAAATTTTATTGTTGTCTTATTTTAAGAAATTGCCACAGCCACCCCAACCTTCAGCAACCACCACCCTGATGACTTCACAGTCATCCACATCAAGGCAACACCCTCCACCAGCAACAAGATGATGACTCAGGAAAGATCAGGTGATCCTTAACACTTTTTAGCAATAAAGTATTTTAAAATTAAGCTATGTATATTACATTTTTTATATACAATGCTCATGCACACTTAATAGTATGCATGCTATAAAAATAGCTTTTGCGAGGCACTGGGAAAACAAAAGATTTACATCCTCCTCTTCCCTCCCCTTCTCTTCTCATTGTATTGAGACATTCGCTTTGTTGCAATTGTCTGGAATGGAACCCACAACATCTCCAAGGTACGCCTGTTACTAAGAAGAGTTTCACAGCTTTAATGATTACAGGGTGGGGTGTAGGTGCAAGATTAGACAGGCAGATGAGGGGGAACATGGAGAGTGTCAGAGGCACCTGATGCCCCACTCGGCTATGATAAATGTGGCATTTTAAATCCATGGAGAAAAGAGTTCTTCAGTGGATGATTTTAAGATAGCAGGTTTGATAGGGTGTGGTGGCTCATACCTGTAATCCCAGTGCTTTGGGATGCCAAGACGGGTGGATCACTTGAGGTCAAGAGTTCGAAACCAGCCTGGCCAACACAGTGAAACCCTGTCTCTACTAAAAAAAAAAAAATACAAAAAATTAGCCAGGCGTGACGGTGGGCACCTATAATCTCAGCTACTTGGGAGACTGAGGCAGGAAAATTGCTTGAATCCAGGAAGCAGAGGTTGCAGTGAGCCAAGATTTTGCCACTGCAGTCCAGCCTGGGCAACAGAGTGAAATTGTCTCAAAAAAAAAAAAAAAAAAAAAACAAGGTTAATTATTTGGAAAAAATCCCATTATCAGTCCTAGATGAAAATTCATTTCAGCAGACAAAAGGGGCAGGTGTAAGAGACCCGGAAGAACTCAACAGTAACAGCTGCATATTTATCTGGCATCAAGGCAGGGGAGGAAGCTCAAGGATATCACAAAGAAAAATAATAAAAATTTGTCTACATAAGCTTTTGAAAATTCTTAACACCAAATTACACCCTAACTGATCCTAACAATTCCTACAATGGTAACACATTGTAGCATATTGTTATGTAAATGATTATTATCTGTAATACATAAAAACCATTATAATTTGGCAAAAGTTTTGAAAAATGCCTAAGAATGTGAAAAAAGCATTCATTAAATAAGAACCACAATGCTCAACTAACATTTGAAGAAATGTTCATTCCATTAGAACTGAGCAAATGAAATTTTAAATAATGAGAAAGATTTTTGGCTGATCAATATAGTAAAGATTTTTGAAAGAGGCAATGCCCAGTGTTGGCAAGGTTATGGGAAAACAGCAACTCTTATATATTGTGTATAAGATTTTCTGGAGGATACATTGGCAGTATGAATTAAAACTTTAACAATATTCACACCTCATGACCCAAGAGTCTCACTTCCAGGTATTTTTCTCAAGTAAATAATTAGGAAATCCTAAAGAGCTATATGTATGAGGAGACTGCGTGGTGCTCTCTCTAATGGTGAAAAATGGGCAATAGCAGTAATATCCAATGAGAGAAAATGGGTTAAATAAATTGTGGTCCATTAAAAGCAATGGAATACTAAGTAGTCATTAAAAATTATATTCTCAGAAACTATTTAAGCATATGCAATAACATTCACAATATATTAAGTGATAAAAGTAGGTTACAAAATGTTATATGCTTTATAATTCCAAAGCTGTAAAAATTGTATATATGCTGAGATAAATGATGGAAGGATATACAGTGGTTATCTTTTAATCTCAGGAATGTGAGTAATTTTTATTTTCTTCTTTTTGAAGTTCTCTAAATTTATGCAATGACACTGTGTTCCTTATATATAAATCATAGTAATAATCATAATAAAAGAGTTTTAAAAGCTCTATAAGGGAAATGGTACAGGCCTTGCTACACAATGCCCATCTGAAGGGTCTTTCTAAGCTGTGGTGAAGTGGAGGGATCAAAGCAAGGGCTCCAGGAAGGCTAGATGTCTTCGTCTCCCTCTGCCTCTTGCTCTTTATTTTTTCTGTTATGAGATACTTCTTTCCCTCTAATCATTCTGAAAAGATGGTGGTCTCCAGTCTCTCTGCTTTCAGTTAATAACATTTCCTTATTTAAAGTCTAACTTGTTTTTTTCAAGTTGGATCTATTTTCCTTCTCAGTCTTCAGGCATCTTGGCTTAATTTCCTGAGAAAGCTGCTTCCAAGTCACGGAGCATCTCACTGAGGTCCTTGGGAGTGGATGTGGGTGAGGGGACGTTGGAAGTGAAATTCCTGCTGCGTCTCTCTAGCACCCTGCTCATTCCTAGGGGCTTGCTTTGGCTCCCGACGTGGTTTCATGGGTCTGGGCATGAATGCAGTTGGCTGCTTCACCACCAACAGAAACTCCAAATTAGGATGACCGGATTTCACAAATAAAATACGGAATGCCCAGTTATATTTGATTTCAGAAGAACAACTAACTTTTTAGTATATGTCCCAAATATTGCATGCGATATACTCATTCTAAAAATGATTCATTGTTTATCTGAAATTCTAATTTCTCTGGTCATCCTGCATTTTATCTGGCAACCCTACCACTCCAAGTGCCTTCAATGGGCCAAGTGCCAGTGTGGCTTCACGCCTTACCTTGGCCCAAGGTGCATTGTCCACAGTAAAGTCTTCATAATGCACTCTCATGTGGATTGGGGCACTGTGCAGGACCATGGTGTTTGATCACACATCGTCATCCCCTGGATCTGTGTGGGTCCTTCTGGTTGGTAGTCATATATTGACTGTCAGAAAATTTGAACTTGGCTATTGCTCTCTGTAATCTAGAGTTTAACAGGCACTAATTTTCATAACTAGGCAGGATAATTGAGAAGCTGATGGATGAGAGTTGAGATGTAGTTGTTTTGACAGGGAGGAAAATATACTGGCCTGAGTAGCGAGATTCTTTTCCTCCACTGGAGTTAGTGTTGCAGATGCCATTTGCTTTGGCTCCTTCCTGAAGGACATTCAAATACTCTATGCCTTCTGGACACACACTTGAGTGGTAGAAATGGAGTCTGTACCGGCAGTGGGAATAGAATCACCTCTTCCACATTTGTAAACTTGGCTCCTTAGCATCTTGTCCCTTTGTTCTACTAAGAGAAAATGATGAACAAGGAATATTAGAACAAAGCAGGTAAAAAGAAGGGAAATATAAACACACCAGGAACCATAGGTACTGAAATCTAATTGGCCTAGTTATTTCCAGTTATTTTAGAAATGACTGGGGAATAGACTACTACTGCTTAAAAATTGCTTTAGGATTGAAGCTAGTACATTAAGCTCTTGTTTGCAGTGGCTGCCTCTACAATCACTTGTGTTCCTAAATTTGTTCAGGGCCAGAGCTATCCAGAAACCCAGCGTGCACTGACTGACCTAACAAAGGAAGCTGCCCTGGTGCCTGTCACCAGGAAAAACATGGTATTGGTGTCAGTGCACCCCTCCAGAGATGGTCCTTGTGTCCCTTCCACTGACAGCAGCAAAAGCATGGGGCCCAGCCCATCTCCTGGCATGAACCATCCTCTCTCCGGAAAGGAGCCTAGCTCAGAGCTGTCCTGGGAGCATACCATGTTTCATTACCTCTCCAGCTTCTGGTTGCCCGCCAGGGGCTGAACCAGAGGTGCCAAAATGCTGTAAGAAATCAGATCTCCAAGAGTGCCTGCTCTCACGGCATTTCCAGCTGTTGGCTCATAGCAAAGCTCTTTTTGAATTTTGTAAGAAAACATGTTCTCAAGAGGATTCCATTCCAAGTTGGCAGGCTCAAGAAATCAGAAGAGCTGGAGTCAAAACTTTTAAAGGAATGTCTGAGCTTGGATCCTATTCTGCACTTAGTCCGGTCTCCAACTTCTGGGGCCTCAGATTTGGAATCGCTGTTGCTGGCTGATAATGGACTATATTTATGGTGCCCGAGGGGAGGGTGGAAGCATGTTGCTCCCAGAATACCTTCAATGGTTTCAAAGGCTGTGATGCATGGGCGGGAGATGATTTATGGAAGCACGTTTAGGGAACAGTTTATGAGTATCATTTGAACACAAATATTTGTCTTTCTTATGGAAAAGTAGCATCTTTTCATTCAGAAATTAGTAGCGAAAATTCTGTTTAGCATATCCAATTTAAGTCGTCTTTGTTCCCTCAAGAAGTTTTCCCCAAATTATTGCAGTAACCTTATTTTCTTCTCTCCCCACCTGTCCAATTCCAAATTTCTGATCTGATGGCTAAACACTCCCACAGAGCTGTGTTCATCCTTAGTGAAGACCTGATCTTTTGTCCTAGTAATTTTCATCGGCAATTTGTCATCTTTCTGTCACTTTTCCAGTTTCCTTGCACCTTGTTGATGGTGGGTTGATAGTGACACTATACAGAGACAGGCTGCAAATGACAGAGAAGGCAGCTTGGGTGGAAGAAAAATGCAATTTCTCCTTGTTCAACCAACCATTGAAATGGCCCTTTGGCCAGAATGGTGGTGGATATCCACATACGTTGTTTTTATTATTGCACTAATGTGAGAACTGAAAATTTTTAGTGATTGGATTTAGGCAGTTGCAAACTTGCCCCATTTAATATTTTTGTTGAGAGAGCATCTTCATACATAAAAGCAAATATATTTTATGGATGGAGGCTTGTAATGATGAGGTATTTCTGGAAAGCAATGTAGTATACTAGATTATAAACTTCCCAAACATTAAAATAAAGCACTTTGGGAGGGACATTAACTCCTTTAGGCCACTTATACAATTCCCAAAGCACCCATCATAAATCCAGGAAATTGCATTGTCATTGTTATATTCAGGAATAATTTCGCTCCAATACATTTCCACACCATACATAATTCTATTTTAGGGAGTAAAGATGTTTAGCTTATGTCAGGAGAGTCTACTGATTGGTTCTGTCTTGCACCAGTATTATTTTAAATCAATGACTGCTGCAGCAAAATCAGATAATTTCTCAGAAGACTTACACGGAAACATATTCTACAGTTGTTTATGTTTGAGGTGAGAGCTTTCAATTCAAATCATTGTTCCAAAATAGATGAATGTCAAGTGTGATATTGGTTAATGTACATCAGGCACTTGGGGAAACTGAACTGAAGTTGAAAATCAAGCTGCCAAAAGACTTGCTTCCCGCTGTGGCTTAATCCCAGGTAGTAACAGGGAGCTGGAATTAATGGGTGGATAGAAATATCCCAAGATGGAGAAGAATTCCAGACACATGCATTCCTCAGGCCTGCAGGACACAGCAGAAGCAGCCCTGTCCAGGCACCAGGTCCTGACTGTCACTGGGGCGACGGGCTTACCTGCAACATGGTAAGGGGCATCTGGACAATGGGGATTTGGGTTGAGACAATGCCCTAGACAGGCAGATGGAGAGGAACGTGCATAATCACATGATCCTCTTCAGGCCTCCGACTTCTCAAAGAATTGGAATTCTGAAACATGTCTTCTGCATTTATAGATCAAAAACCCATGAGTTCAACCTGGAAAGTTGCCACAGAAAACTAGTTATCAGTCAAGAAGCAAGCATATATTGTGTAAGTAGATGACATGCTCTTTTTCCATAGCCAAAGGCAAAGTCTTCAGGAGATCTGCACAGTGTTCCTGAGACACGGCTCGCCTCTCCATGGCTGTGTGAGGTACTTGGCACCATACTGATCCTCGCTGATGTACTGGAATGACTTAATTTGTTTCCAAGAAATAAGAAGGAATATATGTTTATTAGAAACGTTTTGGCTATGTAGGGAAGTAGATTTCATGTCCCAGGGAAAAAATGACTTGAAGATTTTGTAAAACCTGGGTGAAAATCTGTGGTCCAAATGAGCATTTCCCTTTCCACTTAGCTTAAGGAAAAGCAAATCTCATTAGGTACCTGTTCGAGGAGTGTGGGGAATGGGACACACCTTTCACTGCGCACACAACACAGGAGCAATTAGGTGTGACTGAGACACAGCAGGAAACAGCCAGTGGAGGAATGAGATGGAAGCAAGTTTGAGGGAACCCGTGGTTTGAATCAGAGCTGCAGATCATGAGGAAACATCCTGTCTCAAGAATTGCCACCATTTTTATGAGAGGTAGACACTGACAGCTTCACAAAGGCCACTGCGAGGGAATAAGCATCAGGAAATCTGAACAAGGAACACGGAGGCTCCAATCAGATTGTCAGGTCCTGTAGATTTAGACAGCAGGAGGCAGAAAGGCGGCCAAGAGGCAGCCACTGGCTCCCTCCTGCTCCTTCTTCCGGAGTACACTCAGCTCCCAGGCGCTGGAGGAAAAGCCACCACAACAGAGCCCCTCGCTGGTATACTATGTCACAAATCCAACACCTTTTGTCCAACTCTTATATGAGTTGATTTTTATGAATAGAAAGTGATTTTTCAGTTATTTCCTTTCTTTCAGAGAAAGAGAATTTCATTGGATGTTCACAGTTAATTAAAAAAATAGATTAGTAAAAGAAAACTACGGGATTTGGGACTAGTGAGACGGAGAATCTCTCCACATTTTTGAGAAGAACATAATACAACAATTAAGTATCAATGCAATATTTTTCAATATCATAATTACTAGAAAGAGTATGTATGTGTACATAAATTTTATTTTGAATAATTCATGGATTCCTGGTATCTCTCTGAAGTCCCTTTCCAATCTTCAGCTCAGAACGAAGAATAGGTTGACTACCACTGTTGGTTATAAATTCAAGGTGTTGAAAACAATGAATGTCATTCAATATGACATTACTGGTACTTGCCCCTTGCTGAGATGGGGGGTGTAAAGTCGATATCATCCCATTGACATCTATGTATTTTCTTTTCTTTTCTCTTCTCTTCTTTTCTTTTTTCTTCCCTTCTCCTCCTCCTCCTCCTCCTTTTTCTTTTCTTTTTTTTTTAAAGAAGGTGTCTTGCTCTGTTGCCCAGGCTGCAGTGCATTGGCATGACCTTAGCTCACTGCAACCTCTGCCTCCTGGGTTCACGCGATTCTTCTGTGTCAGCCTCTCAAGTAGCCGGTACCACAGATGTGCACCACCACGCCCGGCTAATTTTTGTATTTTTAGTAGAGACAGGGTTTCACCATGTTGGCCAGGCTGGTCTCGAACTCCTGACCTCAAGTGATCTGCCTCCCTCGACCTCCCAAAGTGTTGGGATTACAGGTGTGAGCCACTTTGCCTGGCCCCATTGGCATCTATTTTAGGATTAAATGTTGCTTTGGCAAAACATCTTCTCAGTAAATGGAAGGGAAAATGTTTAGGGACGGAAAGATGGAAGGTGTCTGACCGGAGCCTGCATGCCAGTGTTCCAGGGATATTAATTCTTCCTAGGAATTTGCTTTATTTTTGAATCCATTTTAGATATTTGAATCTTCATCTCAACATTGTGGTGTTCCCTCTTCACTTGGCTACCTTCCTGTAATTTTTGAGATTTTGGGATTCAATGTCCCTCCCTGTCCCCACCCGCATGCCTGGGGATCCTGTAACTCTACCCTCTAGTCTTCCCAAAGCTTGGTTCTTTGTTTGAGATTTTACAGTGTCAAAGGCTTGGATGCTACAACATCATCCTTTGCTTCTTGGAGATGAATCATCCTGACATGATGCACTAGGCTTTGACAAACCATGCTGCCTTTCCTACATCTCTTTATGTCAAACCCCTAATCATGACAAATGCAAGAACATTCAAAACCTCTTTGATCACTACTATCCTAAAAATTAAAATTCTTCTGTGATTATTCTGTTATTGAAAGAATAGAATCATAGGGAATAAGAATGGACTTGGGCCTCATGAGTGGTTTTCAAATTGCCTTCCCTGGAGCTGGAGGACTCCAAGGAGGAGCTGGAGATTGCTCATGGTGCACTGGGGAAGGATGTGTAGGCACAACTTGGGGGTTCTACCTGCACCCCAGTCATGGCAGCTCCATGGCCCTCCATTCTATGTAAAAGAATTTCATCAAATATTGTATTTGGACAAAAAGAGGTTGATGGCTGACGGTATGGGTTTTCTTTTTGAGATAACATTTAGAAAGTGTCCTAAAATTGATTGTGCTGATGGTTGCATATGCCTGTGAATATACTAAAAACCATTGAATTGTATGTTTTAAATGGATGAATTATGTAGCATGCAAATTGTACCTCAGTGAAATTGTTAAAGAAAAGGATTGAAAATCCATTTACTTAGACCCATCTCTTCATTTTAAAGATTAAAACAATGTAGTACAGATAAAATTCAGTTGTTTTCTCAAGGTACAGTTTCTCCAAATACATCTTTCTTCTTCCCCACAATTAACCTTGCCTTCTAGCATTTATACCTTTGTGTAGTACCCTCACCTTGGATCTGAGATGACTTTGTCACTTGCTTTTGACCAATAGAATACTGTGAAAGAGATGCTATGTGGCTTGCTAGTTGAAGTCCTAAGAAGCCTTGCAGCTTCCCCCTGAGCTTCTTGGATGCTCTTGGGACATACCTCTGGAAACCCAGCCATCACGCTGTGAGAAATCCAAGTTAACCAGAGGTGAGGTGTGTGTTCTGTTGAGCTGCAGACCAACAGCCAGTATCAACTGCCCACTCTGTGAGTGAGCCATTCTGTGGGTTGTGTTTTCACTTTCTTGGTGGTGTCTTTCGAAATGCAAATATTTTAAATCTATGATGAATTCCAATTTATCTACTTTTTTCTTCTGTTATATGGTGTCACATCTCAGAAACTATTGCATAATCCATGGTCATGAAGATGTACTTCTATGCTTTCCTCTAAGAGTTTTATAGTTTTAGCTCTTACATTTAGGTCTTGTATTCATTTTTAGTTATGTTTTGTGTATAGTATGAAGTATAGGCCCAACTTTATTCTTTTGCATGTTGATATCTAGCTGTCTCAGTGCACTGGAGAAGGATGTGTAGGTGTAATTGGGGGTTCTACCTGCACCCCAGTCACAGCAGTCCCATGGTCACCCATTCTATGTACAAGAATCAGATAGACTCCTCATAAGTCTATACAGGTTTTTTTTTTTTTTCTTGTTCGTGAGCCCTTTTGGTATCTTTCTAGGAATTTGTTCATTTCATCTAGGTTTTCTCATTTGTTGGCATATAATGTTAATAGTATTACCTTATAATCATTTATATTTCTGTGAGGTTGGTAGTAATGTTGTCTCTTTATTCTTGACTCTACTAATTGGAGTATTCTCTTCTTTTTTTATCTTGGCCAGTCTAGCTAAAGGTTTGTCAATCTTGTTGATATTTTTCAAAGAATCAGCGTCTGGGATTGTTGATTTTCTCCATTGTTTTTACTCTCTATTTCATTTATTTCTGCTTTAATCTTTATTATTTTATTCCCCTGTTAGGCTTTGTTTGCTCTTCTTTTTCTGCTATCTTAGGTCAGAAGGTTAGGTTATTGACTTGAGAGCTATCTTCCTTTTTAATATAGACATTTACAGCTATAGATTTTTCATTCAAGTGATGCTTTAACTGCACCACAAAAAGTTTTAGCACGTTGTGATTTTATTTTTATTACCTCAAAGTATTTTTAAATTTCCCTTGTTATTTTTTCTTTGACGCATTGTTTAGGAACGCGTTGCTTAATTTCCATATATTTGTAAATTTCTCACATTTTCTTCTGTTATTGCTTATGAACTTCATGCTATTGTATGATTTCAACAATTTTAAATTTATTGAGACTTTCTATATGACCTACCACATGATCTATTCTGGAGAATGTTCCATGTACATTTGAGAAGAATGTATATTC
The DNA here is from genome assembly GCF_028885655.2 of Pongo abelii. Lineage (NCBI taxonomy): Eukaryota > Metazoa > Chordata > Mammalia > Primates > Hominidae > Pongo > Pongo abelii. Next base: position 135,465,858 of record NC_071993.2, read on the forward strand.
TGCTGTTGTTGGGTGGAATATTCTACAGGTGTCTTTTAGGTCTAGTTGTTTGACAGTGCTGTTCAAGTTTTCTATTTATTTTCTGTCTAGTTGTTTTATTTATTTTTGCTGATAGGGCATTAAAGTCTCCAAATCTATTGTTGAGTTGTCTATTTCTCTCTTCAAGTCTGTCAGTTTTTGCTTCATATACTTTATCTGTTTTTAGATGCATATATGTTTATAATAATCGATGTATTTATCCTTTTTCTTTACAAAATGTAATCATTTGTTTATAGTAACAATTTTGGCCTTAAGGTTTATTTTGTCTATTAGCATAGCTACTCCAGCTCTCTTTTGTTTACTATTTTTAGTATATTTTTTCATCCTTTTATTTTCAGCTTATTTGTGTCTTTGAATTTAAAGTGTGTCTCTTGAAGACAGCATATGGTCATATGGTTGGCTCATTTAAAAATTTTTGTTATACCAATATCTGCCGTTTAATTGGAGATTTTAATCCACTAACTTTTAATAAAATTACTGACAAGATATGATTTATGCCTGCCATTTTGATATTTGTTTCCTACATACTTTATGTCTTTTTTGTTCCTCTGTTATTTGATTATTGCCTTCTTTTGTGTTAAGTAGACACTTTGTAGTGTACCATTTTCTTTTGTTTTATTTTTTTTCTATTTTTTGAGTTATTTTCTTAGGGGTGACTCTAGGGATTACAACGCACATTTTAATTTATAACAATCTAGTTCACAGTAATAACAACTAATTTAAACATTATTCAAAACCTTTTTTCCTATATAGCTCCTTTCCCTTCTCCTTCCTTTGAGCTAGAATGTACAGTTGGACTTCTCTAACATGGTTTCTGCATTCACAGCTTCAACTAACTGCAGATTAAAAAAACACACAATAAAAATAACAATACTACAATAAAAATAATACAATCACTAATCCTCAGAAAAATGGAAATCAAAATCACAATGAGATGTTATTCATCCCAGGTAGAAGGGCTACTATCAAAAAGACAAAAATTAGCAAGTGCAGGTGACAATGCACGGACAAGGAAACTCTGATACACTGTTGGCGGGAATGTATATTAGTAAGCCATTATGGAAAACAATGTGGTGTTTTCTCAGAAAAACTAAAAAGAGAACTACCATATGATCCAGCCATGCCACTACTGGGTATTTATCTAATGGAAAGGAAATCAGTATATTGAAGAGATACCTGCAACCGCATGTTGACTGCAGCATTACCCACAATAGCCAAGATATGGAATCAACCTAAATGTCTATCGCTAGATGAAAAAATAAAGAAAATATGGTATATATACACAATGGAATGCTACTCAGCCACAGAAAGATGAAATCCTGTCATTCCCAGCAACGTGGATGAGCCTGGAGGGCATTATGTTAAGTGAAATAAGTCAGGCACAGAAAGATCATTGCCACATGTTCTTACTCATATGTGGGAGCTAAAAAAGTTGAATGCATCTAAGTAGAGAGTAGAATCATGGTTATGAGAGGCTGGGAAGGCTAGGAAAAAGGGTAAGATCAGAAAAGGTTGGTTAATGGATACAAGATTACAGGTAGATTAAAAAGAATGAGTTCTAGTGTTCTATAGCACCGTAGGTTCACGGTTGACTACAGTTAACAGTAATTTATTGTATATGTTTAAGGAGTGAGGAGAGAGGATTTTGAATGTTTCTAAGATAAAGAAATGATAAATGTTTGAGGTGATAAATATGTTGTTTACCCTGATTAGATCATTAAGCATTGGATATAGATATTGAAATATCACTCTGTAGCCCATAAATATGTAAAATTATTGCATGTCAATTAAAAATAATAAAAGACAAAATCAAACCAGTTGCTTCGGCACTTGTCAGGCCCTTGCTAAGTGTTAGCTAACTTCATGGGAGGCTAAGTAGGCTGATCTTTTTCCCTCCTCTCTTTCAACCCCTGACTCAAAAATTCTCTTCTGCTTTCTTCTCTTTTGTCTTTCACTCTCTGTCGACTTTATCATCTTTTGTTTTCTCTCAGAACATTTGTGTGTGTGTGTGTGTGTGTGTGTGTGTGTGGTTACCTGGAATAGATACATCTTAAGATACTTTTAAAAGAGTAATCCGCTTGCTACTTTAAAAACTATTATTTTGTTGTTGTTGAGACAGGGTCTTGCTCTGTCATCCAGGCTGGAGTGCAGTGGCACGATCATGGCTTCCTGTAGCCTCAATCTCTGGGGCTCAAGCAATCCTTCTGCCTCAGCCTTCTGAGTGGCTGGGATTACAGGCATGCACCACTGCAGCTGGCTAATAGTTGTTTGCGGAACATCTTTTCATGTGCTTACTAACCACTTAAAAAAAAATTTTGTTTTTTTGAGACAGAGCCTTGCTCTGTTGCCCAGGCTGGAGTGCAGTGGCACGACCTCGGCTCACTGCAACCTCCACTTCCTGGGTTCAAGCGATTCTCCTGCCTCAGCCTCCTGAGTAGCTGGGATTACAGGTGTGTGCCACTATGCCCAGCTAATTTGTGTGTTTTTAGTAGAGACAGAGTTTCATCATGTTGGTTAGGCTGGTCTTAAACTCCTGACCTCGTGATCCATCTGCCTTTGCTTCCCAAAGTACTAGGATTACAGGCATGAGCCACCACGACCGGCCCATTTTAAAATTTTTTATGGAGAAATGTTTATTCGTTTTATATGCTCATTTAAAATTACTTTTAAAAATTATTGAATTGTAAGTTTTTAAAAATATATTCTAGATACAGGCCCTTATGAGATAGGAGGTTTGCAAATATTTTTTCCCATTATGTGGGTGGTGTTTTCACTTTCTTGAAGTATTTTCTAAGAGTTTGATAGTGTTAGTGCTTACATTTTGGCCTTTGACCCATTGTGAATTAATTTTTGTGTATGATAGGAGATGAGTCCATCTCTCTTCTTTTGCTTGTGGCTGTCCAGTTGTCCTTGCACCATTTGTTGAAAAGACTATTCTTTCCCCATTCAATGGTCTTGGAATCCTTGTCAAAAATAAATTTACCACAAATGTATTTTTTTCTATTCTATGGATCTGCATGTCTATCCATGCCAGTATCATGCTGTCTTGATTACTGTTGCTTATAGTAAGTTTTGAAATTGAGAATCATGAGTTATTTAAAGTTTTGGGGTCTCCTGCAATTCCATATGAATTTTAGGATCAGCTTGTCAGTTTCTACAAAGGAGCCAGCTATGATTTTGGTAGGGATTGCCTTAAATCTCTACATCATCCTGGAGAGTATTGCCATTACAACAATATTAAGTTTTTTCATCCATGAACATGAGATGTTTTTCATTTATTTACAATGGAAGGGAATTTCCTCAACCTGATAAAGTACACCAATGAAAATTCCACAACTAACATCATACTTACTGGCGAAAAACTGGATCCTTTCACCCTAAGACCAGAAACAAGACAAAGATGTTCACTCAAGCTGCTTCTATTTAGCATTGTACTGGAGGTCTAGCCAGGGCAATTTGGAAAGAGAAAGAAGTAAAAGGCATCAAGGTCAAAAAGGAATAAGTAAACTCTCTATTCACAAATGATATGATCTTATATATAAAAAGTCCCAAGGAATCAGCTAAAAAACTGTTGGGACTGATAAATTTGGCAAGGTTGCAGGATACAAGATCAATATACTAAAATCAATTGTTTCTACACACTGAAAATAAAGGACTCAAGAATGAAATTAAGAAAACAATTCCATTTATAATAGAATAAAAATGATTATGTATACATTTTATAAACACAAAACTTATATTCTGAAAACTACAAAACAGTGTTGAAAGGTTTTAATTTTGATGGAGTCTAATTAATCACATTTTGCTTATATCCATGCCTTTTTCTATTTACAAAATGTTTATCTATCCCAATGTCACAAATACTTTCTTCTATTTAAAAAATGGAGATGTTATGGTCTTAGTTTTATGCATAGTTCTATAATCAGTTTGAGTGATTGTTTTATATAGTATGTGATGTAAGAATTGAGGTTCATTTTATCTAATGTGGATAACCATTGAATTGCCTTGTGAGTCTTTGTCAAAATCCACTGATCACGTATATGTTGGGCAATTCCTAAACTCTGTAATCTTTTGATTCATCTGTGTCTATGCCTGTACCAATACCGGTACCACACTCTCTTTTTCACTATAGTTTTATATTAAGTCTCAAAAGCAGTAGCGTAGGTTCTGTGAGTTTAATACTTTTCTAATTTATTTAGGCTATTCTGAATCCTTTCATTTAACTTAGAGTCAGCTTTCTAATTTCTGCAAAAGAATGTCCTGCTTAGATTTTGATTCCAACAACATTGGAACTATAGATCAATTTGGAAAGACGTGGCCTACTCTTGTTTTTGCATCAGATGAATACTGACCTTGTTGGAATTGTTACTTTTCTCCTATTTTTCAGAAGAGTATGCATGGAATGGGCATTATTCCTCTACTTAATACTTGACAGAACTCAACAGTAAAGATGGCTGGAGCTGGAATTTTCATTGTGGAAAGGTTTTTAAAGTACGGATTGTTATCTATTTCTTATTGAGTGAGTCTTGGGAGTTTGTATCTTTCAAGGAATTTGTCCACTTCACCTTAAGTTGGCAAATTTGTTGACATACATATAATATTCTGATATTATTCTTTTAATATGTTTAGGATCTGCAGCGATGTTATTTATGTTTAGGATCAGCAGTGATGTTACCTTTCATTCCTGATAGTGATAATTTGTTTCTTCTGTCTTTTTTATTTTTATATTTTAGATCAATCTGGCTACAGGTTTATCAATTTTATTGATCTTCTCAAATAACCAGATTTGGGTTTCATGGATTTTCTTTTTTCTTTTTTCTATCTCATTGATTTTTTTTTTCTGGTTCTTATTTCTTCTTTTCTTCTACTTATTTTGGTTTAAATTTGCTCTCCTTTTTATAGTTTCTTCAGTTGGAAGCTGAGGCTATTGCTTTTAGGCATTTCTTCATTTCCAACATTGGCATTTAATGCTATAAATTTCTCCCTAAGTACTGCTTTAGCAGCAACCCACAGATTTTAATATATTGAGTTTTAATTTTCATTAAAGTCAAAAGAATTTTAATGTCTCTTTTGATTTTTTGTTTCATCTATGGGATATTTACAAATGTGTTATTTAGTTTCCAAAAATTTTGTGATTTTACAAATATATTTCTGTTATTGATTTCTAATTTAATTCCATGTAGTCTGAGAAAATACTTTATCACTAATCCTATTAAATATGTTGAGTCTTGTTTTATGTCCCAGAGTATGGACTATCTTGTTAAATGTTCTTTATGCACCTGAAAAGAATGCATAATTTACTATTCTTTGGTGGAATTTTCTATAGCAGTCAATTAGGTCAAATAGGTTGATTTTGTGGCACAAGTCTACTAACTTCTATTTGTTCCATCTGTTATTTTAAAAAGAGTATTAAAATTCCTCATTGTAAGTGTGAATTAGTCTGTTTCTCCTTGGAGTTCTACTAGTGTTTGTTTCATAGGTTTTGAAGCTCTGTTATTAGATACATAAATGTTGAGAATTGTTATATCCTCCTTATGAATTGGTCATTTCATCATTTTTGACCATCTTTATTCATGGTAGTCCTGTTTGCTCTGAAACTTGGTCTGATATTAATATGGTCATTCCTCCTTTTGCTAAATTTGCTTTAGCGTTATATATATACATATATCCACCTTTTACTTGAACCAAATTATGTCATTATATTTAAAGTGGATTTCTTGAAAGTGGCATATGGTTGGCTTTTTTCCCCCATCATCTGATAACTTCTGTCTTTTAATTGGGGCATTTAGGACATTGAAATAATGTTCTTATTGACATAGTTATGTGTAAATATATCATTGACTATTTGTTTTCTTTTTGTTCTATCTGTTCTTTTCTCCTTTATTTCTTTTGGATTTATTAAATATTTCTTACGATTCTATTTCATCTCTTTTGTTGATATATTAGTTGTAACTTTATGCTTTGTTATTTTAATGGTTGCTTTAATGTCTACACTGTACTTCTTTAACTTGTCACAATCTACTTTCAAGTGATATATCACTTCACCTATAGCACAAAAATCTTACAATAGTATACTTACATTTTTTCTTTGGCAGTGTTTGTGCTATTGTTCCATAAATTAGTGTTACTTGTTTTATAAAGTCTACATTACATTGTCCTTATTTTTGTTGATGCAATCAATCATAAATAACTTAATGTAATAACAAAAAATCTTCCATATTTGGTCATATAGTTACCATTTCTGATACTCTTCATTCTTTTTTTTGGTAGATTGCTGATTCTGTCTAGTATCGTGTTCCTTCTCCCTGCAAGACGGAATATTTATTCTACTGCAAGTAAGTCTGTTGGTGATTTTTTTTTATTTCAGTTTTTGTTCATCTGAAAAAAAGTTACTTAAAAGAAAATGCTTAATATATAATTTTAGGTTGACTGTTTTTACAAAAAGTACTTTAAAGATGTTGCTGCCCTATATTCTGACTTGTATTTTTTCCAGTGAGATATCTGTTGCCATCCTTATCTTTATCTGTGTGCAATATGCCTTTTTTCTCTATTTTCTTTAGAACTAACTTTGACCAATTTAGTTATAATGTGCCTCAATGTAGGCAGTTTTTCTTTACATTTCTTGGGCTTGGAGTTCATTGAGCTTTTTGAATCTGTATGTTTATAGTTTTCAATAAATTTGAATTCTTTTCAAATACTTGTCTTCTCATCTCTCTCCTTTCCTTTGGGCACTCCAATTATACAGGTTATATCACTTGAAGTTGTCCCAGAGATCACCAATGTTCTGTTTATTTTTGACATTCTTTTTTACTCACTCTATTTAATTTTGAATGAATTCCATTGCTATGTCTAGTTCACTAATCTTTTCTTCTACATTGTTTAATTTGCTTTTAGTCCCATCCAGGTTATCTCACATACTTTCACACATTGTAATTTGCATCTTAACTTGTGTCTTTTATGTAGTTACTAAACTTTTTCAACATACGGAATACAGCTGTAATAAGTGCTTAATGTCTTAGTTTGCTAATTCTAACGTGTGTCAGCTCTGGGTCAGTTTAGATTGATTGTTTTTCCTCCCCATTGTGGGTTGTATATTTCTGCTTTTTTACATGCCTGGTAATTTTTAAATGTGTGCCATTGTGAATTTTACCTAAATAGGGGCTGAATATTTTCATATTTTTACACATATTGTTGAAGTTTGTTCTGAGATGCAGTAAAGTTACTTAAAAACATTTTAATATCCTGGTATTAAGCTTTTTAGGTGACACCAGAGAAATATTTAGTATTGATGCAGTTACTCTTCACTATTAAGGCAAGACCTTCTGAGCACTCAACCCAGTGATTGTGAATTATAAGTTTTTCTAGTCTGACTAGAAGAGTTAGTTACCAATTAATTTTAGAGATAGGTTCTTGCTCTGTCCCCGAAGCTGGAATGCAATGGCATGATCATAGCTCACTGGATCCTCAAACTCCTTGGCTCAAGCTATCTCCCTGCCTCAGCCGCCTTAGTAAGGTAGCTGGGATTACAGGTGCACCACTGCACCTGGCTCTGTCTTCGTTTCCCCTGGATTCTCGGCTTCATCTTCTTAACTCAGGTTAACTGCAAGGTTTCCACCTAAGTTTCTCTTCTTGGAAATTTCATCAAGGTGGAAAGATGGAGCAACTGTGTGGTTCAAATAATTTATTTCCTATCCCTTGAGTCCCTGTCCTTCATTTTCTGATGTCCAGTGTCTTGAAAACAAATTTTTTCAAATATTTCAATTTTTGATTGTTTCCAGATGAGAGTAAATCTGGTCCTATTATTTTCTTTTGGTTGATAGTGGAAATCATGATATATTTTCAAAAGTTTCATTTATAAATGTTTTGTTGGGGAGTATTTAAGTATAATTTTGATTGTTAATGTGTTTATTTAGAATCTAGCTAATTTATTAACTCAATCATAATATATTTTCTAATTCATTTTATTTCATTTTCTAAGTAATGATCATCTATATAATGATTATTTTCCACAACACTTTTCTAATAGTTACATAACTAATTTTTCTTTTTTATCTTATTTGCATGTCCTGGACTTCCAGAACAATAATTAATAAGGTTGATAATGAATATCAGAACTTTTTTCCTAGTGTTAATGAGAACAACTCTAGCATTTCAGTGTAATTAGAATGTTTAATGTTAGTTTGAGATTACTATTTTCTATCATGTTAAGCAAGAGTGCTTTTGTAATGTGTTCTTAATTAGAGTTTTTATAGAAACAATTTTAGGATATATTGGGCAAATTATTTATGATGCATACTATGCATGCTTTCCCTTACTTTCTTGAATAAAACTTCTTAAGTTGTAGTATTCTAATATTTTAAAATACTATTGACTCTTTTGGCTGGGTGCAGTGGCTCACACCTGTAATCCCAACACATTGAGAGGCCGAGGCAGGCAGACCACTTGAGGCCAGAAGTTCAAGACCAGCCTGGCCAACATAGTGAAACCCCACCTTTACTAAAAATACAAAAATTAGCCAGGCAGTGGTGGCAGGTGCCTGTAACCCCAGCTACTCAAGAGGCTGAAGCAGGAGAATCGCTTGAACCCAGGAGGCAGAGTTTGCAGTGAGCCAAGATAGTGCCACTGTACTCCAGCCTGGGCAACACAGAAACTCTGTCTCAAAACAAACCAACAAAAAACAGAAATAATTATTGACTTTTCTTCACTAGTACTTGTAAGACTTTTATTCATATCTGCAAATATCTAGAATCACAATTTTTTTTTAAATTTTGCTTTTGCTTTTATTTTCCTAATATCTTGAAAATTAGACGGAAAATAGAAAAAAGCATTAATTGTTCACCCAGCTTTAGTGTAAAATACTTAAATATTACACACTTGATATTATACTTCTTCACAATCTAAGTAATTTTACTTCAGTCTAAAATAGGAAATTATAATTTCTTTATGGTACGTTCATTAATTCAGGTTTCTTGAGTCAAAAATGACAAATTCAAACAGCTTCTTGGCTATTTTAACTGTTTTGCAAACCAAGAAAAAAATTGAAAATAGTCTCTTTGTTTTCTCTAGTAGGCCATTTCATTCTGTCTAGGAACTATATGCTGTAATTTTTTGAAAAATTTTAAAACATGCATTTGTTCATGACAGTTCTCTGTGGACATCAAATTTATTTAAAAATACTAGGCTTAATTTACTTTAATTATCAGCTATTTTGAAAACAAAGGGATAATAATTGCCTACTAGCATGTTTAAGGAAATTCAGCTTGTTCTTTCCATATTGGTTGTTTGACCTAATTGTGACAGCTGTGAGGGATGGGGTTGCTAGAAATTGCTATTATCGTATGTGAACTGAGCCCCAGAGTGCTAATCAAGGCCACGTTGACTCTTAGGTGATCTGTCATGAGCACATTAAAAAATATGTGATTTCCCAAATATTACCTAATGAGAGGTATGGAAATCAATTCAACTCAGTAAAGTCTGGAGATTCTTGTTTTGTATTTATTATTAGCAAATAATATCAATAAATATTTTCCATATTCTTTACTGTCCAAAGTATTTTATCACTGTATTATAATAAAAAATTACCATGAATTAAGAAAATAATTTATTTTTCTTTGCCAATTTTTGTCTTAGGAAATATTGAACTGTTGTGGGTTTTGTAGATTTTGCTGTGTAGTCGTATGCAGAATGCCTATAACCCTGAAATGGGAAATTTCTGAGAAACACTGGAAGGGTTTTTGAGGCCTAAATGATCTCAGGTGGGCAGACATAAGAAAACTGGGGAGACCCCACTGCCTACACAGACTCCTGACTTTCAGAAAATTTAAAAAGGCTTATTTGGTTAAACAATAACACACGCATTCATATGTTAATCTCGCTTCCTGTTTATAAGCTCCTAATCCATTGTTGAGAGGAAATGTTAAATTAGAAAAGCTAACTTTAAAATCAAAAGCATTTCCATGCATAATTGTAACATAGAATTGTTTGGTTGTTAACAACTTCCATTGTTATTAGGAGAGTCAATAACATTTCCATATTTCACACTTAAGGCCACATTCCTGAAGTGGTTTCCACATAAAGATGTGAGTAAAGGTTCATTTGACCAAAGAGTTCTCTGAGGAAAACAGATTTGCAAACAGTGTAAACTTCCACCTTTAATATTAACATATCAGAGACACTAAGAAATGCATCAGTTTACTTAGCTTTCTCCAGACATATTTGACAATGGAATCTTTTCCCAGGAGATAATTTGATAAAAACCTGTGGTCCTTATATGACCTATAGGGTCCTGAACGATCTGGTCTGCTGATCCTTTCTAACTTGGTCTTCCACCCATGCCCTCTACCATTGCCATTTCCAACCCCATAGCCTCTTTGCTGTTCGTCAGAAGCACCCAGCACATTCCCATCTCAGGGATTTTGTGGCAGCTGTGTCTCCTTTCTGGAATGCTCTTCCCTTTGATAGCTGTATGACCTGCTGTCTCACTCCCTTTATACGTCTCCTCAAAAGAAACGACTTCCCCCACAACGCTGCATAAAAAAGTAACTCCCTAATCTTCTTTCTTTTTCCCCTGCCTTTTGGCCTTCCTTTTGAAATAATATATACTTACCTTTAATTTATTAAAAGTAATGGCAAAAACCACAATTACTTTTGCACCAACCTAATATTATTGACTGTCTCCTGTAACTAGAACACCAGCTCTACTTTGGCAGGGTCCTATCCTGTACTGTTTGCTAATGGATCTGCAGCGCCTGAGTGGCATCTGGCATGCAGACCATGCTCAATCACTTTATGGAATAAATGAAGGGGCGGATGGATGGATTTTGCCCAACTTCTGTGCTTGTGAGGGTAATAAGAATAATAGCTATAATAATTACAATGACAACAATAATAACAATAATCAGTAGATAACACATATTAGATGCTACCATGAGCCGGATGGAGGCTTCATGGTTTGAAAGGAAAGTAGGTCAAATTGTGTAGCATGTTGATTTCCACTAGACAGAGCTTGGGCTTCACTCTTCATGCAGTGGGAAGTTACCATCTTCACTGAGGAATGAGGTGACTGGTATTTGGAAAACACGAATTGGTGGTAGGATGGATTGCATGAAGGATAATGGAATCCATCCAAACCATGTCAACCAGCATTCATTACCTCCAAACTAGGGCAGAAGAAATGGAAAATAGTCACATTTGAGGGACATTTTGGAGTTATCCATAGTAGTATTAATTAGTGGTAATGGGGGTAGAGTAGGTGAGGAAGAGAGAAGGATATAAGATCATTTCTGTGGTTTTCAGCCACACTGGGGAAACTAGCCCAAAAGTAGTTTGCTTTTGGGCACCCTGAGTTTGAGGGGCCAGTTGGCAATGCCTGTGTTGGTTGTAGTTGAAAGTGAGCCTTGAGCTCAACAGGAGGGACTGGGTTGGACTTGCAGACCTGAGAGTCTTCACACCAACGGTGGTTGAGGGAGACAGGGTAACATCCAAGATGTTAGGGAAGCTGCAAAACACAGAATAGTGAAGGGTCCAGCAGAGTGAGAGCACAGTTAGTTTTTAGTGTAATATGGGGCTGAAAGTGGGAGCAGAAGTAGCAGGAAGAATTATTGGACTTGGCATTGAGAAGATTGCTTATCTAGGTGAGAAGAGAGAAGGGTTTCAAAAGAGCATGAAGATGTAACCCGGATCATGGGGGTTTTAGGAATGAGTCTTCTCAGAGCACACTGTATTTCTCTCAGGAAGCTCTTACCATACAGTGACAATTTGTCTAGAGATTGTTACCATTCTGTGATAATGTGCTTGTTCTTCTATAAGCAGCCCATGAGGCCCTTGAAGGCTGGGCTTCTTTTCTGCCTGATCTGTCCTCTGTGCCAAGCATCATACCTGAGAGATACTGGGTGCTCTGTGAGGGATGGCAGAATGTGTGAGTGAACGGATGGGGAAGAGCGTGGTGGAAAAGAAGGCCATGACTATAGACGCTGACTTCCATTGTTACAGTCTTCAGTTAGAAGGAGACGAAAAAAGGTTGGATAGTTGTTAAAGATGGCAAGTGGTCCAGGATAGACTTTTTAATGTGGGAGAGATGTGAACATAGTTATGGACTAAAGAGAAGAAGTCAGGGAGAGCAGAGACTGAACATACAAAGAAAGGGACAAGATGATGGGATGATGTCTAAGAGAAGAAAGAAAGGGATATGCCCAGAGTACTGGTCAAGGAATTCAACCCTGGTCTGCAAGCTTATAAGCCAAGAATCAGAAGAATTGCACCAGTACCATGTTATTTTGGTTACTGTAGCATTGGAGTATAGTTGGAAGTCAGGTAGCATGATGCCTCCAGCTTTTTTCTTTTTGCTTACGGTTGTCTTGGCTATATGGGTTCTTTTTTGGTTCCATATGAATTTTAAAGTAGTTTTTTCTAATTCTGTGAAGAATGTCAATGGTAGATGAATGGGAATAGAATTGACTCTATAAATTACTCTGGGCAGTATGGTCATTTTCAAAATATCGAGTCTTCCTATCCATGAGCATGGAATGTTTTTCCATTTGTTTGTGTCCTCTCTTATTTCCTTGAGCAGCGGTTTGTAGTTCTCCTTGAAGAGGTCCTTCACTTCCCTTTCTCTTTGTGGCAATTGTGAATGGGAGTTCATTCATGATTTGGCTCTCTGGTTGTCTATTGTTGGTGTATAGGAATGATTGTAATTTTTGTATGTTGATTTTGTATCCTGAGACTTTGCTGAAGTTGCTTATCAGTTTAAGGAGCTTTTGGGCCAAAATGATGGAGTTTTCTAGATATAGGATCATGTCATCTGCAAACAGAGACAGTTTGACTTCCTCTCTTTCTATTTTAATATGCTTTATTTCTTTTTCTTGCCCAAATGCCCTGGCCAGAATTTCCAATACTATATTAAATAGGAGTGGTGAGAGAGGGCATTTTTGTCTGGTGCCGGTTTTCAAGGGGAATGCTTCTAGCTTCTGATCATTCAGTATGATACTGGTTGTGGGTTTGTCTTATTATTTTGAGATATGTTCCATCAATACCTAGTTTATTGAGAGTTTTTAACATTAAGGATGTTGAATTTTATCAAAGGCCTTTTCTGCATCTATTGAGATAATCATGTGATTTTTGTGTTTAGTTCTGTTTATGTGATGAATTACATTTATTGATTTGTGTATGTGAACCAGGCTTGCATTTGGGGATGAGACACATAGACCAATGGAACAGAATAGAGATCTCAGAAATAAGACCACACACCTACAACCATGTGATCTTCGACAAACCTGACAACAACAAGCAATGGGGAAAGGATTGCCTATTTAATAAATGGTGCTGGGAAAACTGGCTAGCCATATGGGTAATATTGAAACTGAACCCCTTTTTACAACTTACACAAAAATTAACTCAAGATAGGTTAAATAATTAAGTGTAAAACCCAAAACTATAAAAACTCTAGAAGGAATTCTAGGAAATACCATTCAGGACATAGGCACAAGCAAAGATTTCATGACAAAAACATCAAAAGCAATTGCAAAAAAACAGAAAATTGACAAATGGGATCTAATTAAACCAAAGAGCTTCTGCACAGCAAAAGAAACTATCATCAGAGCAAACAGACAACCTATGGAGTAAGACAAAATTTTTGCAATCTGTCAGTCTGACAAAGGTCTAATATCCAGAATCTACAAGGAACTTAAGCAAATTTACAAGAAAAAACAAACAACCTCATTAAAAAGTGAGCAAAGGACATGAACAGACACTTCTGAAAAGAAGATATTTATGCAGTCAACAAACATATATAAAAAGCTCAACATCACTGATCATTAGGGAAATGCAGATCAAAACCCCAATGAGATACCATCTCACACCAGTCAGAATGGCAATTATTAAAAAGTCAAGAAACAGGCTGGGCTCAGTAGCTCATGCCTGAATCCCAGCACTTTGGGAGGCTGAGGCGGGCAGATCACGAGGCCAGGAGATCCTGACCATCCTGGCCAACATGGTGAAAACCCGTCTCTACTAAAAAAAAATACAAAAAATTAGCTGGGCATGGTGGCGGGCACCTGTAGTGTCAGCTACTTGGGAAGCTGAGGCAGGAGAATGGTGTGAACCCAGGAGGTGGAGCTTGCAGTGAGCTGAGATCACGCCGCTGCACTCCAGCCTGGGTGACAGAGCAAGACTCTGTCTCAAAAAAAAAAAAAGAAAAAGAAAAAGAAAAAAAAATAAATCAAGAAACAACAGATATTGGCGAGGCTGTGGAGAAATAGGAATGCTTTTACACTGTTGGTGGGAATGTAAATTAGTACAAACACTGTGGAAGACACTATGGCAATTCCCCAAAGACCTAGAACCAGAAATACCATTTCACCCAGCAATCCCCTTACTAGGAATGTACCCAAAGGAATATAAATCATTCTATTATAAAGATACATATATGTGTATGTTCATTGCAGCACTATTTGCAGTAGCAAATATATGGAATCAACCTAAATGCCCATCAATGATAGACTGGTTAAAGAAAATGTGGTACATATACACCATGGAGTACTATGCAGCCATAAAAAGGAACAAGATCATGTCCTTTGCAGGGACATGGATGGAGCTGGAAGCCATTATCCTCAGCAAACTAACATAGGAACAGAAAACCAAATACTGCATGTTCTTGCTTGTGAGCGGGAGCTGAACAATGAGAACGCGTGGACACAGGGAAGGGAACAACACACAGTGGGGCCTATTGGGGGAGGTGGGGAGAAGGAGAGCATCAGGATAAATAGCAAATGCATGTGGGGCTTAATACCTAGGTGATGGGTGAAGCAAACTACCATGGCACATGTTTGCCTATGTAACAAATCTGCATGTCCTGCACATGTATACAAGAACTTAAAATTAAATTAAACTAAATTTTTTAAAAAAGAAGAATTGCAATGTAGCTGACTGGGGGCATTGTGTCAACAGCCTGTTCCCTAGCCAGCCTCAGTAGCCCAGCCTTTGGGAATAAGACCACAGGGATGAGCTGATCCAGGAAGAAGGATTTGCATGGTGGGTGTGGCAGAACGACAACCAGGGGAAAATCCAAGGAGATGGTAAGAGACAGTTGATGGGGTGGGGGGTGCCCAAGAGATGGAGCCCAGATGGGTGAAAGAGAGAAGGCAGAGGCAACTGATGTGCTAGAAGCCATTGGGATAGGGGTAGGGCATTGAAGAAGCTCTGATACAGTCAAATACCTCCAGCTATTTTTTTTTTTAATTGAGAGAAAAGCATGAATGAAAATACATTGAAATACTCACAGTGGTTATGCTTGGGCAATGGAATTACGGTCCCTAGTTTTATTTCTTCCCTGTCTCTGATGGTATATTTTTACATAATTTTTTTAAATGGCAATTTTCTTAAAAAAGAAAGGAGAAATCATATCTAACAGTTTCTGAGCTGTGTTTCGTGGAACTCTAGTGATGACTGAGATGTTAAGAGGTATCAGCACGGAAACAGGTTTCCATAGACAGTTGTTTTAGAAAATGATGTAGTAAGGCCAAAAAAGACTTCTAACTGCAGGATTTCTCAGTAATATTCTATTGTATGCACATCACGAAACTCTAAAAAAGTCAAAAGCACAGTATTTTCCCATTGAATTTCTGTACTGAATTCTTCATTCAAGGACCTCTTCTTACTATCCCTTGGTGGAGCTGATTTGGAAAATGCTACCTTGGATAGTAACTAGAGTACTATGTCTACATATGCTAGCATCCCAAGAAGGTAAGAGTTGATAAAACCATTGTCACTACTTTGATGGGTTAAGCTGTGAGGCGTGATGTGTGCTTCATGATGATTTTCTCTGTAATCACCGTGTCGTACAGTATTTTGGTCAGAATTGGCCCAGCTCATGGTTTCTTAGTTTGCTAAGTCGAATGAAGACAGAAGAGTGAACATTAGACATAGATAGGGGGAGCAGGATGTTGCCATGAAACTTGTTCCCAGTGAAAGAGACACTGAGATGGAGTTAGGAGTATAAAAGACTTGTCAGGAAGAAGCACCTGTGATGGGGCCAAGCAGAACTGCAGAACTGGGCATGAAGCTGTCGGGTTGTGATGCAGTCGATTACATGCATGCCAGAACAACATCCATGTCACCTGAGCAGAAGCAAAGATGCTGCTAAAGGAGGCCCACGTTGGACGTAAATGCCCTGCCCTGCGATGACTGCCTCACTCAGGCCCTAACTGAGGGCCACCCCAGGAAGAGACTGACTCTAGCTACCACCTCATTACTCAGTCCCTGGCTGCAGACCAAAGAGAACTTGACCTTGGCCCCAAAGCTGAGGTAGATGGGCAGAGGTTAACAACTGGAGACCTCCTTCCTTCAGTAGGACAGAGAGGCCTTTCTTGAAGGAAGGTCTGAGCAGCACATCTCCATGTCTGCAATAAGGCCAGACCACTTGGTTGCATCTGGTGAAAATTCTAAAACAAAGAGTCAGGGGATGTGGAAGGTGTGCTGGTTGCTTTGCTTGTTTGTTTCCTGTTACTGTGGGGATGGGGCATTTCCTTTCCCTGAGCAGTGCCTTACTATTCCATTTGCCATCCTGCTCTTTGCCAGGTGCTATAACAGGTGCCAGACTCTGGGGTGCAGCCACCCTGGCCCGTGGCATCATCTCACCATGGTACGTTGCAATACCATTGTTATGGTGGGGACACCATGAGGTGTTTGTTACTACAACTGCTGATCATTGTCAATGGTTCAAGGCTATCCTTGGTGTGGCATTCCTCTTACTTCCCTGCTTCTGATATATGCCCCCTTGCAGGGACTGGGGGTTTGGGCAGCCCCAGGAAGGGCCTAGAGTTAGGCCTCAGAGCATGGCTGGGCCTGCTGCAGGCCTGAGTTGTGCATGCCAGCATCCTCTGTCTCCATGGGAGAAATGTGGAGTTCTGCCATCTCAAGGAGGCCTTGCATGGCAGGGCCGGGCCACTTCCCTCTTGGACTTCAGGTGTTTCTCTTTCCTTCTGGAACCCACAGTCTGGAGAACCGCATTGCAACTCTGCACTTTACAGAATTTCTCTACATCTTTCAAATCTGCTTTTTCTCCCTGTATTGCTGCCTTGTGCTTGCTTTGCTACTCACAACTCATTTATACACATCTTTGTGGGTGTGTGCAATGCTCAGCTTTGCATTTTATGAGTTGTAGGCTGCCCTTATTACTAGAATCATCTGCTTGTGGCTGGTTATAGAGAGAAATGTTTGCTATCTAGACGTGATCCCACTTGGATTCCCAATACTGGGAACAGGAGCATCGCAAGATGGGAAGGGACAGGTCTCCTTTCTCTCAGTTCCAAGGGTAATTGGCTTGGGTATGCACATCGAAAAGCCCGCAGAGGTGTAGAATAGAGGTGCCAGCTTACAGGGCAACTTCTAAAATGGGGGAGTCTACAGGCTTCATCAGTGGATGACTACAGCCTATCCTGCCAGTATGCTCACCCATGCAGTGAGTTTTGGGGCCTCTGCTCTGGGCCCAGGCATGGTGTGAGGCTGTAGGGACACCAGGACAGTGGCCCAGGGGAGGAGAGAGACTTGAAGACAGATCAGCACAGTGGCTGTGATGGCGCCTCAGCAGCTCCACTAGGGGGTGTAGAGGAATTATCCCTCCATGCCCCATTCAGGAACAAATCTCTCTGTGGAGACCTGGATTTGATTCCATTTGGGAGGGTGATTTTCATGATGTGGTCCCCTGGTTTCTAATGAATTAGGTCTGACTTTTAACTCATTTCACCTAACACGCAGTGGTTTTATGGGAATTAATTAGGTAAAGGGCTCCTTAGGGGTAGAGCCAATCCGAAAACACGTTCTCTCCTTTCTCTTAAGTAATTTGAAGAGGAACCTATGACAGACTGACTGGTTTACCTTTTCAGACTTCAGAAGGCCAAAGATCAGATCCTGTAATTTGCTTCATGAAAAAATAACAAAACAAAGGTTAACGTAATCCAGATTTTCAGTGTATTTTATTGTAATGGTCCTTTATTGTCTTTCTACTGGGGTTGACAGGCAAATGATGAATAGGATAGTTAAGCACATCTCCCAAGCTACAAGCTACAGAAAACAGTTTACAGGACAATTAACTGTCAGGAAGTCCATATCCCCTGAGAAGGCTCATTGTCCTGGAAAGTCTTGAGTCTGAGCCCTGACTCTGAACAAGGAGAGAGGCCTCAGTTTCCCTCTATTCAATTTAGTTTACAAACATCTCCTGAGCACCCCATCCATGCCTGGTGCAGTGGAGGCACAGCTCTGGTGACTGATAGCCACTTCCCATCATTGGCAGCTTGCGTCATCACGGGATGCTGGGACCAGTAAACAGGCAATTCCAATACTGCAGGCCAAGCCCTGTGTTGGGAGGGAATACCTGGCACCTTGAAAGAAAGGAGAGCCATGCCCAAGCTGCTGCGGGGTCTCAGACAGATTCCTGGAGGAGGTGATGCTTCAGCTGAAACCTGGCAGACAAGAGGGTGTGAGTCCTGAGAAGGTAGTGCCAGGCTGTGGCTGGGGACTAGAGCAAGAGGAGGTGGGGCCATTTGGGGCAGATCTGGAGCAGATGGGGTGGGCAGGGCTTAGGAAACTCCACTGGTCTCATTTTCAACTCAGAATCATTGAAGACAGTGTTCGGGAGGTGCCAAGCTCCGATTTGTGTTTATGAAGAGGACTCTGCAGTGGACTGGAGGAAGTTGGCCTGCAGGTGAGGAGATTGGAGGCAAAGTTAATGCAGCCACCCAGGCAGGAGATGATGGGGACCTAACTCAGCAGAGGCAGCAAGAACAGAGAGTGAGAGATGTGGAGGGACGTGGTGGTTGGGCTGCAGCGAGGGAGGCATCAAAAAGGGCTCCCAGATGTTGGTCCATTTGCTGGGTTGGGAGGCTGGAAACCAGAGCAGGTGTGAGAAAGGGATCCCAGGGTTCAGTCTGGACATACCACATGTGAGGGTCTCCCAGACTACCCAGTGCAGCTGGCAGGGAGGTGGGTGGTGTGGGGGGTTGACTTTTTACCCCATAAAGTATGTGTTCAAATTCTAACCCCTGCTCCTAGTGATGGTAACCTTATTTGGAAACAGAGTCTTTGTAGCTGCAGTCAAGTCAAGATGAGATCATACTGGATTAAGGTGCATCCCTGACCCAGTGACTGGTGGGCCATAATCCAGTGACAGTGTCTCTGTAAGAGGAAGGAGAGGAACATTCCGACACCGAGCCACAGGGAAAGCACAGAGGCAGGTTGCAGTGATGCAGTTGGAAGCTGGGGGATGCCCAGGGTTGCCAGCAGCAACCAGAAGCTGGAGAGAAGGGACTGACCTTGCCAGCACTTCACTTCTGACTTCTGGTCCGTGGGACTGTGAGACTATACATTTCTGTTGCTTTGAGCCACGCCTTTTGTGGTCCTCTGTGATGGCAGCGCCAGAACACTAACACAGGTGGGTCCATAGAATTTGGAAGAGAAATCTGACTGAGCTGGAGATACAGGCCAGAGAGGCATCAGCAGAAGGGCTGATGAGGCCTTCGGAGCTCATCCTGGGGGATCTACACAGAGAGAGTAGGAATAAGAAATAGTGATCGTCACACCAGGTGGAGGGAATCATGGGCTTCCTCGGAAGAGGGGGAGCCTCCCAAACCCCACTCCCCAGGTGAATTATGCAATCGACTAAAAGTGGAAGGCACCACTCTAAGACAGAGCTCCTTAGAATTCAACATTTAGAGGATCCACTAAAATGCAGACTTGGGTTTGTGGGTCTGCAGTGGGACCTGAGATTCTGCATTTCTCATGACTCCCAGCTGAAGCCCTGGATTGCATTTGGAGAGGTGAGGTCTTGAAGGGTTGGTCTTGTTAGAAGGAGACCAAGCAACCAGAGAGGTACTACCAGGAGGGGTCTGCCTTGATGCCAAGGGAGAAGGAATACTTGGAAGGTGCTGTACTGCTGGATCCCAGTGCCACTCAGAGACAGGAGAGTGGGAACAATTGTCCAGCGAACCATGCAACAGAGAAGAAGCTGCTGATATGGGAAGAGAAGGGGCGTGGAAAAAGGTAGAAGTGCTTTTGGTGAACGGTGGCTGAGGTGAGCGGAAGCTTAGGCTGAGAATCTAAGGGTGGGGAGAAAGGAGGGTGAGAGGAGATGACTTCCTAAGACATCTGGAAGAAAACTCATAGACTGGGTGACTGCATCTGGGCATGGTGAGGAGTGAGGTACCAGGAACTTGAGACAGATGACTGAGAAGTGAACTCATTGGGGGTGGAGTTGGTTGGGGACTGGGGAAAGTGAGGGGCTGAGGGAACCGAGTTGGGAGGAGAAAACAAGTCCAGGTGAGAGAGCAGGTTAATGGTCTTTGTGATTTTCACTCTGGTGTTTTTGATTCACTTTCACATCCTTTGTATCTCAAGTCAGAGATGGCTTAGGGCGTCAAGAAGCTGGGGCCCGACCTTGTTCTGACTTCGGGAAACAGTGCAGGGCAGGAGGGATGTGGCCCCACCTCAGCTGTCACCTCCCCTCCACCTCCTGTGCCCTCACCAACCCTGACATGGAAACCAATTGCATTGGCTTTACTACAGTTTTAGACATTTCAGCCAGGGGCTGTGTGGAGGAAAGTTTGCTTTCTGAAGGCGGGGTCTTGTTTCACCTCTGGGCTCAGGCCAAACACTCAATATAATGTCTGGGGAAGCCAGGTTGTAAGTATGGCTGTGGTCCTGTGTATGGGGAGGGAATAGCTCGTGCCTGTGGGTGTTAAGATGTTTTGTGTTGCAATCCAGGGAGGTTGGCCACATCTCTAACATACAATTTAGATCCAGAGCCTGCGTGTATTTCAATCTTTTATGGCTGGCTGGAATAATCAAATCCATATAAGAAACCTTGAAGGAAATCAGTGCAGAGTGGATTTTGTTGAAACCACAAGCTATGAAAATTGGATGTAAGGAGTACACCTCCCAGGTGCCTCAATGACGTCCCTGCCCTGCCAAGACTTCGCCAGCTGACGGGAGAAAAGGTACTGGACGGCGCACATGCCATTAAATCTTCTGATGGCTGTGCTGGGCTGAAATCTGCTCGGCGCCATGGGTGGCGAGGCCACCGCAGCGCTCTTTGCTGGGCTGGTGGGCGCCCTCCAGTTGGAACTCTGTCGAAGAATAACTCCTCGGTAGAAATGGTCTGGCTCCCAAACACATGGTTTATGGCTGAAATGGAAAAGCTCCCGAGCGCCATCAATGACACTCTCACTGCTTATAAAGACATGTGGGTTCTTTTCCAGTAAAAAATAAGGCTGCTGCCATTTCCCCCCCAAGCCATAAATGATTCCAATGTCAAGCTCGCCTGTGCCTTATGCAATGTGGATGTATTGACTTATCGAAGAAGCGGACGCATTATAGGCGGCTTGCCTTCCCTTACAACTCCATATTTATGTTTGAAATCTCAGGATATGTTACCTGCGCGCTCGCCGCCTTCCCTTCCTCCACAGGAGATTTACAAGGCAGCCAGCCGGCAGAAGAGGGACAAAGAAGTAAATATAGTAATATGACAGATTTATTTTGGTTTGTTTTATGGGCTTGTGATCTTGCATGCTTTATGTGCTTCTCTATATCCGGGTTCTGTCATTCTTTTCCTGCCTGTTCACTCCTTTTAAAATTGCAAGTTGAGGAAGTTCTTGGAGGGAGGATATGGCCAAAGGAGAGGGAGAACCATGCAGTTTCCAAGCTATCTGCTTCATCGCAACACATGGTTTTTTTTTTTTTTTGCTTTCTTCCACTTCTCCTTACATTTGTGTATTTTTCTTGAACGTGAATACCTGGCTCCTGGCAGCATTTCTGTAGAAGAAGCTGTCCATTCATTCATTTTTTCTTTCTATTTTCAGTAATGGTTGTGTAGAAGCTGGCAGGAGTAAGGGTTCATGGTCTCCATCTGTGTCCTTCCTACAGGCGGTGCTCTCTTCTCTTTCTTCTAACTTTCCAGCAGAGGCTGTGGCTTGGTCCTCCCTGCCCTCTCCTTTACCAAGGGCCACAATGGAGGTGGCCCTCCATGTCCACTTCCCTGAAACAAAGCCATGGGGTGGGCAGCCCCTGCGGACCAGGCCGGGCAGGCTGGGTGGTGGGAGGTCTGTTGGAGGCTGGAGGCTTTGATGCAGAAAGATCGATCTTGAAGAGCCAAGGGGGCACTTAACCCTGCTGATTTTTTTTTTTTTTTTGCCGAAAAAAAAAAAAAAAAAAAAAGAAAAAAACTGGAACTAGAGGAAATGAGAAGTACCTGGGCAGAGAATTGCTTCAGAGACACCGAGGCCACCTGCCCCGTGGCCTGAAAGGCAGCACTTAAGGAAAATTATAGAGCAGGAGATAAGTGGGTGCCGGCTCCCCTCAGGTGACGGATGTCAGAGCGCATCATGAGTGACTCACGTTAAATGCTCCAGACGAACTAGCTGACAAGATACTCATGGAGTCACAGCAACGGTGCAAAATCACTTAGCGTTACCATCCCAGGGGAGCCCCAGCATTTCTGTCACCTTAAGCAAAACAGGCTTAAAACAAAACAAAGTGAAAGGCTCTTGGCAGGGTATCTATGGAAATGACTGGAAATTGCTGCTAGAAATTTCGGTTTTGCTTTCGTGTTCTTCCCAGGATGAGTGTTGCATGGTACTTTTCAGGAGGAAACCATGCTTGGAAAGACCCAGCTTGGAAAATGTGAGAGTTGAGGACGTTGCAGGCTTGTCCAGCACAAGCCACAGAGAGCCAGGGTGGCCGTTGACCCCCACGACCTGTAGCAGCCGGGGGTTTGCCCAGAGCATAGCCAGGGTCAGTTCAGACATGCTCAGATGACAAAGAGACAGACAGCCAGGCAGGGCTGGAGGCCCATGGCTGGGCAGTCCGCGGGTGTCCCTTCTCCCAGCACGCAAGGCTCATCTCAAGCTGCACGAAATTGCAGAAGACACTGGCAGTGTTAAAAACACACATGAGTGGACGGGTTGCTCCTGAGGGTGTCGTTACCGGGCCGGTGATGTGAGACGATAAAAGATATTAAGGGGACTTTTATGGGGTAACAAATGAGGGGCAGCTGGAGGGCCAGACACGGGGCAGGCGATGCGTGGGGGATGCCAGGGCCAGAGTGGACAGGAGGAAAAATGTGTGTGGCTGTCACAGGGACTTGGACACAGCATCCATCCCGAGGTTCATTATTACGATTGGTGTTCCCTCTGCTTGAATATTCAATATTTCCAACTCACTATATGAAGTGAATTAAAAAAATAGATTTATCTCTGGATTTTCTACAGATGGCCACTCAGAAGATTACACAAGCCCTGTGCCATCCCCCTAACCCCTGCTTTCTTCGGGAGAACGGATGAGTGTTTGGGGTGTTTCATCTGCTCCAACAATTTCCCAGTTTCCCATGGATCAACACTGACAGAAAACCCCAGATACGGATGACGGAAGGAAAATGAAGAGACTTAATTTTGAAAAGCTCTTGAACGCCTCAAGCCTTGTCTTCAAAATCTTTCAGAGACGGAGTGCTTGGAAAGGCGCCCGCCTCTGGCTCAGACCTGATGATTAGAAAAGAAAATTAAGTATTCTGTTTATATCGGGGGGATACCTGCTCAAAACATCCACCTTGATGGGCAAAAACGAGGTAAAGATACTGTTGCTTTGGGTTGCTGGAGGCAGCCGGGTGTCCTGGACTTTGAGGTGCTGGGGTCTGTGGTTCCCATCTTCTTACAGGTTCAAGGACTCAGCTGGGAATAAAGACCCCACGGCACACTCCCTGGGCACAGTTGGCAGCAAGGGGTGGCAGGAAGGGCCTTTCACTCTCAGTCCTGGGAAAAGGGCCCAAGTCATTGGCAGACAGCATTGAAAATTTGACATCAGCAACCCCTGCTCTCCCGGGCCAAGTGCCCACTGCTGGAAGGTTGGCAGTGGGAATTTGTTTGAAAGTAAAATCTGATCATTATCTACCTTTTAGGAAGAGTTTTTAAAAATTTTTTAATTTTTTAAATTTTATTTATTTTTTTGAGACTGAGTCTCGCTCTGACTCCCACGCTGGAGTGCAGTGGCATGATCTCGGCTCACTGCAACCTTCACCTCCTGGGTTCAAGTGAGTCTCCTGCCTCAGTTTCCCAAGTGGCTGGGACTACAGGTGCCTGCCACCATGCCTGGCTAATTTTTTGTATTTTTAGTAGAGATGGGGTTTCATCTTGTTGGCCAGGATGGTCTCCATCTCCTGACCTTGTGATCCACCTACCTCAGCCTCCCAAAGTGCTGGGATTACAGGCGTGAGCCACCGTGCCCGGTCCATTTTTAAAATGTTAATGCTTTGGATGAACCACATGCCAAAAAGTGTCTGAAAGAAAAGTGAACAGAACATCAAGGATGAATTTTCTAGTCTGGAAAAAACCCTGAAATAATCAGATTCCTTCTCACATTAAGCATTTATTTTCCAGATACAGTTTTTATCAGACACTTTCCAAATTGTTTAGATGTGAATTCTTGTCTTCTGTCTTTTATCGGCGGGATGGGGGTCCGTTGGGAAGGTGTGGAGATGAAACTGATAAGACGGTTTGGTGCATATAAACATTGTGCTCATCCTGCTTGCAAATTACTTGTCCACAGATTTTGTTTATATGTTCTCACCTTTTAAGAGGAAAAATTCCATTGATTTTCTGTTGAGCAAAGGTTTTCTCCTCTCTCTCTCTATTAAATATGCCAGTGCTTTAAACAGAGGGTTAAACAAATAACCTTCCTTGGGTAGGAAAGCTGAGAATAAGCATTATTTTGGGTCCTTTGATGTGAGAGTTATCACCGGTCCCCTTCTTCTTGGGACTATTAGAGATGCCACTGGAGTGGATAGGTCCAGATGAGAACTAAACGTGGCTGTGGGCAGATGAGCATCTGCATTGGGACTGGTTCAGACACTGGAGCCATCCTCTCTCCTCCAACTTCCTTAGGCAGGTGTAATCAGGTGAGAAGGTCAGGTGGTGGGTCTGCTGTAGCCAAGCTTGGCAGAGTTTTGGAGGCATGGGGCAAGGCACAGACACTAGGCCGTGGCACTTATGGTGGGGACAAGGAGGATTTACTAGGTTCTTGCTCTTTTCCTGACGTTTCCTGACGCTGCTTCCCGGAGTCTTCAATGAGAGTCACCTCTACATTCCTTCTACTTTCCATGCTCATTTGTTAAAAAAAATGTGTTCCAGACTCCTTCCCCTTCTGATAGCAAGCGCTCACAGAGTGCTGCCCTGTGTCGAGCCCTGCACGAGTGCACCGTGGGAGCATTCATGGACGAGACTCCTGTGGAGAGCTGGCACTGCTGATACAGCCAAGCCAGTGCAGGCTCTGCATCCAAGGGGCTCACAGGCTTAATAGAAGACCCCCAGCAAGCGAGATCAATGGAACGATTGCAACCAGAAGGGCAAGTGCCCTGACGGAGAATAAGGACCATAGCTGGAGTGGAAGTGGGGAGTGCAACCTGCCCACAATACAGGGGTCAGAAGTGGCCTCTCAGAGTCCATGCCCCACTCCCAGACAAAGAGAAGTCAGCAATTGGTGTCAAATCCATTTGGGAAACGCCAGACAAAAACTAAATTGGGGGAGAGAAAACCCATTAGAAATAAATGATGATTATTGCAGATATTTTTCCAGGCTAAAAAGTTTCTTCTTCAAATTCCATTTGTTTTTCTTCCAACCATCTTTGATGCCTTAGTCCACTAGATCCATCCAGATTAAAGTTTAATTGAGTTGGAAGCAGCCTGCCATGGTGGCAGGAGAGGGACAGCACTGCAGAGAGTGGGGATCTAATTGCCTTGCAGAGAGGACTGGGGCTGGGGAAGAGCAGGTCTGTTTTGAAGCATTATACAAGAGGGTGCTGGCATGAGATGGCCAGGAGGGGAGCCAGAGCCAGTTTGGTCCTCATCTTGAAGGGTTTTAAGGAGTCTGGAGTTTTAAAATTTGTTTTATTGTAAGGCAGAGCATTTAAGGAATTTAAGCAGGAGAGTGGCATGATCTGATTTCTGTTCCGATAAAACACCAGATGCCAAGTAAAATTAGAATTTCTGATAAAGAGGAAACAGATTTTTCTCATGCCTGCAATACCAGCACTTTGGGAGGCCAAGGCGGGCAGATCACCTGAGGTTGGGAGGTCGAGACCAGCCTGACCAACATGGAGAAACCCTGTCTCTACTAAAAATACAAAATTAGCTGGGCGTGGTGGCACGTACCTGTAATCCCAGCTACTCAGGAGGCTGAGGCAGGAGAATTGCTTGAACCTGGGAGGCGGAGGTTGCAGTGAGCCAAGATCGCACCATTACACTCCAGCCTGGGCAACAAGAGTGAAACTCCATTTCACAAAAACAAAAAACAAAACAAACAACAACAACAAAAAGACACAAAACAACAAAAAAAGAGGAAACAATGTTTTGGTATAAGTGTATCCCAAACATTGCATGAAACATTTTTTCAAACAGCTTTATTGAGATATAATTCACATACCATACAATTTACTCATGTAAAGCGTACAATTTGATGGTTTTTAGTGTATTCACAGACATGTGTAACACCACCACAGTCAATTTCAGAACATCTTCCTCACTTTTAAAACAGAAAAACAAAATCAGCTTGTACCCTTTATCTATCACCACCCTGTCTCCCTCATCACTCTTCCAGTGCTAAATAATCACTGATTCCTTTTCTCTGTAGATTCCCCCATTCTGGACTTTCATATGGATGGAATTGTATTAGTCTGTTCTGGCATTGCTATAAAGAACTACCTGAGACTGGGTAATTCATGCAGGAAAGAGGTTTAATTGACTCACGATTTTGCAGGCTGTATGGGAAGCAGGGCTGGGGGGGCCTCAGGAAACTTACAATCATGGCAGAAGGCAAAGGGGAAGCTGGCACATCTTACATGGCTGGAGCAGGAGGAAGAGAGGATTGAGAGGGAGGTGCTACACACTCTGAAACAACTAAGTCTCGTGAGAACCCACTATCATGAGAGCAGTAAGGAGGAAGTCCACCCCCATGATCCGATCACCTCCCACCAGGCCCCTTCTCCAACATTGGGGATTACAATTTGACCTGAGATTTGGGTGGGGACACAGGGCTAAACCATATCAAGATTCATAACATACATGACCTTTTGTAACTGACCTTTTTAAGTTAGCATTATGCTTTCCAGGTTTACGCATGCTAGAGTGTGCAACAGCTTTCCATTGATGATGGCTGAAGAGTATTCCACTGTGTGGATAGACTGCATTTTGTTTAGCCATTCATTTGTTGATGAACATTTGAGTTATTTCCATCTTTTGGCTCTCATGAATAATGCTGTTAACAACATTCAGACACAAGTTTTCATGTGAACACGTGTTTTCACTTCCCTTGGGTATATACCTATGTGTGGAACTGCTGGGTCCTATGTTTGAGACATCCTACACTAAAAACTATTCCTTGGTCTATCTGAAACTCACATGTAACAGAGCATCTGCATTTCATTTTGTTTTGTTTTTGAGGCACTGTCTTACTCTGTCGCCCAGACTGGAGTGCAGTGGCATGATCTCTCGGCTCACTGCCACCTCCGTCTCACAGGCTCAAGTGATTCTCCGGCCTCAGCCTCCTGAGTAGCTGGGATTACAGACATGCACCACTACTGCCTGGCTAATTTTTGTGTTTTTTTTTTTTTTTCTTAGTAGAGATAGGGTTTCACCATGTTGGCCAGGCTGGTCTCAAACTCCTGACCTCAAATGATCCACCCTCCTCGGCCTTCCAAAGTGCTAGGATTACAGGCATGAGCCACCATGCCTGGCCAAGCATCTGCATTTTTATTTGCTAAATCTGGCTACACTATTTGTGAGATTAGTGGAGAATTTGATAGAGGTTAGTCTTGAGTAAAAGGTGGGAGCTCTGCTAGGGACTGTTGCAATGGTCTGAGTGAGAGATGCAGGTCAGGGTTTGGGCAAGGGTGGGCTCTGAGGAGATAAAGAGAAGGGGATGGATCTGAGAGGGGCCACATAGGCTTTGTGATGGGTGGGACCTAAGGGCAGCAAGGGAGGAAGCAGTCAGAATGTTCTCAGGTTGGAGGGTCCAGGCTGGAGGAAAAGCATTCAAGGTGGCCCTACTGACTGTGACGAGGTCACTCTGGTAGGAATAGGCATGGGTGAGAGGGGCTAGGGTTAAGTTTTCCATATTTTGATGAGAAACACCTGCTGAGGTGTGGCCTCTGCAAGGAAGTTGTGAGTCTGGGCAGGAGGAGCAGGTTTGGGAGCTTCCAGCATAGAGAAAACATTTACATCTAGGAGAATTAAAATCCCAGGACATGTGTATGGGAAGGATGTGCAGAGAGACGTTCACCTTCTGAATCCCTGCTGTATGTCGGGAACACTGCAGTTGCTATTAGGGAACCAGCGATGAATAAACCGGGTTTTTGATACAAATTTTCTGCCTTGAGAGAGATTTCTCAGTAAATTTTCTTTAAGAAAGAAATGTTTTTTGCTATAGATAAAACAAGAGAAGGACACACTCCCAGTCTTGCTGGAGCCCATAGACAATGGCAATTGGCTCAGTGGATTTTGGGGTTTTCCATACTCACCACTATCCCAAGAGTGCTGGTGAAGGCAGTTGTGTTGTTCAAGGAAATTTCTAGAAGTTGGGGACATGGCAGGGGCACAGCACAGCTGCCTTCCCCAGCACTCTTTGGACAGTGGTGAGTATGGAAACCTCCAGATTCAACCCCAGAAGTTGGGGACATGGCAGGGGCAAGGAAAGAGGCCCAGGGGATGCTGCCTCTGGGTCGCGCTGATGGTTTCTAATCCTGCCAGGCACAACTGCCACAAGGACTCCTACGTGGAGCTATGAAGACTCTTCAGCTCTGCAGTGGGGTGGGTCTACTGAGTGCTGTCACACTCGTTGTGGGGGGCACCCTGCATGTCATTCTGTCCTTTCCAAAACATTGCCCATGCTCAGACACCCAAACTGGAAGCTCTGTGTGTCTTGCCCAGTATGACACTGGGTCGTTCTCTGGTCTGAGAAATCCCGGATAGAAAGATCCATCATCCCAGTCTCTCCAACGCCATCCCATAAAGACCTTTCTGGAGTGGTCTAGCCCATCCGATGAGGATTGATCGTACTATCTTGTTCATTTAGTTAGGTACAGGCAAAGAGACTCTTGCAACTTTGCTGCTCAGTGAATTCACCCCTAACTTTTGATGTGGTGCATCCATTTGCAATTTCAGTTTCCCTTTCACTGTTCTTCATCTCTTACTTGTGGGTTGACTTTCCACGTCCAGAAGGAGTGCTTGAGTTAGCGTTTCCTGCAGGTGCTAACCATGGCTTATTTGCTACTATGGATTTGAGAGAGCATCTCACGGTGTGGTGTACACGGCTCTGGGTTTTACCCAAGACCACCTTTCTGTCCCGTTCTCTGCTTGATGCCCATACCTAGAAAACCATGCTGGGTCCATAATGAAACTCAGTAAGCATTGGTGGAATGAATATTACTCCTTAGGCGTCACCCTGCAGTTTGGCTTTTGGCAGTTGTCTGCGAAGTGCTCACATTGCTTGGTGGGCACTTTTTTGAGGATGAGCATCTCAGTGCTGCTCACACTCCTCCCTAGAGGGCCTGGGCTGGGCTGGACGTACTGGCCTCTAGGTGTCAGGAGCCACATGAGGGTGAAGAGGGATGCTGGGGACCTTCTGTCGATAGAGGTTGCTTCTGTCCTTGATCATTGGAGCTCAGGTTTTCGTGGAGATGCCTGGCTCAGAGAGGGACAGAGAAGCTCCCCGTGCAGGCTGGAGGCCAACACTCATCTGAGAGCTTGTACACGGACCCCCGACCTGCAGCTGTCCAGCACTGTTGGGAAGGCGGTTCTAGTTGAGTGAGAGTGCCTACCTGATGGGCTGACCACCCATTCTCTGGATTTCTTAAGCTCTTGTCTTCTTTCTGGATGAATGATGGCAAGACTAGCTCCCCAGTGAAACATCTGCATGTATCAGTTGAACCAGTTACTTAAACTTCATAGAGCTCAGGGTTTTCTTCTAGAAATTGGGCTTAAATAGCAGCATATCCATTCCTGTCAGGATAACTGTGAAGATTTCATGAAACACTGACCACGATTCCCAATTATCCTCAGATCCTATGTTCTGGACATCATTCCCAATTATCCTCAGACCCTTTTGCTGCCTTTTCCAGTAGTAAATGACATTTCCATGCTCTCTCACTGACTGGTTTTCAGCCAGCACCAGCCAGTGAAAGCTTCTGGAAGGACATAAGCAGGGTTATTCCTCCATCCCCACCCTCCTGCTCTTTTCTGCTGGCACCTCCTACAGTACTGGCTTCTCTCCAGGTCCAGACCTGCCCTGCCCAGTGGCTGGTGGGGACAGCATCACCTTCTCCTTGCCTTTGTCCCTCTGGCACCAGGGGTGCTGGGGGCTCCAAGCAGTCCCCTCTCTGGCTCCTTGACTTTCTGGCACCTCTTAGATTCCTGTGTAGAATGGGGCTCAGTTTTCCTGATGGAATCTGGACTGCATAGAGCTATTATTATTATTGTGATTGTTATTAAGATTTTTACTTCATCAATTCTAAATTCTAAATTCATTTTCCCAGCTTCAACATGGAATTGAGAGTAAAATTCGAGGAAAGAAATTGAGTTTCCAGAAAATACTAACCCTACATCCAAGCAACAAGATGGCTTGGTGTGTGTGGACATTGCTATCCTCATTCCCAAGTGCCGGGAGCATCATGACCACCCATGTTTCCCAACACAGGCCAGGGTGTTTCTGACTCCTGGGAGGATTGGGCAGGCCGGCCTCTGGAGTCTTCATCTTGCCCCGCTCCACACCCTGGTGCTCCCTTTTGGCTCCCAGAACACACTCAGCAGGGATCAACCACCCACACACCTGCAGAGGCAGCTCAGCCAGCCATAAGACCAAAGAGGTTGAAGAAAACATACATCTTAACCCCCCATCTTAGGGAAAGGGGCCTGAGCCCAGAACTGTGCTTTCCTTAAACATTTCTTAGACAACTCCCCACATAGGTACCATTTTTCCAGGGCTTTCCTGGGCATTTCTCAGCATTCCTGGGCATTTCTCAGCACAGTGCTCTGCTCCCACCATGAAAGCTATCAGTTTTGAGTTGTAGCAGCTTTCTGGAGGCCAGCCATCAGAGGATGGCTCTGCATGTCCAGTGTCTAAACTTAGATGCCTGGCAGACTCAGACTCTGCAGCAGCAGCACACCCACGCAAGAAGGCAAGGCAGCCCACACACGACTATTATGCTCCCTTGATACAGGGATGGGGATTGTGCGGAGAAGATCCCACATATTAGCATGACCTGCAAGATCTAAGATTTGACCAATCTTTAGATTAAGATGCAAGTGTTAAAATGTGGTTGAAGGGTGACTCTCCCACCCCGAAGTCCCCAGGAGGGAAGAATATATACTGTTGTGGTGAATTTGGGCTTATTGCAGCAATAGGAAGCTGGCAACCAGAACTCAGGGGACTTCTGGGGACCTATTGGTTGTGCTTTTTAATTTCAGAGAATAATAACTAAGAAGGCATCCCAATAATTACAGCCCAGGTGTGCAAGGCCCACTGTTTGTGCTCAGTAACGCAACTCCATTTTCCATCTATGTAACAGAGGTGCTGAAACTGTGAAAGATCTGTCATTCTGGTTCCAGACCTGGCCAGGAGACTGCATCATCTCCAAATATTAGTGATTTGCTTAAAACTAAGAAGGAAAACCAAGCCACCTGTCTCCTACCTTCTTAGGCAGCATTTTCACCTTTCACCCTTCATGGGGCTGCTTTGTCTTCATGGGTTCTAATTTCAAGATGAATGATTGAGAGAGGTCAGGCCCAGGCTTTCTAAAGCGGTTTGGATTTTCTAGGGAATCTGCGGGTTTACCTTATCACTGATAGCTCCCTTGAGTTACTACATTCTTACATCAACTCTGCAAATTTGGGTCAGAGAACATCTTATTTAATGGATAGGAGTGTCCACACAAGAATCAGAGAAAAGCTCAACCCCAAGAGCTGGATTCAGACACTGTAAGGCTCTTTATGAATGTTTGTTAACTTAGTTATTGTATTAGTCTGTTTTCACGCTGCCAATAAAAACATACCCAAGACTGGGTAATTAAAGAAGGAAAAAGGTTTAATTGACTCACAGTTCAGCATAGCTGGGGAGGTCTCAGGAAACTTACAATCATGGCAGAAGGAGAAGCAACACATCCTTCTTCACATGGCAGCAGTAAGGAGAAGAATGAGAACCAAGCAAAGGGGGCAGCCCCTTATAAAACCATGAGCTCTTGTGAGAACTCACTCACTATCATGACAACAGCATGGAGGGAACAAGCCCCACGATTCAATCACCTCCCACTGGGTCCCTCTCACCACACGTGGGGATTATGGAAACTACAATTCAAGACGAGATTTGGGTGGGGACGCAGACAAATCATATCAGTTATCATTTTGCCAGATAATTTCTTCTCATCTAATTCAACCAAAATAATGGAGCTGAAGAGTCTAGAGTGACAAAGAAAAGAACTGAGACTGGCAGGAAGCACACAGTATTGATTGAGGCTGGGCACTGAGGTTGGGCACTCCGCTTCCGACTCTGGGTTTTGGTCCCAAAGCTTCAGAGTACAAGGCCACCAAGACTCATTTTAAGGACAGGACATTACTGTGGGAGGGGCTCTTTATTGTTCAGCCTATTACAAGCCCTCACACCCCACCAGATTGTGGGGGGGCCTGTCTGGACTTAAGAATGGGCAAAAACCTACTATGTCATGAAATGAACACTTAGACCAAAATTCCCAAGGCTACACTGCTCCCTGGCCCCAAGTAGTAGGGGGATGGAGACAACAGGAAAGCATGCAGTTGGCTTTACTATGGTGCAAAAGGAATGTTCTCATTGCCAGGTACCTTAGTGCAGGACCATGAGGGACCCCCTGAGCCATGGGAATCTCTTTTTCTCGTCTCATCCTCCTGAAGTCATCCCAAGACCATCAAGACGGGTCAGGCCAGCAGGTGTCACCTGCATTTACAGGGTTGTGCCCGCTGTGCGCCCAGCAGCCTGTTGGATAACGCAGTCCCCAACTTGGAGGCTGCCATCCAAATGTGTCCTTCCCATAATGCCTGGAGGGTCCACTCCTGCTTATCATTTCCTCACAGAGGAAAGGAAGGGGGACCCCACAGCCTCCCACAGGGTGGAGAACCAGGGCCTCCTTCTGTCTGCTTGGTGGTCATTTCCCTGCGCAGCCAGGCTTTCAGCTTTCTGCATGTAATTATTTCCAAAATGAGGCTTAAAACCCGTTCTGTTTTTCTTGTCCCCTGTTAGTGATTTACTAACAGATGTGGCTGTGGTCCTGACCTCGGAGGAGTTTTTTATCTGCCAGTTGTAAATATAAGGTATGCAAATACAGCCGCCATTCAGGCTGTATCCACAATCCAACTGAAGTGGTCCCATCATAAATTAAACACGTGTTTGTGTTAGCAAGTGCCAATCTTCATGGGGCCATGTATAACCTAATCACAACCATTGAACTCTCTCTTACAGGTGCCTGGTAGTGGCAGGCACGCAGCAGCCAATTGGCAGAGTGTGGGGTGTGCTGTCCTCCCCTCAGAACTCCCCAGGCAAGGGACACATCCTTTCCATGACAGGCTTGGGCAGAAATAGCAGTTTGTATGTCTGATTTGTAGAAATAAACAAGTTGTCTTGCTTGTCTCCCCACTCCCACCACCGCTGCCTAATGTTGGTGACAGGAAGAGCCATAGAATCTTAATGGTGAACAATAATTTTTACCTTGATACTAAATGGGTTTGACCTGGCCTGGCCACCTCTTTGAAACAGGTCTGTGGAGCAGCAGGCACATTGGAAAGTTTATACTTTGGGGATCTGGTCGACAAGCTGGAAGCCGTGAAAGGACAAGTTACTAAAATAGATAGTGATGGCTTTGGACTGCGGCACAGACGTGGTGTCAATTAAGGCAGCTTGGGCTCTGTGTCTGTTGGAGGAGGTGTTGTGTGTGGCTTAGGGGGTTGAGAAATATGCCCTTTGGACTTGTTTTACCTTTCCTGTCACCAGAGGAGTGGGATTGACATTGTGCCACATCAAGCTCTGTTTCCACTCTGGGATAATTACCTGTAATTTCTGGGCAACTGGGAGCTTGGAGTGTGTGCACACCTGCACACTTCTGATAAGGCATGAGCCCCTAAGGGCAAGCCTGGGTCTGGGGTCCTAAATGATCTCTAAATGTGTTCCATCTCCATATGTCTGTTGAGTGGGACCGAATACTGCCCTGCAAAGTGGAGTTAGGATCCAAAGCCCCCTTGGCAGAGGCAAAACCTGCCTAACTTGAGGGAGCCTGTCAAGGAGGGTGAGGGTCCTGGGGAGGACTTTGTAGGCATGGGCTCACTTAAATGAGAGGAATGGGAAGGAAAGAGCAAAACTGATGGTCAGAATGGTCCGGATACTTTGCTTGGAAAATATTCTTCAAATGAAGTTCTTTCATGCAAGCTCTAGAAAACATAGGCTCTTAAATTTGCATTTGTAAGGAAGGAAAGCAAATTTGCAGCTTAGAAGGGAGATAAACTGGACAATGTGCTGTGTATTAACTCAAAGGGTATAAAATAAAGAATATTTGACAGGCTATGTGGGATGCTGTAAAAATATTAGTCTGAAATAATCATGTGATTAAAAACAACTTAGAAAGGCCGGGTGCAGTGGCTCACGCCTGTAATCCTAGCACTGTGGGAGGCCGAGGCGGGTGAATCACCAGGTCAGGAGATCGAGACCATCCTGGCCAACGTGGTAAAACCCCGCGTCTACTAAAAATACGAAAATTAGCTGGCATGGTGGCATGCATCTGTAGTTCCAGCTACTCGGAGGCTGAGGCAAGAGAATCGCTTGAACCCGGGAGGTTGCAGTGAGCTGAGATCATGCCACTGCACTCCAGCCTGGGCAACAGAGTGAGACTCTGTCTCAAAAGAGTAGGGACTCTGTCTCAAAAGAACAAAAGAAAACAAAAACAACAACAACGACAACAACAAAAAACAACTTAGAGAAAGGCCACATATGAAAACATTAAGTAGACATCATTAAATTTGGGGAAAGGAGAAAGGATAGAGGTGAGAAAGGGTGTGCTCGGTCCAAGATCATGTCTTTTCCCCCAACTCTGTGCAGGCTTGTGGCTGAACATGGGCGTCACGCTGAGTCCTCTGAGGGCTGGGGTCCTGGAACTCTTCATTTCCTGGAAGCATAAGTGTGTGAGGTGAGGCTGCTGAGAAGTGAGGAAGTAGCCCTGCTGGTGCTGACCGGGAGCATGGAATGTCCACAGGTCAGTTGGGACCCACATCGGGAGTTCCAGTGTCCAAAGCACCCGCCTTAGGCATCCCTTTGCCCCGCTGTGGAGCCTTAGAGAGAGAGAGAGAGAGAGAAGCTCTGTGCAGTTAATTCCTCTGGTTCTATGAAGGATTCCCCTTATTTCAAGAACACTTGGTTGTGATTTATATTCTATTTCCAATAAGAAGTTTCTCAGCTGAGATCCAACACAGGAAACGGAAGCAAGCATCTTTACAAGTCCCCTTCTATGAAGGAATGGGTTTGCCCCACGGCTGCCTCACTTGATGCTTCTGAGATTCCTTTAGAGTCTCCCAGAAAGGGGGAGAGAAGCCCAGAACCTCGCAGGAGCCCCTATCCCTCATTTCCAAACACTACTTGAAAATCAACTCAAGATGAGGGTTAGGGATTAAATGGAAAGTACCTTATAAGATCTAGAAGTGAAGACGGCCTTTCTGTGCGAGAGAGTGAAGGCAGGTGACCTTAAAAACACTGCTGACAGACCTGAGTAAATGAAAGACCCCAGAGAGCACAGTGTCCCAATGCCAGAAAGAGACTCCAAGCAAAGGGGAACCTGGGGGAACATGAGCTACCTCCGTGACAGCAGATGTTTTTAAAAATTAACAAATTATTCAGAAAAATATAAATGTTTTCATAGAAAAATGGGCAGTGAACAAGTAATACAGAAAATAAAAACCACAAATGGCCAGTGAAGACTAAAAAATATTTCACTTACAATGCAATAAGTCATATTAAACGAGATTTTTCACCTTTAAAATGAGTAAAGGTGTGTGTGTGTGTGTGTGTATAAAAGTTCAGGGAAATTGCTAGTCTCAAAGAGCTGGTGTGAATGTGAATTAATACAGCACTTCTGTGGGATGATTTTGGCAATATGTTCCAAACACCTTAAAAATGGATGCACGCTTGACCGTGTAATTCCACATGTAATAATTTAGCCAAAGAATTCATTGTAGGGTCTGCATGAGCATTTCCCATGAACGTGCACACAAGTGTTTGCTGCAATGTTTGATAATAAAACATTGGAAACTACCTATTTGTTCAAAAACACAGGGTTAGTGACATAAACTACAGTGTGTCCTACTGCCCCAGATTAGTGATTCTTAATCTGTGCCCATAAAAGCTTCTGGGTTGCCCTGGGGAGTCCCTTCAAGGGCCACAGGAGACCAACTTTGGGGATATTACTCTGATTTGATTTTATTGACATGAAAGTCTTAATTTGAACAAAACTTTTCCTCACTTTAATAAGGTTTAAGTCCACAATTGCAGAGAGATGTTTAATCACATGGAAAGTTGCCTGAGATATAGTTGTTTTAAAGACTGTTTATAAGATAATGCCCAATGTACAACTCTGTGGTCCTGAAGCACCGATCCTACAGCCCACAACTTCCACCCCTCCTGATGGCACCCTCCACTGGGATGATGTCCTCTCCTGCAGACCTGCCCTCCTCTGCCCACTGAGACCCCCAGCCCATGATCTGAGCATGCCTCCCCAGCACTGCTGCTAGAAGCTGCACAGTGTGGGGCTCATGCCTGGGGCTCAAGGCTGGATCCTGGCTTCACCTGCTGTTGCGCAAGCTCCTCTGTGCCTCAGTGTCCTCATTGGCAAATGAGTGTGCTGACAGCTCCTCCTTCCTCAGGTAACTGGGGATTAAACGAGTGTATAGATACTCAAATAATGCCATAGATATTTAAACATAGATACCCTCCTCCCTTGGTATGCATGGGGATTTGTTTCCCCACAGATAGGAAAATCCACAGATGCTCAAGTCTTTTACATAGAATGGTGTAGTATTTGCATGTAACCTACACACATCGTCCCCAAAACTTTAAACCATCTCTAGATTGCCCGTAATAGCTAATACGCTGTAGATGTTATGTAAATAACTGTTATATCGTATCATTTAGGCAATAATGACAAGAAAGAAAAGCCTGTACTTGTTCAGTGCAAAAGCAAACCATCTACTTTTTCCTGAATATTTTTAATCTCAGGTTGACTGTTGAACCCACACATGGGGAACCCACGGATACAGAGGACTGACCGTGCATGTGTGTGTGTGCATGTGAGTGTGCATGTGTGTGTGTTTGTGTGTGTATTGTTCTTCATAGATTCGTATATTTATATATATTCACCTCATGCTGTATGCCAATATATACATGTATTTATTATATAATTCTGATTATAGACATATTTTATATCCTCATTTAATCATACACATATCTAATCATGGCTATTTTTGTACCATATATAAATATACTTATTTGTGTGTGTGTTTGTGTGATGAGTGCATTGTGCTAACAGTATATATCTCGGGAAGAATTTCATAGGGTCTTGTAATACACACTCATTCAATCCTATGCCCTGCTCTGGTGCCCAGCACACAGCAAGCACTCTACATAGGTGAGCAGTTACTGCTATTGTCCTTTAACGTTTGATTCCAGATCCTGGGCCACCTCTGCCCAACCCCCTGCTGTACTTTCCCCAACCCCTATTGCACTTTCTCCTCCCCCTCAAAATTTAAGGCAGCGTCTCACCTGGTGCCCAGGATGTGGCACCTGCTGCCTCTGAGGCCTTCCTTTTTACCACTCTCCCCTTTGCTGGCTCTGCTCCAGGTGTTCTGGCTTCAGCTTATCCTCAGACAATGCCCTGTGTTCCACTTCAGGCCCTTTGCATGAGCTGTTCCTGCTGACACATGCTTGTCACCTCAACTCTGCCAGTGGCGCCATAACAGAGACACCCTCCCCAGGCCCTAGATCTAGGAGCACCTCCTTCATCTCTCTTGACTCTTTTTCCACAAAGCCCCTGGAACAGATCACCATGTGACTGCTTGCCAATTTACTGTCAAGTTCCCAGCCTGAGCTGTAAGTTCCATGAGGCCCAATGTGGCTGCTTTGCAGTATTCTTGCAGTGTGAACAGTGCTCCCATAGGGTGAACAGTGCTCTCACAGGGTGAAGAGTGTTCCCACAGTGTGAATAGTGCTCTCGCAGGGTAAACAGTCCTTCCCTGGGGTGAACAGTGCTCCCACAGGGTGAAGAGTATTCCCACAGTGTGAATAGTGCTCTCACAGGGTGAACAGTCCTTCCCTGGGGTGAACAGTGCTCCCGCAGGGTGAAGAGTATTCCCACAGTGTGAATAGTGCTCTCACAGGGTAAACAGTCCTTCCCTGGGGTGAATAGTGCTCCCACAGGGTGAACAATGCTGCCATAGGGTGAATGATGCTCCCACAGGGTGAAGACTGTTCCCACAGTGTGAATAGTGCTTTTGTAGGGTAAACAGTCCTTCCCTAGGGTGATTAGTGCTCCCACAGGGTGAACAGTGCTCCCAAAGGGTGAACAGTCCTTCCCTGGGGTGAACAGTGCTCCTGCAGGGTGAAGAGTGTTCCCACAGTGTGAATAGTGCTTTTGCAAGGTAAACAGTCCTTCCCTAGGGTGATTAGTGCTCCCACAGGGTGAACAGTGCTCCCAAAGGGTGAATAGTCCTTCCCTGGGGTGAACAGTGCTCCTGCAGGGTGAGCAGTGCTGCCATAAGGTGAATGATGCTCCCACAGGTGAAGAGTGTTCCCACAGTGTGAATAGTGCTCTCACTATAAACAGTCATTCCCTGGGGTGAACAGTGATCCCACAGGGTGAACAGTGCTGCCATAGGGTGAACAGTGCTGCCATAGGGTGAACAGTGCTCCCACAGGGTGAACAGTTCTCTCACAGGGTGAACAGTGCTCCCACAGGGTAAACAGTCTTTCCCTGGGGTGAACAGTGCTCCTGCAGGGTGAACAATACTCCCACATGTAAAGCGTGTCCCCGCAAGCATGGCCTCAAGAAATATTTGAGAAGTGAGTGCAATGTGCTAACAGAAGGATTTTAGTTCTTTTATTTAGCTTTTATGTATCTTACTAATTTTCAATAATGTACATGAAACAAATGAGAGTTACCTTTTAAAATCGGTTGAAGAATGGAGACAACCTGAGAGCCAGGGGGAGGGTGATCTGAACACTGTGTCTTTTAAGTTTCAGACCCAGTTATCTTCCAAGTCTACCTTATTGTAGATGGGCTGCAAAATGTTTCTCATTCTGAAGCTTCCCACCCCATCAGATAGATAATTTATTGCAGATAAAGTTTTTTTTTGATATGTATTTAAATAACCAGATCCTCACTTCTCTTCTACAAGTGAACGCTAGCTTGAAAATAGAGATAGCTGAGAAATAAAGACGGGGGAAATACACTTACCCTGTTTTTGTATTGTCTAGTTGTCTGTACCATGGGACTTTGTACAGATGTGAGAGCAATATGAGTAGAGGACAGGGCAGAGCAGTGGGAAGACAGCATCCGGAGCTAGGAATGTTTCGGAAGACATCAGAAATTCTTGGCGAGACCTACCACATAATTTACTGGATTCCTGTTGAAAAATTATGAAGAATTTCAAGAGGACTACAGGAGAGCATGAAACCATTTGGCTTTCGAAGTTGGGAACCTGTGCAACAGCTCAGGTTGGGCATTTGTGAAGCCGGTCCTGAGTCCTGGGGAATAGAAGTCAAAGGGCATTGACCGCCCCCGCAGCAGCTGATAGTGGAGAGGCTATCTAAGGATGTGGCATGTTGGGGCATTCAGAGTGGGCCTGGGAAAGAAATTAACACTGATATTTGGATCAAATCCATTCTTCATATTGACTTATGGAAAGGGACACAGCTGAATGCCGGGTGATAGAGAAATACGACATCCTCACAGCCGGTGACAAGAAGAAGGTTGGGCTGGTCAAGGCAGGAACAGCTTGTTAGGGCAAGGGCCACAGCTCCTCCGTGTGTGTGAGCCTGTGGCCTCTGCCATGTCCACTCAGGGGAAAGGGCGGAGGCAGAACAAGGTGTTGCATGCACAGAACAATCCAAACAGAAAGAATGCAAGAAAGGAAAGGAACGTTCTGGAATAATGGAGAAGTGCTACAGACTCATCAGCCAGTAGTGCCCAGGCCAAGTCAGACAGAAAAAAAATTAAGTCCAAGCAAATCATGTGGTGAAACCCTGTGAAGTGGACATTCCCTTGAACCCTTTTAGCAATCCTAAAGGTGTTCTCCATTTCTGAGGAGTTCGGGTATACCATTTTTTGACTCTCCCTCTCTGTGACCCTCCCATTTTCATCTGTTCTTTTTAATTACTGTGTTCTGGCCTCTTCTGGTTTAATTGCTCAGTGTCTGTCATGTGGCGGGCATCTCATTAATAGGACGCCTTCTTCGGTTCTTATTTAGCAGAAGATGATCCATGACCCGTGCTCAGTGTGCGGCTTTGCAGAGCTGGCTTCTGTTCCAGATGACTTGCTGAGTTAGCAGGGCTGGCTGGGCTGCTGAACAGTCCTCCCGGTGTTCCATATGCACAGGGATGCTAATTAGTGAGGAGGACCCTCCGCAAGTTCACGCGGAGAGACCATCAAAGTTTCAGAGCTTCTCTCCAAAGGACTGGATCTTTCCACAGTCTCTGTCTTCCATTTCTTCTTTTCCTGTGCCTTATTGAGAGATCGTTTTTTTTCTTCTCATTTTGTTCCCCAATCCATTCACCTCCTCAGGCCACAGTGGCCAAGTCTTCCATCTGTCACCAAGTCATCCCTCACTCCCCGGACACTGAGTGTCTACGTAAAATGCCCATGCCAGTGCTGGGTCCCAAGGCGCTGCTGGAGAGGGGGCGGTGGCTGTTATTGAGGTTGCTGTGTGGTTTATGTTTTCCTGAGGCCGATGGAATCTGCCTCAGGAAACATGTACATAATTCTTTTGTTTTTGACTTTCTTTTTATTTTTTTTTGAGACGGAGTCTTGCTCTGTCATCCAGGCTGGAGTATGGTGGCGCAATCTCGGCTCACTGCAAGCTCCGTCTCCCGAGTTCATGCCATCCTCCTGCCTCAGGCTCCTGAGTAGCTGGGACTACAGGCGCCTGCCACCACGCCCGGCTAATTTTTTTGTATTTTTAGTAGAGATGGGGTTTCACCGTGTTAGCCAGGATGGTCTCGATCTCCTGACCTTGTGATCCGCCCGCCTCGGTCTCCCAAAGTGCTGGGATTACAGGCACGAGCCATCGTGCCCGGCCTTGTTTTTGACTTTTAAAAAGGAGTCTGACCACAATGAGACGCCACTTCAGATCCATTAGAGTGGCTCCTAGCGAAAAAACAAAATCACAAGTGTTGGTGAGAATGTGGAAGCATTAGAACCCTTGTGCACTGTTGGTGGGAATGTCAAATGGTGCATCACTATGGAAAATTAAAACCAGAATAACCATATGATTCAGCCATTTCACTTGTGGGTATATACCCAAAAGAAGTGGAAGCAGGAACTTGCACAGGTACTCACACCCCCATGTTTATAGCAGCATTATTCACGATAACCAAAAGGTAGAAGCAACCCGAGTGTCCATCAGTGGATGAATGGAGAAATAAAATATAGTGTATCCATGGAGTGGAATGGGATTCAGCCTTAAAAAGGAAGGAAACGCCAACACATGCTACAACCTGCATGAACCTTAAGGACCTTATACTCAGTAAAATAAGCCAGTCACAAAAGCACAAATACTGTATACTTCCACCTGTATCAAGTTCCTAGAGGAGTCAGATTTATACAGAAAGGAAGAGGAATGGTGGTTGTCAGGGGCCGGGGGCAGGAGGAATGGACAGTTTGGGTTTCATGGGGCCAGAGCTTCTGTGAATGGTGGTTGTCAGGGGTCAGGGATGGGAGGAATGGACAGTTTGTGTTTCACTGGGACAGAGTTTCTGTGAATGGTGGTTGTCAGGGGTCGGGGGCGGGAGGAATGGACAGTGTGT
Organism: Pongo abelii; assembly: GCF_028885655.2. NCBI lineage: Eukaryota > Metazoa > Chordata > Mammalia > Primates > Hominidae > Pongo > Pongo abelii. The sequence continues at coordinate 135,507,999 of NC_071993.2, forward strand.
GTTTTACGGGGCCAAAGTTTCTGTTTTAAAAGTTGAAAATGTTTTGGAGATGGATGGTGGTGTTGGCTGCACAACACTGAGAGTGTACTTCATGCCACTGCACTGCACACCTAGAAATGGTAAGATTGTAAATTTCATGTTACATGTGTTTTATCACAGTTTTAAAAATGAAGCCCAAATCCCTGGAGGAAATCTTGAGAAATATTTTACATGAATAGAAATTAGAAGGAACTCAAGAGTGGCAGGCAGGCACCGCCTCCTGATGAAAATTTGTCTCCTACATCAGTGCCTTCCACATAAATTAATGAAACCTCCCAGACAGTCTGTTGGTGACTGAGAGGGAACCAATGGGATCTTGGGGAGGGTCATAGGATGTCTAGGTTTGTCAGGATACAGAGTCCCTTGCCCAGGAACATGCAGGCGCTGGCTGGCAGCCCGGCTTCTGCTTCGCCCGGAGTCCGGGCATCACGGAGATTCATCTTCGTCCTGGCACCCACCACGCGGTGCCCAGCCAGCCCTGCACTTGGTCGGCCCTGCTCGAGAATCCAACCTGGTTCCATTTTCAATTTTGGAAGCGTTGTTGTGGATTAAAAACCGGTCAAATGATGGGAAAGAGTCAGAGAGAACAGCTGCTCTGTCCCCGCCATCCTGCCAAGGCCTAAATGAGCCTCCAGGAAGCTTCAGAGAGATGAAGGATGCATTTCCTAGCAGGAGTGATGCATGACCCAGGAATGGCGAGTCACATCAGGGGCTTGTGGCACCCTGGGGAGGACCTGTCGGTGCAGCACCAACTGGCTGCCAGTGCCCATGCACACACAATGGAAACTTGATCAGTCAAGTTTCTGATGAAACTTTAAGGACTGTAACAATAGGGATATATGACAACCTTGGCTGTTCCTAATGAGGTGGTTAATCTATTTAGCTCTTCATAAAACGATGCACAAGGACGGGATACACGAAGCAACCAGTCATTTGCTGTCACCTGAGTGTTGGTACATTTTCTCCACCTCTTTTTTGCCTGTCTTTTACGTGTAAACTTCATCTTCACTTGAATAGCTTAAAGAGCACTGGACACTTTGGTGTATAAGTCAAAGATGGAACTTCAAGATTGTCTTCTCCTGACCCATGTTGAGGGAGCTGTCAATCAATAGGTTGTGTGGATAACAAAAAATGAATTTTTGTTTCTTGTCTGGCACAGGCTCAGCCTCAGCACCAAAGCCCAGGTGCCCCTTGGACACCTCAACTTCAGTTGCGGCTTCCTCCTGAGGAGTTGGGGTAGGGCACCCTTCCCAAGCATCCTCCGAAGACCTTCTGTAAAACTCTCAATTTCAAGGCTGTGCAGAGCCAGATGTGGGTCTTTTTTGATGGGGGAGCCATTTGCCCAGGCAGGTCTTCAGGCAGGAGAAAACAAGCCCACCTCTGCCTCCGAGGCCACTGGATCTAAAGGATACTTCAGTGTTGGCTTCTCTCCAAGTGAGACTTCTTTCTGCTGGAGCAGAACAGTGCAGTGGAGGTGGGAGGCAGGAGGATGCCCCAGGAAAGAGGTTAGACACGAGACATGAAGAGTGGGAGGAGAAGGCTGAGCCAGGGGCTACTAGTGGCTGCCACCATCAACAGCAAATAACTTTGGATATGGAATTCTAGGTAGAATTTTCATTGTTGTTTGACCTTATTTACTATTAAAATGATATTAAAGCATAATTTAGACAATAGTTTTTTCTTTTTTTTTTACACAAAGATGTTTATTTTTGGTGTTCCCATTCACTTTTTATTCATATCTGCTAACAGTAGCATGCTTTCTCATTTAACATGAGAAAATAATAAAAAATAATTGTGATGGCTATAATGTACATATGTAATTTTAGATAGTTTCAAAAAGTAGATCTAGTTGACATATCATATTTAAGAGTTCCCTCTGCTGTAGATTTTAGGTTATTTTTAATCTTCAGTTATTATGAAAAGATAGGAAATATATGTCTTTGTAAAAATAGGTTTTTTTTCATTTTGAGTTAATTTCTTTCTTTTTCTTTTTTTTTTTTTTTTTTTAGACAGTCTTGCTCTGTCACCCAGGCTGGAATGCAGTGGCACAGTCTTGGCTCACTGTAACCTCCCCCTCCCAGATTCAAATGATTCTTGTGCCTTGGCCTCCTGAGTGGCTGGGATTACAGGCATGTGCCACTATGTCTGGCTAATTTTTGTATTTTTAGTAGAGACGAAGTTTCACCATGTTGCCCAGGCTGGTCTTGAACTCCTGACCTCAGGTGATCCACACATCTCGGCCTCCCAAACTGCTGGGATTACAGGTGTGAGCCATCATGCCCGGCCAGTTTTGAGTTTATTTCTGATGTCAGATAATTTTTATCGGTGCAAAGGTGTTGTCCTGCTGCTATTGTCACTATCAGCAAGAAATGAGTGTCCCTGTTCCTACAGCCTCATCTGCATTGGGTTTTAGGATTAACACTTATTTTCAAACTGATTTTTATGTGCATCATTTTAATGAGTACGTCCTTCAGGAGGTAGCTGACTGGAGCAGTAATCGTATGTCTGGAATCTTCTGTTTCTTGTCTTAGCTACACTAGTCTGTAAATATTTATTCATGCTAGCATTTGGAAGTCCTGCTGTACTCAGCTTTGGACATGCTTTGGCAGAAAGCACAGATGAGGTTCTGTCTGTGATGGTCTAGCTGGGGAGTAGAAAGGTGAGCACATAAGTCATTATACAATCATAGATGATGATGTGTTCCACAAAGGACAAGGAAATGTGTTGTGAGAGGGAGTACCCAGGCAGACTTGCTCCAGATAGGAGTTCAGGGAAGGAGTCTCCGAGGAAAGTGGAATGAGGCTGAGGAGGCGGTGGTGGAAGGGAAGTGGAAGGACTCTCCCGGCAGAGGGAAGAGAAGGTGCGAGGGTCAAGGGTGGGAAACGGCACCACAGCCGAGGTCCCCAGAGAATGGGAAGAGGTAGTAACATGGTTAGAAAAGTAGGCGGGGATTAGATCCTGACCTTGCAGTCTGGGTGGAGGAGTAGGATTGGTCTTTCAGTACCAGTAGAAACACAGTGAATTGCCTACACACATTCTCATAAGAGCACAGGTTTTTGCTGTTTATATCTTGACCCAAGACAATTTCCCTGAATCCACTTGGGAGGTTTCTGGGGGACCAGCTAGGGGACAAATTTGACCAGCTAAGTTGCCTGGACCTAGAGAATGGCTTTCCACTTGAGATCCTGGCATTTCATTGCTAGGTTGTGGTCTGCTTCAAACCCTTCACACCAAACTGTAGATAAATTTTGCAAGATAAATGCCTTGCAGATGACCACGTTGATATCTTGCTTTAGATGTAGACAACTGGAAAGTAGCTTAGAGTGCTTCTGTAAAAGTGGAAGTCACAAGGACTTAGCCTAGGTCAATTTTTTACTTGTCAAAAATAGCATAGTTACATCAAAGATACCTAGAGAAACTTTCTCTAGGCTTGAAAAAAAAAATCCCTTCTCTTCCAGGGAAGTCTACTTAATGTGACCACTTACTGCTTTTTTACTCCAACCTGTGTATCCACATCAGAACCAAACTCTTCCATTACAGAGGACTGCCTCTGGGTCCTTCTGATAACTGTGCCGCAGCACTTCTGCCTGTGGGTCTCAAAATGACTCATTTTCCCACGAGTTGTGTTTATAATCTTGTACAGTTTGGGGAATTAATCTGAAAAAGAGACTGGGCTGGCAATAAAAATGTAGCAAATGAATTGCTAATTATTATAACCATCGCTCTGAGCTTTTGTTTGTTACCTGCTGCCTGCCTATGTTGCTTCTGTTAAAAAAAAATAGCCATGCATTATTATGGTTTTGAATTAAACATGTTGATAAACAACCATATTCAGAATCATACAGACATCTGATGTCAGTGGACATTTGTGTTTCAACTTGTTGTAGTCCATAAATCTAATTTTGAATTTTAATTTGTTATTGAGGTGTAATACATACAATAGAATGTGTAAAGGCTATTACTAATCTTCAACGCACAGTCTGATAAAATTTTATCTCTATGTACACTCTGATCAAGATATACGGCATTTCCAGCCCCTAGAGGTTTCCTCCATTCCCCTCTTATTCAATACAACCCTCCCCAAGGGAGCCACTATCCTGAGTTCTTTCATCATCCGTTAGTTTTTCTTGCTCCTTACTTTTATATAAATAGAATCATGCAATATGTACTATTTTGTGCTTGGCTTCTTTCCCTCAACATAATAACGTAGTAACAGAGACTCAGGCTTGTTACATGTATCAGCAGCCCGTTTTCCATTCAGTTCCACGGTTTGTTTATTTGTATTCCTGTTGATGGACGTCTGGATTGTTTCCAGTTTGGGGCTATGACAAATAGGGCTGCTATAACTATCCTTGTCCTTTTTGGACATGTAAACTCATTTTTCTTGGATATGTCTAGGTGTGGAATTACCGGGTCATAGGGTGGGTGTATGTTTAGCTTTAGTAGATCCTGCCAAACCCTTTTTAAAAGTGGTTGAACTAATTTACACTCCCACCAGCAGTATATTAATAGCTCCCATTGCTGTGTATCTTTGCCAACTCTTGGCCTTGTCTCGCAATTAATTTAATATGAGTATATGTAAGGGGTGTGTGTGTGTCCAGGGTGAAAGGGGGAATAGGATGTCTAGTAAGTGCTGAGATTATACTGGGTGCCTTAACTCTTTAGGCCTGGGTTTCAGGAACGATGGTCAGAGATGAGGGGTGGGGTCCATCTGGAAGGTGGTGTTGGCTGGGAGTGAAGCCAAGGGATGAGACACTCCCTGAGGACAGCGAAGCAGGGTGTTTTCAGCACCACTTGGATACCTACATAAGATGCCCAAATATACAAAGAATATTTTGGAAGAATTTTTGCCTTACCTGGAGTTATAAGTAAGGGTGCTGGCAAGAAATAGATCGCATACTGGCATTAGTCTGTTCTTTCACTGCTGTAAAGACATACCTGAGACTGGGCAATTTAGAAGTAAAAGAGGCTTAGTTAGCTTATGGTTCTGCTGGATATACAGGCTCTGCTTCTGGGGAGGCCTCAGGAAACTTACAATTATGGTGGAGGGTGAAGAGGGAGCAAGCATGTCTTACATGGTGGGAGCAGGAGGAAGAGAGCAAGGGGGAGGTGCTACACACTTTTAAACAACCAGATCTCATGAGAACCCTATCATAAGCCAGCACTAGGGGAATTATTCTAAACCATTAGAAACCACCCCACAATCTAATCACCTTTCACTGGCCCCACCTGCAACACCAGAGATTATAATTCAACATGAGATTTGGGTGGGGACGCAGAGCCAAACCATATTAATACTCAAACTGGATAACTTGAGAAGTTAATAAAGGGACTATTTACAAGAGGTGGAGGCATGGCCAGTGCCTATGTTATCATTTGCATTTGTCATGATTTGAATTTTCACCGTAGCCCCAGCTCTGTTGACCTGAAATCACAAACATACTTCTCTAGTCCTGTTGGTTTTGCCTCTCAGCATCCCCTTATCGTCTTTCTGATCACCATATCTCCAACTCTCCTCTAGGTAAATGTGCCCACCAAAACAGCCAATGTATGTGGGTGAAATCTGTGTCCAAGGCTAAGCCAAGCAGCACATTCAATTCCCTTGGCTTTAGTAATCAGCTTAGAGACAGGCTCATAAATCAACTCATGCTGATGGGGCCAAAAAGCTTTACTCATGGAACCTTTGTTGAGGTATTGGTAGAGGTCAGGGTGCTCTGTGTTCTGAGGATATGGTCTTGAAGCCTACAGGGACCCTGCAGGGAAGCTGTGAACAAAGCCAGGGAAGAAGAGCTGAGAGAGACATCTTGGTGGGATCAGCTAAGCCATGGGCTGGCCAAACCAGGAGCCCAAATGTGCCTATGCATTATGTAGCTACAGAAAACAATTGTTCCTTGCTTAGGCTTAAGCCAGTTTTCATTATGTGTTCTGTTGTTCACAACCAGAAGAGTTCTACCTAATGCAAAGGAAGCTGGAGTTTAGGCAGTCACTGATCACCATATTTTTTCCCATTTCACATATTTTAGGATTTAAGTTAAACACTGGTTATGAAGTAGATGTTCTTCATCCACCACCAGTAGGCTGGGCTTTCCACTAGTGATGTGATTGCACTTTTAGTCATCACCCCATACCTAGTATTAGTGGCAACATGCTTGTGAAAGAGCTTGGCTGTGCCCAAGATAAATATAAAGAAGGCTGGTAAGAAGCCAAGTCTCTTGGGAGGCCAAGGTGGGCGGATCACAAGGTCAGGAGATTGCGACCATCCTGGCTAACATGGTGAAACCCCGTCTTTACTAAAAATACAAAAAATTAGCCGGGGCGTGGTGACGGGTGCCTGTAGTCCCAGCTGCTTGGGAGGCTGAGGCAGGACAATGGCATGAACCTGGGAGGCGGAGCTTGCAGTGAGCGGAGATCGCGCCACCGCACTCCAGACTGGGTGACAGAGTGAGACTGCATCTCAAAAAAAAAAAAAAAAAAAAAAAAAAGAAGCCAAGTCTCAATCCCATGACAGTGTAGCCACCTGGCACAACCAACCTCTCATCTTGAGGGCTAGCTTTAAATAGCACAACTTACATTACACATGAGATAAAGCCAGTGCGGCAGGTGAGAGGTGAATGTCGAATAACAGAGAGGCACTGTGTGGTCTAGGCAAATGCACCTACACAGTGAGACCAGAGAGAGCTAGGCTCAACTTCTCCCTAGCCATGTCAGCCCCCAGTACCTCATTCAGTTCTTTTGCCAGAAAATGAACACTAATGACCTTATTTTGAAGCTTTGAGTATTGGGAGAATTCAAGTTAAATATGATGCATGCAACAAACATGAAACAGATGCAGGGAAAGAAGTAGATTTCTCCCATCAACAGAACAATTTGCAAGAGTATGCCTTGCACATGGTTTCATGTCACTTCCTCTCTGTTGTGCGTGTATGCGTGTGTGTGTGATTATTTTGTTTGTATTTTTATTGTTTTGAATTTCTCTTTCTCTCCTCTGGCTGATTTTGCTGGAGGGGGTAATATAGTTCTACTTTCCCCACTCTTAACCCCAAGAGGTCACTGAGGATGAAAATATCTCATTGGTGAGACACAGGTTTTCTGGGTGAGAGACAAGTCATAACAATATGTGCAAGGGTGGGGCTGCCTAGGACTTTCAGTTTGGAACCTTCGTTGCTATTCTATTGGTATGGCTGAGATGTAGACAGTCTAACGTCCTTATTGGAATAGCCCAATCCATCTTCTTGCTTCAAAGTGGAATATTTTTCTGCCTTTCAGCTCAGCTGGGCTGCAGGTTGTTCACCATTTGCCTATTCATCCTTATTGTGGTGGTGAAATGCAAATGAAGTCGTCTTTGATGTATTAGAAGCATAATAGCAATTTTCCGACTTTCTTTCCCAGAGCCAAAGTCTTCCCAAACCTCAGCACCAGGGAGATGATCTTAAGAGTGGTAGGATTTATCCTGGAGCCAGGCTGGTGAGCATGTTGCCTTTTCTGTTAGGAGGCATTCATTATCAAATCAGATTGTCAGGGAGTATCCTCGAAACTCCAGGAGAGAAGAGAAGGGATTTTTATTTTTGAAGCAGAAAGAAAGTCGGAAAGTAATTAGTATGCATTAATTACAAATAACAATGATAATAATCATCATCATAATAACATTTTGAATTGGTGCCTAATATGAGAGTTGATTTGAGCTCCTTGCCAGACTTCATATCTATGGTTGCTGCCTTTCAAGTGGTCACGCATCCATTTTGTGATATGACAGTGATAGTCTGTTTTGAAACATTTAATTGCTGGCATCATTTATTGAGAGAATTTTATAGCCTCTCTTAGGCATCTAATTTCACACAGCATCTGCTATGGATGTCACTGATTTAAGTATTTAGAAGACAGAGTAGAAAGTAAATGGAGAAAATAAAATATTATATAATTCATTGCTATGGAGGGACAAAAGAGTTTTGCTTGGACAATCAACACCTTAGAAGCTGCCGTACCCATAATCAAATGTGCACCATATTTTGCCAAGTATCCCGGGCCGTCACATCTGCCATCACCACCTGTGATCATTTTCTTCCTCTTTTGCACTAAATAATCAATTACAAGATTCTAGGTTTTTCTCCCTTTACTCTTTTATTACTGGCTCAAGACCTTGCTTCCGGTAGTGCCAGAGTGAGGACACAGGAGGTTTCTGCTTCGGAGGACAGGACAGATAATTTGTGAATCATTAACTGGGCTAAGGACAGATACAGTCATTGGCAAAGTGTGTGAATATCTGCTTTGAAAATGCTTTTAAAGTATAAAAACTCGCAAAACTCCATGCTGCTGAAGTTTTGGGGCTGAGCCATGCTCTCTCTGGGCTATCATTGGGAGGGTTAAATTGCCACAAACTTTCTAGAGAGCAATTTGGCACATACATTGCTTTACCATTTAACCCAATATTTCCTATTCTGTGAAGCCATCCTAAGAAAATGATCAGTGCCTAACACATATTAGATGCTCAAACATGGTGAACTGAATGAAAATATAAAGAAGGATATACATAAAAAGAAATGCATTGTAGCACTAATCCCCCTCCATTAAAAGAAGCAATATAAATGTTCAGTAAAAGGCAACCATTGAAGTATAATGGAGTATTATGTGGTAATCAAAAATGAGGTTTACTGAGTTTCTAATAGGACAATGATACTTATAAAATGTTAAGCAAAAAGGAATATAAAACTATGTATTCTATGACCTCAAGACAGACACGCATGGGAAAGAGAAGAGTGGTAAAATTATATCCTTATAAAAATTGATTTTTTTTTGAGATGGAATCTCACTCTGTCACCCAGGCTGGAGTGCAATGGCGTGACCTCAACTCACTGCAACCCCTGCCTCCCAGGTTCACCCAGGTTCCCGGGTTCTTCTGCCTCAATCTCCCAAGTAGGTGGGACTATAGGTGCGCACCGCTACGCTAGGCTAATTTTTGTATTTTTAGTAGAGATGGGGTTTCACCATATTGGCCAGGCTGTTCTCAAACTCCTGACCTCATGATCTGCCCGCCTCAGCCTCCCAAAGTGTTGGGATTACAGGCATGAGCTACCACGCCTGGCCAAAATTAGTTCTTTATATCTCTGTATTTTTCAAAGTTTCCACAATGAACACACATTATAAAGATCTGTATTTGTGTTAACAATGTAATACTTTAAATATGCATGAAGTAAGTAAAATATTCTGCAAAAAGATCCTATTACTCTAAGAAATATACAAATATATAAATTACTCTCTATCATTTTCACATCTACCCCTATTAATGGATGCTAGATTTTCTTTAGAGTGTTTTACAGAGAGAAGGCAGGCATCATATCTGAGGGCCTTTGTGGTACCCACGTGCTCCTAGTTACATGTAAGGCAGACAAGAAATAGGATCGAAACATGGTCTGGTCACATCGGGTATCTTCATGGTACACTGTGGGGTCACATGTATACCCAAGTCAAGCTGGTGCAGCGGAGCTATTAAAGAAGTGCTTGGTAGAAGATAACCTGAGACTGAGGAGATTTCTGATTGAGGGGTGGTGTGCTCTAGATTTGAGATGTTGAAAATGTGACCTGTGGACTAACTACGTCATCACCTGGAAGCTTATTAGAAATCCTGAATTCCAGGCCCCCCAGACCCACTGCACTGGAATCTGCTATCAGTAAGATCCCCGGTTAAGCCCAAGGTCAATCCAAGATTAAGAGGTGCTACTAGAAAAGTCGCCTTGGGGAAGTGGATGCTGGGATGCGAAACCCTGGGGAGAATACATGTGGTTACCAGCACTCCTTTTTGGGAAGGAGAATTTGGTAGTCAAGGTAACTGATTTTCTGCAGGTGGCAGGAAGTATACTTCACCAAAGCTTTCCAAGCTGCACCAGGCCTCTTGAGATGATGTCTGAATCAGGGCTCATCGAATGGGTCATGAAGAAGTGAGGGTGGAGACCGGTGGGAGACCTGGGACCTGGATGGGCTGCCAAGCAAGCTGGATGATCCCTTTTAGGATTGCATGGTCCCAAAACCAGGGCTGCAGAGGCGAGTCCCTCAGAGGGGACAGGGACCCTAAAATTCTTTGACAGCCCTACTTGTCTTAGAATGATGAGATTGGCCTGTATTGTTTTTTTTTTTCCTACAAAAAGGAATTGAACAAGTATATCTAAGGTGCCCAATGTGAAGTTCTACACTCCCTCTGGTAGTCAGGGAAGGCAGCCCCTCTAATTTGAGTTCTTTTTCTAAACATCCCGGTCAGATGTTTCCCTGTCTTTCTGACCACCTGTAGCAAACCCACCTGTGAGTCCCAAGGTAGGCTGCATGGTTACAGATGCCTGTTTTCAGACCTGTGACAGTTCCCATAGAAGAAATCTAGAAAAACAAGAAAATAAGAAACAACCTGTGAGTCTTTGACAAAGCTCAACGGATTCAATTTAAAGGGTTGTCCTTTACCTGAGACTAAGTTCTTTTTTTTCTTTTTTGCTGTTAACATTTTTTTAAATAATGATGACTATTTTTCTCACAATGTTCTTGACAAAAGAAAAAGTTGGCAAACGTGTCATTGACTTCTTTTCTTAGGTCTTTCCTAGGAACCTGGGCATTTTAAAGAAGATGCAGTTCCCATATTGGTGGAGATCTGGTCCCATCTCTGAGGGAACAAACAGTCACTTAGCGGAAGCGGCCATGTGGCGCATTCCTAGAAAGTTGACAGTGCCTTGACTACCCCACCTCCAAACCAATCCTCCCCCACAAGATTTCATGAGCCACCATCACTTCTCCATTGCAAGCTGAAACTTGAACTATTTCTAACTTAAACAATAGAAATGATGCATTATATTCTAATATTAACTACTGTAATCTTATATCAGCAGGGGGCTTACCACCCTTCAGGATATAAACAGCACTGGCCCAAATTCATTTCCATTCCACGGCCTATGGAAGCCAGGAGAGCTGTGCAAATTCCAGATCTGGGGCCCCGGAGCTTCGGCTCCGTTGGTCACTCCATCCCATCCCTATTTCTGCTTCCCTGGAGCATTTCAGTTCCGATGGCCTCCCTATTCTGAACACAGCTGTCTCCCTTCTGCCTTCTTCTCCCCACTCCCTACTCTCTCTCCTAATACCTTGGGTCTCACCTCTCTCCCCCTCAAGGGACATATCAAGCCTTCTCGTCAGCACACACAGTACCCTCACTCATCTGTGGCCAGCCATTAAGACAATAAAATGTCACACTGGCACACTACTGTTAGCAAGAAATGAGATGTGATACCTCACCCCTGACCGTGACACGGTGGTAGATCAGGACCTGGCTGGGGGCTCATGACTTCAGCTGGGGTTGGCCCTCTGAGGAGTTGTTGTCACCTGGGCATTGCAGGGACCTGAGGCCTGAGCCTGGAGTCCTGCAGGACTGGACTTAGCCCTCGGGTGCTCACCCGAGCAGGCAGCTACATGCCTCTTGATTTTGTCTACAGCTGACCAGGATGCGTGTGGTTGAATCTGTACACTAAGCCTTATTAGACTTTCCCCTGTGTGTATAAATGAGTCTATTGTCCAAACTGGCTGGGGTTGCCTTCTGGCAGATTTGGAAAAAGATCTGGATCCTTCCATATCTGAAGGTCACCTCAGCTTTTAGGCTTCAGTTTTCTGAGGACAGAGTCTTTACCTGATGCTCACAGCTGCTCACAGCCTTTCTACTCACGCAGTCTTCCATGTAAGAAACGTTCCTCATTCCTCAGTGTCCCTGTCACAGAGAATAATGTCATGCCACAGCACACTGCCCAGGGCGCAAGTGCTTGGCACTGAGAGAGACCCAAGGAGTCCAAGCGCTCAGCTGCTGCCAGCTTGCAGGAGACATGCAATTGCTCAGGCTTATCACGGCGTGTTTGAAAGCCTGCCTTCTTGCCATTTCCACCTTTTCACTTGGGTAGGATTGTATTTTCCTCGAATCTCCATTTTCCACTGTGCTCATGGCACAGACAGAAGCACATCAGACCTGTAACTTGAATCACAAACACCTTGACATTTCGTTCCAGAATTAGAATGTCCCCAAGGCTTATGCCAGAGAGCAAGACAACCCTTTTGGATGTGTTTTAACAGGTGGCCTCTGCTACACCCCAGGGCCTACTTCATTTGGGAATTGAGATGAATTCGGAAAGTGCCTATCATATCCCAAACTGGGCCCCAGGTCCTGGGGATGAAAAGATGAATAAAGACAGGAGAGAGAGACTGTAAATAAATACCTAGCATGCAATTTGTAAACATACGTGAAAATACTCCAAAAAGAGAAAGAGAAGAACACCCACTGTGCTTGTGTGGTTCAGAGTCAGGGTAAATGGTCCCTGAAGGTAAGAATTGGGCCAGGGTAAGCCAGGCTTTGCTGCAGAAACAAGCCTGCACAATTTCAGTGGCTTGAAATGTCAAGGTTATTCCTCTATCTGAGGACATGTCTGTGCGGTGTGGGTGAGCTCTGATCCACACAGGGGTCTGGGCTGATGGAACCCTACTGGTGTTGGATCAGGGAAAAGGAAGAAGCAGAATAGACATTGGCTCTTAAATGTTGCAGCCTGGAAGAGACACACATCCCTTCTACCTGCATGTCATTGGCCAAAGTAAGTCATATGGCCAAGGGTACTTGAGAGTGTGGGAAAGTGCAAGCTCATCATGTTCCAAGAAGGAAGAGGAGAAGCCTGCTGACATCCACAGGGGGAAAGACATTCCACCAGCAAGGACAACACAGGGAGGCAAGTTCAGCGGGGCCGGGGACCCATGCCCAGGTTGCTGAGAAGCTAAGGTGTGTGGATGTGTTTCCTGGTAAGCTGATGCCTGTCACTACAGCACCTTTATTTGAATGCCTGCCTATGGGGCACTGGGTACCAAGAGCAGATGCACAAGACAATAGACCTCATGCAGGGGGAGAAAAAGTAGGGCCCCACAGCCCAATGCACTTTCATCTGGGGGCTCCTTGAGGGTCAGAGCAGGCCCTTATATGTCTTTTTGTCTCTGGCCCTGTTGGGTCTGTGTAGGTTCTCAGGTCTTGACCCACAGCTGACGGAACCTGAGGGAGCTCTATGGGTGCCGAGGGCATGCTGCAGAGACAGGAAGGCTGGCCCTAAAGACTTGTCCCCACCTCATGATGCGTTCAACTAAGTAAGATGAGCTTCTTCATCTCAGCCTTTCACAAAAAAGGCTGCATAGGTTCCAGGAAGCTAGTCTGGAGTAACACAGCACCAACATTTCAGTAGCTGAGGACAGCAGAAGTTGAGTTGTTGCCCATGCAGTGGTCCTGAGCGTGCCCTGGCTCCTCATGCATGGTCTCTGGGTGGGGTCTTTACCTGGGCTGCTCCAGGGCTGCACATGGATGCTACAGTTACTTGGAAGGAGCCAAGGGCTGAAGAGCAGGTGTTCCTATGTCCAGCTCAGGCATTGCTCATGTCTGTGCGTGTTCCACGGTGGAGGACATAGTCCCATGGCTGCAGCAAAGTATGAGAGAAGCTGGGAAATATAATCTAGTTGTGCCCATGTAGTCTAGCAGAGCCTCCAACCCATGGAAGTGAGGAACACTTGATAAAATGGGCTTAGTCAAAGTAACAGACTATTCTGAAATTCGTTTTTTCCTTCCCTGATTGCCTAGGAGAATGGCAAACTGGACCGTTTATCTCCAAGGAATGGTTCATAAAACTGTGGGAGAATGTCACCTGGATTAGGATGAGCACAGCTCTCCTTTGAAACCAGGCCATGCTCATGACTATCCTGCTCTGCAGGAGGAGCCTATCACTCCCCAAGAACACACTCATCCATTGAGGCTTAAAGCCATTCCCCACCATCTGGAGAGTCTCATCAGGATCTGAGTAAGGCAAGGGCAGTGTCTCCTTGCTCTTGTGGTCATTCCTGCTAATTCTAGCATATAAGGCTGATGCGGTGCTTCAAGAGTCTTTTGGCACCCAAGACCACATTGCCAATGACAGGGACTCCAGCCAAAGGCTGTCTGGCCTCTCGAAGGAGCCCCTTGAACCCAAATCCATTCCATCAAGTCAAATCCTTTTCCATCATATCTGAGAATCAGCATTTGGCTTTCTAACCAGTGATTCAGAGAACAGGTGTCTTTACAGAGCAATAGGAATCACTGTGTTTGTTGAATCTATTTGAGTTTATTTAAAATTATTTGTTGTATGTGTGGGAAAGCTTGCCCGAGCTTGGGGTTTGCTGCTTGTGGCTTGCTGTTGGAGTTCTGCCATATAGCCACCTGTGTTTCATAGCCAGCTATCTGATTACAGTGGAGATGCAGTATCTGACTCTATATATGTTCTCACTTGGCTTACATCTTCCGAATTTCATTGAATATAATCACATTAAGGTAAAATGTGTTTAAACTGCTAATGGACTGGGCCGTTGACTTTAACGACATTCTCAATACTACATTTAATTATCGTACAAGCTTTTCTTGATGATCATACTTCCCAGGATCAGTTGGAGTTATGTTAAGTACACTTAGGCAGATAATAATGAATGAAACAACTCTTTTATAATCTAGGAGAAGTAGAAGCTCTTATTATGTGGAGGATGAGGCAGACACTCTGCAAGCACCCGTGGGGCACGAGACCATGCTGAGGACTGTCCTGCACCAGTGCAGAGAGTTTTGGCACATCTTAGAGAAGATGCTGATGTTCTGGAGGCAGGTGGCACTGAGCCAGGCAGCCCCACGGCTGGGTGGTGGTTGGAGAGAGCACTGGAGACAGGAAGCACTTTCAGTGGCAACCAGGGTTCCTCTGGGAGGTGGCTGCTGCTGTTTCTGGAATGACACTGTGGGTCCCAAGCCATCTTCTAGACAGTGGCAGATTCCTGGGCCAGCCCTGCAGAGTCCTTGTTGTAGCAGTTAGAACTTGGCAGGAAATAGGGGACCCGTTCAATCTGGGGTATTTGAGCAGAGTTTAGTAAGGGGACTATTTACCAATTGTGGTCAAGGTATGAGGAGGAGATCTTAAGGGAGAGTGTGATCTCCCTGAGCTGCTAACACCAGGGGCATGACTAGGCCTTGGAGGGCAGGGAAGAGTGATCACTAGCCCCAGAGAGCACTGCCTGGCAGCAGCTATGGCTGCTGGTGGAGAGAGGCAGTTACAACTGCCATCTGATAGGGAGATTGCTGGAGGGGCAATCGCACCTGGCTCCACCTTCCCTTCATCCTTGGAATCTCTTGCCAGTGCCCCTCATTGACTAAACCCCAAGCTGAAGGGTAAAGCTAAAGGGTAAAGAAGCCAAATGATGCACCCAGACCTGTCCACCTCCTAGGCATGGAGCAGGAGGAAGGTTAGTGTGAGGACAAAGAGCAGACAAAGCACAATCCCTATCTGCAAACCTCTCCAGGCCAGAGGCTTGCTCATGGCCAGGCCCACCATAGAAGCTTAACCAGTAAGGGAATAGTGAATCGTTCTCAGAGAAAGAGGTGGACTAAGAGGAGGATCTGGTTTTGGAAAGTTTGCATTCTAGTCCTGATATGGTCCCTGACTGGCATGGACCTGGGCAACTCATGGGACCCCAATTTTCTCACGTTTAAACTGAGGATAATGATGGTCATCCCTGAAGGTTTCTGTGGGGCCCATATAGAAATAGAAATGGAGCAAATATAGAGTACATTCAAAGAAGGGGAACCAGCAAAGGCAAAGGTGTGGAGGTGTGGAGGTGTGAATGTGTGGTCATGTCCAGTGAAAGAAGCAGAGAGAGAAGAAGAGAGCTGGCATTCTCCTGATCACAGGGCCACTGGGGCCATGCAGGGAGTTCAGAATTTTCTTAGACTGCTGAGGAGCACTGAGAGCTCAGGCAGCAAGGGCTGGGGGCTTGGCCTCTGTCAGCAACAAGAAGAGAGCAAGGGGCTTGAAGAGGAATGGAACTTAGGGAAAGGCCAGCCCAATGACTGATTGTTTCAGCTGCCAGTGTAGAGAAGTTAGGAGGTTTGTCCAATAGTGTATGAATCCTATGTTAGTTATTAGTGTAACAATATTACCACAAGCTTAGCAGCCTAAAGTCACATATTAATATCTCAGTTTCTGTCAGTCAAAAGCCTGAGCATGGCTTAGCTGTGTCCTCTGCAAGGCTTTAATTACAGTATTGGTGTCAGGGCTGTATTCTCATCTGAAGGCTCAACTGGGGAAGATCTGCTTTCAGAACCATGTGTTTGTTGGTGATGTTCATTTCCTTGCAGATCAAAGATGGGGAGGCCAAGTTTTTGGCTGGCTATTGGTTGGACATCAGCCTCCACTCCTGCGGTGTGGCCTCTGCATAGGGTGGCTCACAACATGGTGACTGACTTGCTTCTTCAAAGCCTGCAAAGGGAAGGTCTGCTAGTGAGGCAGATGTCACAATCTTATGTAAGGTAGTCACATGCAACTTGTCATTCTGCCATTTTCTGTTGGTTAGAATCAAGTCACTGGTCCCACCTACACTTTTGAGTGGGAGTGGGGCACTAAACAAGGGTACGGACTCCATGACAGAGGGTCATGGGGCCACCTTAGTATCTGTCCAGGACAGATGCCAAGAGACACACGTCAAGTTATGCCACTTAAAAACACAATAACTACCCAATATAAGCATGTGTGTGTGTGTGTGTGTGTGTGTGTGTGTGTGTAAGTAAATGTTCTCTTTTTCTTCTTAAAGGCAAATACAACTTGGGTTGCATAAGAGGACTGTTCATTTGAAGTATATTATTTCTTTAAGTTTTGGCATCAGAATTCAATTATGTTTCTATAAGGAAAAGAGCCATGGATAAGTCCCAAAAGTATGTTTGAGAAACCCCTGGGAATTCCACTGGCTTCAGTAAGAGAAACAATCACTTTAGAAACTACAATTTTATTCCATAGAAATGGCTTTTGATGGGGAATTACCACAGTAAAAGAGAGGTTTTTATATTGCAAAATTAACTTTTTAGATGTTCAGCCAAATGACAATAGAATAAAAAATTAAATGCTCAAGTAACTGACAAAACTCCCAGGATATATCTGTGAATTGGCCTTAGACATTATGAAAAAATATTATTTGAAACTAGAAATCTCATTGTATGCAATTCTAATAATGTCAGATTTATAGAGATAATATAATTTACATTTTAATATATGTAAAAGGAATCATGAACAAGTTGGTTTTTAGGATTTTCAGTTTATAACGTCTTCCAGATTGAATGTAATATGTAAGAAATGGGACTACAGTGTTACCCCCGAGAAGACCACGGAAAAGAATTTGAGCAGTAGATAGATATCTTGCTAGTTGTTTTAAAACGGAATTCAATGCATGTGTCTCTATGCTTTTATGTAACTGGATACTATTGTGATTAATTAACCCTCAAATTTTTTCAACTTTATCTGAACTTTTTAATAAAACATATTCATTATTTTCTCAGCTATTTTTTTCCATGCATCTGCCCATTGCATGAGTTAAACACATTAATTATGATAAACAAAAGATAAAAGAAACAGCAGGTATTTCCTTCTATGTTCCACAAATAATTCAATTCTTTAAATTTTACCAGTTTGTTTGATTCTCCCTGGGCCAGGCTTTGTGCAGGAAACGTTCCTGGGTGTAGTGTCCAGACTGTCTGCAGAGAATGTGTGGTGATTTGTCCCAGGAAGTTGGGGAGATGGTGCTGGGCCTTCTAGTCCTTTCACTCTGTGATCAGCTGAGTGACAAATGTCCGATCGACTTCAAAGTCTAGGGAAAAGGACGCATTTGCTAAGAGAGTTTTCTTGTTTGGAAGAGAGATTGACCAGCCATGGGCAGAAGGAGAAGGTGGAGGAGTCAAGGCTGGCCTCTGGTCCCGGGTCTTTCAGTGGGATTCCCTGGGAGCCTCTCTGTACCCACACCACCTCCCATCAGGAGCACACAGAGGAGAGCGCTGATGTTCCTTCTTTTTAGTGCTGACAATCCCCTATTTCATGGTTTCTGGACACCTGATCCCTTTCCTGCTACGAACTTTGCAGTTAGTCTTGAAAGAACCTAAACCTAAACAAAAGCATTTTAATTATTTGTTTGGATTTAGATTCTCTCAGAGAGCCCCATCCAAAGGGGCTGTTGGAGGAAAAGGTCTCATTTGAAGATATGTTGAGAAACCCGCTCTAGAGAAGTTGACGGGACTATAGCTTATATGGGAGTATTTTTGAGAACTGGGGCAGCTCTCCCAACTGACTGTATTAGAGGTCCCGGGTCCACAGGACCCCCTCGCACAGCGGTGTGGCGTGTGAGCTGCACAACATCAGGGCGGGAGTTGATGTGGCCCACAGTGTGAACGGCGCCCTCCGAGGTGAGCAGTGTGATGCCCTGCAGAGTCGTAGATAGGAAAAGTGGAGGCTGAAGTTGGACCGGACAGCACTGGCACGGCTTGACTTTGGCAATGGGCGACGGGGAAAATCGAGGCGCAGGTGAGAAAGGAAGGCAGGTGAAGAGCCCGACTCACTCCAAGCCGGGGGTCTGAATCAGATCTGCCTGAAAGTGGCTGGGGTGAGCTTGACCTCCATCTCCCTAGAAGTGGACCCCGGGGTAAACCACCCAGGTGCCCAGGTTCCCCTTCATAATAAAGGCTCTCATTTCTCCAGCTTCTAGAAGTGTTGGCTTGATGCTTCACTGAATCTCCAGGAATTGCCCTTGGCAGCAGAACGCTGCCTTGCCCGAGGTTAAGCCCCTCTTCAGGGGCAGCCCATGTCCACTGGCTGGCCACTGAGGGGCCCCTGGCTTTGGTCTAGGACAGCTCAAGTGACCCGTGGCCTCCTCTTTGGCCCCTGTTGCAGCCACATCACAGTTCACTTCCTCCCTCTGTCTGGTGCCCAGGTCACCCCCCTGCCTGCAGTGCCCAATGTCTTAAGTCTGTTTCTTTGGAAACAGAACCTGAAACACCAGCCTCCACCAGCCTGACCCAAACACCAACTTTTTCTCCATCTTTAAACCATTGCAAGTCCATCACCCCCTCTGCACTGTTTCTCATTGGCCTCTCTCCCCAGGCTTCTCCATGAGCGTGGGCTCCAGACTTGGAATTTGTGGCTTCTTAAGGTTCTCTAAGATTCCTGCAGCTTAGGAGGAGGAAAAAAGAAGGAAACAGGCGTTTTCTTGGAAATAGCTGGCATCTTTGCCCAGAGTTAGGACATGAATGCCGCAAATCCTAGAATTCCAGAAAAAAAGGGCAAATTTTGCAGTTCACATTCACTGCTATATCTAAGTTTAATTCTACCATATTATTTTGTGTGTGTGTATCCTCTCCCTCTCCATCTTTTTCTTTCCTTTCTTTGTCCTGGGTTGGATTGGATTGGAAGGATTTTGTTTGTCTGTTTTAATTATTTCATTGTTTTTCCTCTTTCAAGTTTGAGAGCCTGTCAGATTCCATTTTTTAACGGGTTACCCTGGAAATTACAATATGCAAACAATTTATTAAAGTTTAAAGTTAATCACAGTCTTTTTCCTACACCAAAGTAATAGAAAAGACTTGAGGTATTTTAACCAATCGCTATCACCTCTTCGATAGTTTAGTTCTCTTGTTCTTTATCTGCCCTACTGGAAATAATTATTACTGTCATTCCTATTTTCCCAGAAATTCATTCCTAAACTGAAGGCCTTCCAAAAGGGAAGGATCTTTCCTGTAGTTTCTTTTAAAATATTTTTATTATCTTCACTTCTCGGCAGCCTCACTTGGTTGTCCTAGGTCTTTCTTCTGATTTTTCCTGCTTGGGATTATCTTGACTTCTTGAGTCCGTGGAGTAGTGCCTGCCACTGGTTTTGGTTTTGGACAATTATCAGTCCTGATCTCTTCACATTTTTCCAATTCTGCATTTCCCCTCTCTTTCCAGGACTCCTATCAAACATGCACGGTGGGGACGCTTGCTATCTTCCCATACTCCAGACCATCTCTTCTGAATTGTCCACCCTTGTCTGAGCTGAATTTGTCCTTTTTCTTTTTTTTGATCAGTGTTGTTCAATAATTTGTTCAATTATTGAATTTAATAGTTTGTTCAATAATTTTCTCTCTACTTAGTACATCCTGCTGTCAAATATGTGTATTGATTTTATTAAACTTTCAGTTAATGTATTTTTCACTTCTAGACACTATGTGGTCCCTTTTCAAATCTGCGAATGTCACTTCTTATTGTTTTCCCTTTCCCATTTTTAAAATTTGTCCTTTATTTCTTTAACCATAACAGGCACAGTGAAGTTATCATGCCTGTCTGGTGATTCCAACGCTAACTATTTTGATTTTTTTTTAATGACTCTATGTGGTCCTGTGAACGTTAACCCTAAGAAAACTATACTACTGTGACTTCCTTGGAGAGGCTCTGCAGTTGTTCCTCGTGGTACCAGCATCTGTGGGTCCAACTCAATCCATGTTCTTACCTGGAGCCTCCCTGGCCACCCAAGCTCTGTAGACCTGGGATACAGCTATGCACCATCACTGCCTTGGGGCCACAGTCTCTGAGTGACAGGACACTTTTTCTGTCTGCCTTCTTCTCCTCTGCTCAGTCCCAAGGGAATCTCCTCTATTCCTCTCCAGGAATGAAGAAATGAAAGGGTTCGTTGATTTTCATCACATCATCCTCAAGAGCTGCCCAAGCCCAGGAGAGTGGGCTGCAGAAATGTCCTCAGGGTCATTTAAGATTCTAATTCCAGAATATGGTCTGGGAGCTCCCTACTACTATTTCAGTTATTCTCTGCTTCTTAAGGGATGTCTGTTTGGCAATCATTTTTCATTGTTTTCAATGGCAGTACTCTGGAATCTAAGTTATAGATCCCGATAACTTAGCCATCATTATTGGAAACATTCTTTCCTGTTGATCTTCCCTACTGACTGATATCACAATTTAATTCTGAGAGTGACTACCTTAATAGAACTTTTATTGATATATAATAGGTGTACATAGTTTTGAGGGTGCAGGTGATAATTAGTTCATGCATATTATTTGTAAAAATCAAATCAGTGTAATTGGGATATATATCACCTTAAATAGTTGTCTTTTCTTCATGTTTGAAACATTCTTATTCTTCTCTTCTGGCTATTTTGAGGCATGCAATAGATTATTGTAAACAGTAGTCACCCTACTGATCTATCAAACACTAGGTCTTATTTCTTCTATCAAACTGTATATTTCTACCCATTAATCACCCTCTCTTCATCCTTCCCTTCTCCTACCCCTTTCCTAACCTCTGATAACCACCAATCTACTCTCTACCTTCATGAGATCCACTATTTTTTGTAGCTCCCACATATCAGCGAGAACATGTGATATTTATCTTTCTGTGCTTGGCTTATTACACTTAACATAAGGACCTTCCGTTTTATCCATGTTGCTGCAAATGATGGGATTTTCTTTTTCATGGCTGAATAATATTCCATTGTGTATAAATGTAAGGTGAACAAAACAACCTGAACATCTTCTTTACCCATTCACCCACTGATAGGCATTTAGTTTGATTCCATATTTTGGCTATTGTACATAATGCTGCAATAAATATGAGAGTGCAGATATCTCTTCAATACACGGATTTCCTTTCTTTTATGTATATACCCAGTAGTGGAATTTCTGGATCATGTGGTAGTTCTATTTTTAATTTTTTGACAGACCTCCATACAGTTTTCCATAGAGGTTGTATTAGTTTACATTCTTATCAACAGTGTATGATATTTCCCCTTTCTCCACACCCTAACCAGCATCTGCTATTCCCTTTTTGATAACAGCCACTTTAACAGGGGTGAGATTATATCTCATTGTAGTTTTGATAGGCATTTCACTATGGTTAGTGATGCTAAGCAATTTTCCATATAACTATTGGCCATTCATGTGTCTTCTTTTGAGAAATGTCTTCAGATCTTTTATCCATTTTCCAATTGAATTATTTGTTTTTATTTTTTGTTATGGAATCATTTGAACTCTTTATATATTTTGAATATTAATCCCTTGTCAGATGAATGGTTTCCGAATATTTCCTCCCATTCTGTGGGTTGTCTCTTCAATTTGTTGATTGTCTCCTTTTCTGTGCAGAAGTTTTTTAGTTTGATGTGACCACATGTGTGTGGTTTTGCTTTGGTTGCCTGTGCTTTTGCCATCTCACACAAAAAATCTTTGCCCAGACCAGTGTCCTGGAGCCTTTCCCCAATATTTTCTTCTAGTAGTTTAATAGTTTCAAGTCTTAGATTTAAGTCTTTAATCCATTTTGACTTGATTTTTGTTGGTTTGAAAACACATTTATAGCATATTCTCTATCAATATTAAGCATAAAACATTGTCCTTTGATTTTTGCTGTTACAATATTTAATATAAAGATATTAATTTAATTTTTTTCAGTTTTCCTGGGGTTTTAAACTCCCCTAATAAATGGACATTTAATGTTGCAGAGGAGAAATCTGAAGCCAATCTAACTTACTTTGTGTAAGCAGCACCTTTTCATCTTTGCTTTTGTTTTTGTTTCTTGCATGGATACTTGTCATGTTTTAAAAAATTAGTCCTTAAAACTCCAAGCCTTTTTTCAATGCATGTGTATGAGGACTTTACTTTTCGAATCCAATTTTTGCCGGTGGCAAACTATTTCAAACTTTAGATTGAAGCTTTCTATTTTTTTCTGTCTTAAAAAAGATGTATTTATTCTGCAGGGGTTGCTTCTGTTTATTCTGGTCTCTTTTCCATGAAGAGCAATCATCCACATAGCTGATCTCCATCCTCTGCTGTTCCTATCTATCTTGTTCTCTCTTACTATTTTGTTTTGTTTTTTTCTTCTGTATCCTCACTCCTTAGAAGGTCATCAACTCCTTTATTCACTGATCTGAGGTTTTCTTGAGGGGCCAATCCTTTGTTTAGAGCCTCTGGTTCTGTTTTATTCAACATTTTTGACATTATCTCTTTCCTTTAATTTGCTCTTTATTGATGCCCTTCACTGCCTTTCATCCTGTTATTCTTTCATCCTTTTCTCATCCTTTGTCACTCGATTCTAAGAGCTCTTCTCCTATTTTTTAAAGGTCTTTCTGAGAGTTCCAATAGGTGCCGTAGAACTGTAATGAATCTTATTTTTGTAAGTTTTTGTACACATTTTTCTTTCTTTTTTTAAACTTCTATTTTAAATTCAGGGATACATGTGCAGGTTTGCCATATAGGTGAACTCGTGTCATGGGGGTTTGTTGTACAGATTATTTCATCACCCAGGTATTAAGCCATAGTTATTTTCACCATTAGTTATTTTCCCTGATCCTCTCCCTCCTGCTACTCTCCACCCTTCAATAGGCCCCGGTGTGTGTTATTTCCCTTTATGTGTCCTCATGTTCTCATCATTTAGCCCACACTTGTAAGTGAGAACATGCAATATTTGATTTTCTGTTCCTGTGTTAGTTTGTTAAGGATAATGGCCTCCAGCCCCTTCCATGCTCCTGCAAAGGACATGATCTCATTTTTCTTTATGGCTGCGTAGTATTCCAAGGTGTTGTATGTGTACCACATTTTCTTTTTCCAGTCTACCATTCACATTTTTCAAAAGTGCCTTTTTTTCTATATTGTGAG
Source organism: Pongo abelii (assembly GCF_028885655.2). Taxonomy (NCBI): domain Eukaryota; kingdom Metazoa; phylum Chordata; class Mammalia; order Primates; family Hominidae; genus Pongo; species Pongo abelii. Next base: position 135,531,533 of record NC_071993.2, read on the forward strand.
TTCTTGTTTTTTAATGTCACAGGATCTTCAGAATCTTTGGATTTTTTTTTTCTCTTCATTTATTAAGGAATGTAGAGATATCTCTCCAGGTCTGGTAAGTGGATATAAAGAGATTGGGTGAATTCCACCTTTGCTGGTGCTGCAAAATGCTCATCTCATATATTAGGCCCGAATAGGAGTGGACATAAGTGTGTTCTAAGAGGCGAGCTGCTTCCACCTCAAGGGGTGGAGGGGGAGTTCTGGCCAATTCCAACAGGTGGATTCCTTTCTCAATAATTTCCTTCTCCCACTAATCTGTCAATTATCCCCTCTTCTAACAGTGATCTAGCACCTTCTCTGTATAGTACCCACCACTGTGTGCTGAGCTTAAAAATAAGGCAATGATGGCTCTTGCCTGCATGGAGGTTAGATGACGGTAGAACAAACAGATATTAAATAACTAATTACATAATTTAGTTGTACAGTTCAACAGCTCCTGAGAACTACTACACAATGGGATAAGCTTTAATACCCAGCTTTCTGCTCTCCATTACGGCCTGTGCTGCTGGGACAAGGTATGGATTATTTTATTAGTATTATTATTATACATCATAGTATTTAAAGGGTGGGGATTCTTGATGGAAACAGAATTCCTTCCAGGACACTGTAATCAGTCTGTAGCTTCAGTTAGGAGTTCTCTTCTCTGTTGTATTTTTGCTTTGAGATGCCTGTTGAGCAAACCATGGGTCCTTTCACTGGAAGGCATTTTCCCAAAATTTTGATGGAGAGAGGAACGGTGTCTTCCAGTGGATGTTCCCTGGATGTGCCTGGTGTCACCTGAAGGTTCTGCTCCCACCTGGCCACTGCAAGGGGTGTGCAGGGGGTGGGGCATCACACACACCTTTCATTGTTAATTCCCTTTTGGACTTTTGGTGGTGTTTTGGTGAGATAAGTAAACAATGGTGCTGAAATCACCCTTTTCCTCAAATATTTTGCTATTTTATTAAACTTAAGGGCATGCAGTCACCATCTCCATTGTTACCAAAGATGGTAACTTGGGAAGATTTTTAATAGAGCTGTAGAGAGGAACTAACTGTGGATGGGAAGTTAGGGGATTGTAGTTCCTGTCCTGCCTTTTCCTCCAGTAGCCCTTTGTCTCTTCTTTTCTCTGGGTCTCACTTCACTCTTTCTAAAAGAGGGTAGTTGATCTAGGTATTAAAACCAGAAAACGTCTGAAATATTTTGTGATTTATAGGATAAAGAGACTATTAGAATGAAAGTCTCATGTTGGGAGAGCAGAAGAGGAACAGAGCAATCAGAAAAGGCAGAAAAGGGAGGGGAAGAGCGAAGGACAGCTGAAGCTAAAAGGCCACACCCAGAAAGAGGAGGAGCAGAGGAGTGGTGGTGGGTGTCACGCATGATTCCCAGTGGAAACAGCAGCCCTCCAGCTGACACGCTGGTGCATGGAATGTTTTAAGACAAAGGTCGCACATTCTACACAATCAAGGTTGATTGCCTTCCCATCTGCCTTGTTTCTGGTGGGACTGTCAGATGCATGATATCACCAATGACAATGAAAATGGTGTGTTATTCCTCCCTTGCTCTCTCTTTTGGCGATGCTTTGTGTTGGGACAAGGAGGCAACATTTTCCATTTACTGTAGATGCTTTACATCTGTCAATTCTGTGAGGGTTTGTCTTGCCCTTCATGGATGTTGCTGTGTTTGCTATAGAAAGTGGAGGTTTTGAATCAACATTTCTGTTAACCCAGGGATCACCGCTTTCAATACATAATTATTCATTGTGCTCTATTAGAAAATCTTTTTATTTGCTAAAAATATTTGAAAAAGAATGTGCCCTAGAGTCTTTCTGCAGAACCATCCTGTTTTTCTGGTGCTGTCTGTTTGGCCTCTGTAGGGTGGTTGCTGGGTGCCTTTGTCTTTGCAGTGATTATGTAGATAGGTGAGGATGGTGGGGGGGTTTGGTGGTTCCTACAGTTATGTTGTACTGCTCAGAAGGTCCCGTGACCTAGACTGGGGAACAGTAAGCTACTGAATAATGTTCGTGGCACTTGGAAGAGGCCTCAGCATCTGTGGTCAGTTAGTTTAGCCCTGGTCCCCAAGGGTAGCATCTCCCTCCTTGGCTGGCTGCTTTCTCAAAGTGTGTGTCACTATCCCTACTGTGCATGGATTGGTGAAACCCACCCTCCCTGGCTTTTCACTGCAAATAGTTCTAGACTGACAGGCAGAAGGTGCAAGTGAGGCAGGAGAATAGGGCCCAGAGGCAGGGAACCTAACGACTTTCTAGAACTAAATCAAATGGAAACACTTCAGCTATGACAGAAATATCCTCTTTATTTACATAGGGCATACGCGGAGTAAATTACTTTGTGCCTTTACTTCCTCCTCTTCATTTACATAGGGTGTACACAAAGTAAATAACTTTGTAATTTAACTTTAGCCCCTTCATTTACACGGGCATACACCAAGTAACCAATGGAAACCTCTAGAGGGTATTTAAACCCAGAAAATTCTGTAACTAGGCCCTTGAGCCACTTGCTCAGCCCACTGCCACCCTGTGGAGTGTGATTTTGTTTTCAATAAGTCTCTGCTTTTGTTGCTTCATTCTTTCTTTGCTTTGTTTGTGCGTTTTGTCTAATTCTTTATTCAAAACGCCAAGAACCCGGACACCCTCCACCCGGTAACACCAGGATTTAATGTGAACTTGGACACTCTCCTCCACTGCTTAGCTTGGGAGCAGGAGTCACTGTACCTCTCTTAGGCTCAGTTTATTCATCTACGAAAATGAGGTAATCAATGGGGTCATTTCTAAAAATGTCTGTGATTCACCTTCCCTACTAATGTCTGTGATTCACCTTCCCTACAATGCTAAAGAAAGCCATTAGCAGTGTTAAATTTATATCACTATTTCTTCATGAAAGAGGAGATTGAGACAATTGTTTGGGAGGAGCATCATGTTGAGTTTGACAAGGCTGACCAGAAGGCCAGCCTGTTGACTAAGGCCAGTCAGACCTGAGTCTGCGATCTCTAAGCAGGGTCACTGCTCAGCAGAGGCAACTCTGTTCTATATCTGACAACTGCACTCTAAGGAGATTTGAGCAAGAAGGGAAGCACAAGAGAGACAGAAATTAAAAATATGGAAAATAGGGCTGTTGAGAGAGAAAAATCAATTAAAGTCCAACCAGAGTTATACATGACTCACCTGTTCCCCAGATGATGGACTTTCTCGGTTTTAGGGAAATTTGTATGCAACCAACTCACATCAGAAGCTTTAAAAAGCCATTAATTTTGGCATTATTTTTCTATTTCAAAACCAAAGTGAGGATTATAAACAGTTTAAAGAGCTTTAAAATGCTAGCACCATTCATCAGAGACCCCAGTGAATACCCAGAAGAATATGAAAATGGACAAGGTTCTGTTTCATTCCTGAAAGCTCCCTGAACCTTCTACTTTTTCATGCCTTGATGTTGGTGACTATGAAAAGCAACTGTCCCCTGAGGTTCCCGTAAGGGGCTTCATTGGAAGTCAAGCAGAGTGGGTGAAGGAACAACACTGACTTGAGTTCTCTCTGTGTTTCTGATGGTAGGAAAAAACTTCTAGATTATCTCACAAACACATAGAAAACATAAAAAGAGGCAAAATTATGCAGAAGCACATAAATTATGTAGATGATGGAAAGCCTATGCAAAACATGATATGTGCACATAATAGCATATTTCCCCTGGGGCTAATTGCATCCTTTGGGTACCTTTTGAAGCATCTGAATATTCAGAAGAAAGCAAATTTATTATAATTTGAAAAATACCACAATAAATAAGGCTGAAAGAATAACGCGCATTGTATTGGAAAGGGGAAACTCACAATCTGGGCCATTTCCCCCAGTTTGACCAAAGCGTGGAGCTACCGGATGCAGTCAAACCTTGGTGATACGATTCATGGGAGTTTCTTTTTCTTCCATAATTTCTTCTCCCAGGTAGACAAGTTGTGCAAAATCCAACCACTCATTCAACAAATATTGATCTGTTGTCAGGACAGCATTCCTTCACGTTTTACCATCCAAAAAATATTTCCTGAGGCCTGTAACATGCCCAGCAGTGAGCTATCCCCTGGCGGAACTTGTGACATAGTATGACAGAGAGGCTGAGGGAAGGGAGAAAGACCACACGCAGGAGAACTAACACAGGCTGTTTATTCAGAGCTCAGAGCTATGGCAAGGGGGTTCGCCACTGTCACTTTTGTCTGGCAGAGACTCCAAGGCAGATGGAGGAGTGGGGAAGCTTTGAGATGGAAACGGAGGTTCCAGGGGTGCCCTGAGTGTGGGCTGTTAGCCTCGGAGAGCTGAAGGGCGCTCATTAGAAGAAGATCCATTTAGGGAGCACATTTGGCTTTCCCTGGCTGGTCCTGAGTTGGAAACAGGAGCAAAAATAAAGGAAGTTGACAGATATCAACAAAATCTTTAGCATTTGAGGCCAACTGCTACAGAGGTTGAGGGTTAGAGTTCTATTTTTATAGATGGTTTGGCCATTGTTTGTTTTCTGTTCAGTTTCCTAAGTCTAATCACCTGGTAATTACTTGTGGGACTTTGAAGGCACAAGAGAGGGCCTCCTGCAAAGGACGGAGCCAACATGGTGTATCCAAGGCCTCGTATTAGTCAGCTCTAGCTGCTGTAACAAAGTGCCACAGACAGGGGCTTCAACAACACAAATTGATTGTCTCACAGAGGCCAGAAGTCCAAGATCAAGGAGTCTGCAGAGTTAGTCCCTTCTGAGCACCCTGAAGGAGTATCTGGAATGCGTGGATGGTTTTAAATCTAGATCTATTCCAAGCCCATCCCCTGACTTCTCACAGCCTCCGTCGTCCGATCCTTGGCTTGTACATCCTGTCACCCTGTGTCTTCCCATCATCTTCCCTCTATGCATGTCATCTTTGTGGCCAAATGTCCCCTTATAATAAGGACACTAGTTATATTGAATTAGAGCTCATTCTAGTGGCCTCATCTTAACTTGATCATCTGCAAGAAATGCAAATAGGGTCACATTCACACGTCTTGGGGGTTAGGACTCCAACATCACTTCATGGACCCAATTCCACCCACAGTCCACCGAAAGGGAGTTTGCCCAGTTAGGGCCTGGAGTTCAAGGCAGATGAGCCTAGAGGAGCAGGAGGGGCCCGAAGGACCCTCTCTCCTCTAAGGGTGGTGCAGTGTGGTCACTTGAGAGTTGGCAGGAAGCATAGGATCCCCAGATACCCTGAAACAATTCTACTGGAATCTGCATTTAAGAGGTCCCTGCCATCCCCATGACTTAATTTGTCTACCCAAACAGGTGAAGAAGTCTTAATGGAGATGCTGTATGGAACTTGGGAAAACTATGAAATCGTTTTGAGCAGGGACTGGGCTGGCACTTTTTAAAAAGTCAGTTATTGTACTTAGTGCTACAAAATATTTTGTATCTGTGAAGGATATTCTATCCTAAACCAGCATTCTTCATCAGAACTATTTGAAACTTTTCACCCATAAGAGCTGGGTGGGGACCATCCCTCCCCAACTTGGATCACCAAGGATAGCTGGAATAGGGAATCACGAAAACACGACATGTCCGTGTCTTCAAGATATTTACAAAGAGCAGTGCACACAGAGTTGATGCTGCCCATCTCAGGAGCTTGCTCTTTGTATCTGAGTTAGACACAGTCTGAGATTTAAAACCATCCATGCATTTCATCCAAGGAGCGGGAGAAATCTGCCTTGCCAGTTGAATTTTAGAGGACATTTCAAAAGAAGCACCTGAGGAAAGGAGCCACCTTCCCTCAGAATTTCCCATCCACTCATCCTGCCCCCAACTCTTCCAGGCTGTGAGAGTCTAGGCCAAAAGTGGCGGCCAGATGGAGTTGTCTCCAGCCACCTCTCCCTAATGGCATACAGCCATGTTCTGAATGACGATGTTTTGGCGAACCACTGACAAAATGTACTGTGGTAGGTCTCATAAGATTAAAATGGAGCTGAAAAATTCCTACCACCTAGCGACATCATGGTCATCAGAACACAGCATAACACATTGGTCATGTGTTTGTGGCGATGCTGGTGTAAACAAACCAGCTGCACTGCCAGTCAGGTAAAAGTGCAGCACAAATGATGTCCAGTACCTAATCCTTGATAATGATAATAAACGACTATGTTATTGGTTTATGCATTTACTATACTATACTTTTTGTTGTTATTTTAGTGTACTCCTATTTATTAAAAGAAAAGTTAATTGTGAAGCAGCCTCAGGCAGGTCCTTCAGGTGTTCCAGAAGAGGCCATTGTTATCAAAGTCTTCTGTGATGGGATTACAGCTCCATGCCTGTTATTGTCCCTCAAGGACTTCCAGTGGGACAGGATGTGGAGGTGGAAGACAGGGATATTGATGATCCTGACCCTGTGTAGACCTAGGCTAATGTGTGTGTCTGTGTCTTAGTTTTTAACAAAAAAGTTTAAAAAGTAAAAATAAAAAAGAATAGAAAAAAGCTTTTAGAATATGGCTATAAAGAAAGAAAATATTTTTGTATAGCTGTATGATGTGTTTGTGTTTTAAGCTAAGTGTTATAACAAAAGAGTCAAAAAATTAAAAAGTTTATAAGGTATAAAAGCTTACAATAAGCTAAGGTGAGTTTATTATTAATGAAAGAATTCTGTTAAATAAATTAAGTGTGGCTTAATAGTGCAGTGTTTATAAAGTCTAAAAAAGTCTACAGTCATGTCCCAGGCCTTCACATTCACTATCACTCATTCACTGACTCACCCACAGCAACTTCCAGTCCTGCAGGCTCCGTTCATGGTAAGTGCCCTACACAGGTGCACCACTTTTTCTTTTCTACCATTTACCTTTTCTAGGTTTAGATACACACATACTTACCATTGTGTTACAATTGCCTACAGTGTTCAATACAGTAACACGTTGTACAGGTATGTAGTCTGAAGCAATAGACTATACCATATGGCCTAGGTATGTAGTAGGCAATGCCATCTAGGTTTGTGCAACTTCACTCCATGATGTTCACAAAAAGATGCAATCACCTAGCAATGCATTTCTCAGAATGTATCCCCATGATTAAGTGAGAATGTGGAGAAGTATGTGCATACATATACACATATACTTGCGTGTGCGTACACACACACACACACACAAATACACACTGTCTTTGCTGTTTTACACTTGAATCAGAAGCTTAAGTGAAGCATAAAAATTTCTAGGCAAGCCATGGTTGGTTTACCATTGTTCCAGGGTCGAGATCTCAAGAAGACCGTGTTTTCTGGTCGCAGGTGAGTGAGTCCTTGTCTCACTTGGTCGGGCTGGCTGTTAGCATCCAGGGTGAACATCCCTGATGCTTTTCACTGGACAAGAGAGCTGATGCCCTCTGTGATAGTTGATGGCTCCACAAATGGACCACGGCTTTACACAGCCAGTGCCGCCTGCAGAGAGTGGAATTTTCCAGGCAGTGATGATAAACAGACCCTCACTGCTTGAAGATCAGAAAAGGTACTTAAGGTTCTCCTCATCTTGGAGCAAATGTCTGCCTGCAGAGGCTGGGAAGTTAATTAATCAACAGCTGACATTTAGCTGTGAATGTCCTTGGTCACTGGCAAGGAGAAAGCAGAGCCCTGTGTACTAGGAACCCTGTGTGCATGAAGCCTTGTGTGCACACACAGCCCTGTGTGCACACATAGCCAACCCTGTGTGCACAGAGCTGTGGGCTGTGAGAGTACAGGCAGGTCCTGATTCTACTGCTTCTCTGATGGAAACCAGGCAGCATAACTCAGTCCAGAATTATTGATGACACACCTTTAAAAAAAAGGCTGAAGCCTCTCTTACCTTTCTCTGAGGAGCTCAAATGTCCACAAAGTAAAAAGCTTGACTACTTCTTCCTTTCCAGTTGTGATGAAAATGGGGATTAGTGGGATGTTAGAGGCAAAACCTCATCTATGAAGTTATGAATGAATAATTCTAATTTCTTTCTGACTTCTGAGAAATCAGTTTGTTTTACATAGAAATGCAATATGTTCTTGATCTCTATGTATGCGATTAGAATTTTTTCCTCTACTTGGTATTTGTTTCATTACAGAATGAAATTTTGAGCTTATATTTTTGGATGTATTTCACCTCATGCATTTCAATGTCTGTTTTCTCCAAATCTCTGCTTCTATAGAATACTTCAACCCTATCTTTTTTTCATATTAGCTTTAGAATGTGGAGAAGTAGGTGGAGATGCTTTCTGTAAGATTCCGACTCTCATTGGAGCAGACACTCCACCATCTCATGAATGTATTTGGAGGAATGTGCCAATTTTTAAGATAAATGATGATTGCTTAGTGCCACTAAGAAAAAATGGAATTGCCACGCCGGCCTCAGCATCAACGTGTAGATGAGGTTCATAGGGTGGCAGCGCAACAATGTTGAAAATATCCACTCTAAGAAGGACGATCAAGGTGACAAGTCCAGAACGAATGGGGGTTTCAGAAGGGAGCAGGCATTCTGGGTTGTAAAAGGAATCAGACTGCTCTGGGATCAGAGGGAATGAGGCATAGCGGGCGGATGGTGGGAGCAGGAGGAGGGAGCAGGTGGTCACTGTGAGCTCTGGGAGCTGTCCATTGTGGAAGGAGCTGGGCCTGAGTGGGGAGAAAGCAGGGAGGGACCTGAGAGCAGACCAGCCAAGACTCAGGACTCAGGGCACCAGCAGAGCTGGGGCACAGCAATAAACACACTCCAGCCCTGATAAGCTCGTCCACCATCTCATAGTCAGGAAATCTGGGAGCAAAGATATTTTAATTTCAGCATCCATGTGTTTTACTTTTTTAAAGGCACAAGGGTGCCCAGGGGCTAGTGGAGTGCCATCTTGTTACCAGGTACTGGAATCTGTAGGGAGGATGTGTCTGTGGTCTGTAGGTGAAATGGATGATGGTGGGAGCTACAGGGGCTCCTGGAAAGAATGAGAAGCCTGATATAGCGGCAGCAGTGATCAGAGAGGCCCGCCAGGTGGATGAGTTTTGCATTGAAAAGCATTGTGATCCACCTCACCATTGTCCAGAGGTAGATTATCCAATTTGTGACTCCCAAATCTATTTCTTCTCCCACTGCACTCTTTGGCCACTGCCCTGTTCATTAGCACCTCTGCCAGAGGAAGGGGAAATTGGGAAAAGGCAGTTGATCTATATTTCAGCAGCCTACTTGGCTCAGGGGAGCAAAAGCACTGTGCTAATGAAGCCAAGGTCAAAGGTAGAAGCCCCAGGTGGGCCAGTTAGTTGGGCTACCTTAGCTGGCCTCAGACTAGAGCCCCAAATTGGCTGACTGATCTGCATGTACATTTCTGCTGGCTGAGAAAAGTGGGTGACTCACTGGCATAAATCTGTGCCATCAGAAAAAAATAACCCAGTGAGGTGGCTAGTGGTTTATAGCACCCTCTCCTGGTCCCTAGAGCACCACTGTGGGTGGCTTCTGTCAAAAGATGTGGGTGGTGCATTTGGGTGTGATTTGTAGAATCCGTGTATTCTCAATCACCACAGGTGATTGGACTTTGCAGTCAGTAGACTTTTCTAAAGAGGTTCAATATTTAATAAGCTGTGTGCCATGTGTATCAACCAGGACAGCCTGATTGGTTCCTCTCTCTCTGCCATTAACTCATTTCAAAATGACCCTGCCTTTTGCATTGAGAGGGAGGAGATTTCATTTGGGAGGATGCAGTCCACATCTTTATGTGTATGCATGTTCTTATTGAAGAAGAATGTATTTATTAAGCTCTTACTGTACACCAGGCATTTTCCATGAATTAAGACCTTATAGGTGGAGAATTGGTAAATTCTAAAAGATAGCTACATTGGCAACCTTTTTAAGCAATTAAATGGGTTGGTTCTTATCAGAAATGTGTAGGTTCTGTTGATAATCACGGGATTGTGATGAATCCATAGAAGACCTAATATAGTTCATTCTCACATTGTTATAAAGATACTACATGAGACTGGGTACTTCATAGACAGAAGAGATTTAATTGTCACAATTCCACATGGCTGGAGAGGCCTCAGGAAACTCACAATCATGGCAGAAGGCAAAGGAGAAGCAAGGCACATCTTACATGGGGGCAGGAGAGAGAGAGGGTGCAGGGGAAACTGCCATTTTTAAAACCATCTGATCTTGTGAGAACTCCTTCACTATCACGAGACCAGCACGGGGGAAATCACCCATGTGATTCAGTGACCTCTCACCAGGTCCCTCCTTTGACATGTGGGGATTACAATTCAAGATGAGATTTGGGTGGGGACACAGAGCCAAACCATATCACTTAATATTGCTGAATGTGGGCAATATAGAAATGTTTGGTAGCTTTAGGTCAGGTTTACACAAGTTGTATCAAAGCCCGGTTGCCAAGTCTCTGACGGCCAGGTGGTGTTTGCACACACGGAAAGATTTGGCAGACAAACAGCACAAGACAGGTTGAACACAGTCAAATACCTGGATGTTTAAAAAATGATCAGTATCTCTTTCACCCCAACATATTTTTTGTTGAGAGACACTTATAAGGTGAAATGTTTTCTGAAAATATCTTTCTTGTTACAACTGGGTGACACCACCGTTATGTCTTGCTTGCTCCAACAGCAAACGAACCATGACCATCTTCACATTGTCTGTGATTATTCCTTAGCATCTGTAGGGATAAGAGGTGTTAACAGAACATCCAAGGATCATGTGAGCATGGTTTCAATAATATGCAAAGGTTTTAAGCCTCTGTCCTTTAAGGGCCAGGAAAAGAGCATTTAAGCCTTTTAAATTTTGGTGAAGAGGTAATCAGAACTGAGCTGAAAGGAAATAATGTTCTTCATTAAAAGGAGAGAAGTTTGTCTCATTTTTACTAAATCATGACTATTGTGCAGCACTTGGGGGAGTGAGGGCCATTGTTTCGAGTTGTTGGATAGAATGAAGAAAAAGGGAAGAGAGAGGCTGAATGGCAATGGAGGATGTGACTCTAGACTGAGCACAAGTGTCTGCAGAAGAGAGGCGTAGGGACCATAAACGCAACTTAAAAACTGAGTGCACGGATGATCCAGAAGCTTCTTCCCCTCATGGTTTGTAGGGTCAGCTAGTGGTCAGCTGTCTTCACCCATCCTCATGGAGACAGCTTCCTCTCTGTACATGCCAAAGTTGGCTTAGGCCTGGCTGAATGACCTCAAGCCTCAAGCAAGTGGGGGTGGTCTCCTTCGCAGCTGACCAAGGGGAGGTGATCAGCGGTCCCTCGTTTAGCAGTGCACCTCTTCCTGCATGGTTCCTGGTACCCCAGAGTCTGAAAGATGCTCCATTGTCCTTCTAGAATTCTGGGAAGTAACTGTGGATCAGCCAGTGAATACTGAATAGTAAAGTAAAATATAATAAAATAAGCCGTGACTCTTTCCCACTGTGAATTTTGCATCACAAGTTGCAAAGATCAAGCCTAGATCGAGCCTGAAGCAATCCCAGGGTCTGAAGCAGGACCGGACTGTGTCTGTCTTCAGGAATGTTTGCAGTTCCAAAGCTCACAGAGGAGCATGTCACAGAGACCGTGTTAAGAAGGAGAAGAGAGATAGGTCACTTTTTCCTCCTGAAGGGGGAAAAATGCAACAAAACCTCCGGCAGGATTTTCATTTCCCTTTCATAGACATTTTGTTTTTTTCATTAATTTTTTTCTCCAGGGAGGCAGCCAGAGTGGGCAAAGGGAAATATGTAGGGGAAATAGCCTTGCTGAGATTAAACAAATCTCTGCTGCCGTGTGTCCATCTGCCCGTCCATCTGTGAATAACCTGTAATTATTAATAATATGAGTGATGTCATGAACATTCTGGCAAGAATGCCGAGCCCCAGAGACCACTCTGGAACCAGTCAGCACAGGACAAAGCCGGGAGAATGATCGGCCGTGTTTGCACTGAGCTGAGGATAAATCTGGCTTGCTGGTGTGTGCCGCGCCTGCCAAACCCTCTCGGCAGTAGGACCAGAGCATATTGGGTTTTCTCATAAACTTCCGATGAGATCAGATTGGCAGCATCTCAAAGGAACACCTCTTATATAAAAAAAGGTTGAGTACACAATCCAGCAAAAAATGTCATTAAAAGGACACATGGTGCTGAGTGGGACAACCTTAAAATCACTGAAAATGGAGCGTTTAAAAGAGCACTGGAGAAACACATCCAAGAAGATGACAAAGGGGGATGGGGGGAAAATATTAGAGAAATTTCCCCTGGGCCCTGTTTCTGTTTTCCGTGAAAACACTCATGAAATCATATGGGGGGTTGGAGAGAAAAAAAAAAGAGAAAAGAAATTCTCAGTAAAAGCCACCCCTAAAAGAGCTAGGATTCCAGAATATTCCAGAAATCACTCTATGGCATTTCACACTGGTGGTTGACCTGAATAATTGGCACCAGTGCAAACCAATGACCCAGGCTGTGATGCAGGAAGTTTCTGATTGGGGTAGGTGGGGGCCGATGGGCAGGTGCCGGCGTGGTGGGAGCCCTCAGCCATGGGCTGTGAACAGGCTTTGGACCCCTATGTGGCTTCACTGTGGGGCTTTAGTCATCTGAGTGGAGTTGTGCAATAGCAGGGGTCTTTGTTGGTGTTGTTCATTATGATATCTCTAGCTCCTAGAATAGGAGTACTATAGTATGTGCTCAATAGACCTTTCCTAAATGTGTTACTTTATGGAGACTCTGTTGCAGATGTCTAAGAGCGTATTTGTGTCTGGCATAAGTATCTGGTCCAATTCCGGAAGCTACTGGCCAGGGGCTGGGTAGTGGGGGTGGGGGTATTAGAAAGAAAGAGATGCACCACCTCCATGTGATGTGGACATCACACATGGCCCACTCCTCAGGCCATAGGATTCTGTTGAATGGCTCCTTACACAAGTGTCTGCCTTACTGCACCATGGTGTCCACCCTTGGCTGTTTACCATGTTGTTAACTCAGCACCAGGATGATTCACAGCTGCCTCCCAGACAGCCTGGTCTCTCTGTGTTGGAAAGAACAGTGGATTCCATTGCAAAAGTTGTCTTGTTTCAAAGAAAACAAAAAGCAGGAGAAGTATAAAGATGAAGGTCATTCTGGAATGGATCTCCCATGGGAAGCCTGAGAGTTTGGCAAAGGACTCTGATCCACTCCCAGGAAGAGGGAAGGCAATGTGGCAACCATGGGACCAAAATAGAGTAGGCTGCACTCTGCCAATGAAGTCAAATTGCTCTTGGAAACATGAAAATTAGGATTGATGCTGTCGAACAATAGACATTCCAAACATACACTCCTAATCACAACAATAATGAGAAAATAAAAATAAAAATGAAAGCAAGAATGGCTAGCTTGTTTTAAGCAGCTCCTTTTTGCCATTTCATTTAATATCCACAGCAACCCTACAAGGTAAAAGCCATTACTATCCCAATTTTGTAGATAAGAAACTGAGATTTGGAGATTAAGTATATTGCCAATGTCACAAATCTAGGCAGCGGTGGGGCCAGAATTACAAAACAGGTCACACTGAAACATAGGTGAACGCATTGCCTCTAGAATCTAGAACAAACTGACAAAGAGATAAAATGTAAGAAAATATGACAGACACGTAGAGTAGAACTCTGAGGTTCTTGGCCGGGTGCAGTCACTCACACCTGTAATCCCAGCACTTTGGGAGGCCGAGGTGGGTGGATCACCTGAGGTCAGGAATTCAAGACCAGCCTGGCCAACATGGTGAAATCCCGTGTCTACTAAAAATACAAAAAATTAGCCAGGTGTGGTGGTGGGTGCCTGTAATCCCAGCTGCTTGGGAGGCTGAGGCAGGAGAATTGCGTGAACCTGGGAAGCGGAGATTGCAGTGAGCCGAGACCACACCATTGCACTCCAGCCTGGGCAACAGAGTGAGACTCTGTCTCAAAAAAACAAACAAACTAACTAACTAACTCTGAGGTTCTTGGAGAGCCAGAGAAACAGATTTCATAATCAGGGTTATTGATTAAGTTCTAGAACTTAATAAAATAAAATAAGTACTAGATAAATATTAATGAAATTAAATAAAGCCAATATTGAAAAAATCAGAGTCATGTTCCAGGTAGAGTAAATAGGAAGCATCACCAAGCACCACAGCTGGGCCCTCAATTTTGGTGATGGGGTTTATGGATTCAAGTCTGGCTATTCCTTTCCTGCCTCACTGTTCCAGCCTCCTGGAGGACTCCCTGCTCTCCTTGCCTTCTCCAAAGGCTACTGATGCTCTCCCCAGCCCCACAACCTCCATCCTCTTTCCTCTTTCCTAGCAGAATTCTCCTTTTGTCCAGGCATCTGTCTGCTCTCATATGTGGTCCTCTGCTGTCTAAGGATGCTGCCTCTGCAGGAGCTTGAATAGCGACCCAGGATTGCTTCAGGCAGTCTGCACACTCCATGCCCCAGCCAATCCTCCAGGTGAGTCTCAGACCCTCGCTGGAGGAGGCAGGAACATTTTTTCTCCTATTGGCCATAGTGCCCACAGGCCCAGAGCTCCTGCAGCCTTACTGGGAAGCAGGGCCACAGGTAAAGCTGGGGCTGAGAGAGTCACGTGTTGCAGGGCTCTGGAGGTGAGCAAGGTGGAATAAATCTGGGAGAAACCCACCCTACTCTTGTGTCTGTCCATACTTGAGCTAATTTGTTTCTCTATTGTTTCAGCCAGTTGCGTCTTGTTGCTATCTCTGAAATGGAAAACATCCTCATTGATCATTTCTCCCCTCTGCAATCATTGTTTTGTGGTGTGGAGCGTTTTCATTTCTGAAATGCAAATTTGGTCCCCACTCACCCCTAGATTCTGCCATGGTCTAGCTTCCTAGACAGACTCTTGGCACACCAGGTTCCATGATCCTGGCTACACTATACTTTTGTCTTGGTTTGGTTTGGTTTTACACTTTTGAGGTTTTGTAAGATCTCCCTCTTTGTGGATTGACTTCACTCTTCACCCCATTCTCTGCAACACACCAGGTAACTTTCTTCTTTGTCAAGCAAAGATCAAGATCTCTTCCTGGAGAGTCTCCCTGGGTCTCACTTCCCTAAGCCTAGATACCCAGTTCCTTCTGTGATCACCTGCATACCTGAGACTGTCCCCTTCCTTGGTAATAGTTACATCCTGCTTCATTTCCTCCTGTGACCCCTGCCAGAGGAGCATGAACTTCTCATGACAAGAGTCCTGTTTGTTTCTCTTTATATCAATAACATTTTGCAGGAAGCCTGGCATGAGGAGAAGGTTTGACCACTATATGTTGGATTATACTGAAGTCTGGTAACATTCTGAAATTGCCAGAAAAAAGAATGCTCCAAATTCCACAAAAGAAAAATGGACCACATCTAGAAGAACTAAAATCAAGAGAGCTTCAAACTTCTCAACCGTAACAATCAAAGCAAGAAGAGAGCAGAATAACTGTTTCATAATATCTAAAGAAAAAGGATGTAAGTTCTGTTAGTTTTTTAGGGCTGCCATGACAAAATACCAGGGGATGGGTGGTTATTTTCTGACAGTTCTGGAGGCTGGAAGTCCATGATCAAGCTGTCCATCGGGCTGGTTTCTTCTGAGGCCTCCCTTCCTGGCTTGCCAATGGCCACCTTCTTACTGAGTCCTTGCAGCTGCTTTCCTCTATGCGTGTGCATCCCTGATGACTCTCTCTGCGTGTCCAGATTTCCTCTTCTTATAAGGAACCAGTCAGGTTGAATTAGGGCCCATCCTAACGGCCTCATACGAACTTCATTATTTCTTTAAAGACCCTGTCTCCAAACATAGCCCCACTCTGAGGTACTGGGGGTTAGGGCTTCAACATATGAATTCTGGGGGACACAGTTCAGCCCGTGACATAAGCCGCACCATCATTCTCATGTGAAAACAACAGGAAGGTCCTGTAAGACTTGCATTTCCCAGAACTCCTGATCAACATTGGTTCTGTTCTGAGATCACAGGAAGGCTGAGATAAGCCTGAAATACAGATATCTTAAATAAAAATATAATTGTGGGGAAACACTTTTGCTGACCTGTGAAACTAAAAAATCTAAGAGATAAGTAAAATATATGAATGGGAGATGGACAGTTATGGATAGAGCAAGAGACAAGAAGAATGTTAAGAGAGTGGGGGAATTATGGCTATGTCTAACCTATGGGTAATCATTGGAATTCAATCACTTCAACTTCTTTCTTTCTCCACCTCACATCCAATGCATCAGCAAAATTGCCAGTACTGCTTTGAAAGGTCTCCAGCTCCGACTGTGCTTCACCACCAGACTCTAAGGGGCCTGGACGGGGGCAACAATCTTCTGCCTGGTCTCCCTGCAGCCTGGCCTCCACGCAGTGGCCAGAGGGATCCTTTAAAATTTAATCAGACTAGTCGGGCATGGTGGCTCATGCCTGTAATCCCAGCACTTTGGGAGGCTGAGGCAGGTGGATTACCTGAGGTCAGGAATTTGAGACCAGCCTGACCAATATAATGAAACCCCATCTCTACCAAAAAATGCAAAAATTAGCCAGGCGTGGTGGCATGCGCCTGTGATGCCAGCTGCTTGGGAGGCTGAGACAGGAGAATCACTTGAACCCTGGAGGCAGAGGTTGCAGTGAGCCAAGTTTGTGCCATTGTACTCCAGCCTGGGCAACAAGAGCGAAACTCCCTCTCATAAAAAAAAAAGAAAAAAAAAATTTAATCAGACCACTTTTAATGTAAATCACTTCTCTGCTGAAAAGCTTCTCAAGACCCCCTCCTGCATTCCAGCCCTTCTCCCCTGCCCTGGTCTTGTCAATTTTCCTCCCTGCTCCAGGCCTACTCACTCCCTTGTTGATCTTTAAGAACGAGCCCCAGGGCCTTTGCACTGGCTGTTCCCACTACCTCACTTTCCCCACCAGCTTTTTCCATGCCTTATTTCTCTCTTCATTTGGTTCTTGGTTTTAATGCCAGTGTAGCCTGTCACCCCACAGAAGATGGCTCCCTGTCTTCCTCTCCCCATCTCTGATCCTGCTTCATTTTCTCCACAGTGCTCCTTACTCTCTGCCATGTTGGTACATTGCCTGTCTTCTTCCACTAGAACGTCGGGGCACAGACCAGAGACTCCCCGCTCTGCCCTCTGTTGGGTCCTCTGTGGCTGGGGCAGTGTTTGCAGGGTGTGAGCTCAATATGGATTTCTGCCATGAATGAACAAAGGCAAGATGCCAAAACCAGAAGAAAAAAATGGTGTGAAAATATGGGACTAAAGTAATGAAAAATGGGCAAGGTTGGGTGTGCAAATATGGCCCCCACCCTCCCTAAAAGAACCCCAAAGGCCAGTGGTGCTGAGATCTCATAAGCACTGGGATGACAGCCATCTTACAAATGTGGATGTGATGCCTGAGACCACAGCAGTGAGAAGAACGGAGCGCGTACCTTCCAAGTAATTTTAAATGTTAGCTCCAGGTAGATCATGGTTAATGCATCAAAAATGATAAGTGATGAGGCTTCTCTAACTGATGATAACAATAAACTGTGTTGATGACTATGCCAGTGGCCACAAGGGTTTAAATTCACCCATCCAAAAAAACTCCAGGTCCCTGGGTAGGTTAAAAATTAAAACCTAACAGAATGTTGCTTATTAGACATCCAGCTACACAAAAAGAAAAGATTTTAGAAATAGAGAAGGAAAATAGATACACATGCTCAATTTTAAATATTAGATTAAAATCTATTTTGATAAAAATATAAAAATAATAAATGCATGACATTAATTAAATTCCTTGGATAGGGTCAAATAATACAGCATCAAGGCATTTTAAATAAAATCTATGAGAAAAGTAGCAGTGGAGATGGTTAGATGTTGATAAAAATACAATTATAAGGAGGTACATGCATTCACTATTAGCAGGAAATGCAAATAAAATAAGAGTAGAGAGAAAGTCGTCAACATAAATAATAAGAGTAAACAGATACGAGCAATACTATTTTGCCATAACAGGAATCACTCATCTCTATTAAAAATTTTCTGTAACAAGATGGAATATAAATACAAATGATAAAACCTTCCAGTCAAAAGATTACCCTTTGATCCAAACACAAAGGCAAATGGACAGTAAACAAAGCCCTGGAGAAAATCTGAATAAACTTCAAAGAATAGAGGGTTTCAGGGGCTTCATTCTCTAGTAGGAAGAGGAAAGCAACAGAAATTATAGACATGATGAATACATCCACGAGCTAGTTTTCTGAAAGAGAGTGCAAAAACAACAACATTTATAAATCTCCAGAGAATCTAACTAAAAGTGAAAAGGAGAACGTAAACATAAACCAAATTAGAAATGAACGGGGAAGAAATAATAATAATAATATAATAATAATAATAATTTTTGGAGACTTCTCTGGTCGTTGTATCTTCCCAGATTTGGAAATAGCAAGGTGTTCCACTTTCTGTGAGTGGGGCTCTCAGAATATGGGAAGCCAGGCTGGAGGTGGGGTGATGTTATGGCGGGTGGGGGTTCTAGGTTTTGCAGGGCTCCAAGTCATGGGGGTTAGGGGTTATTCCTTGGTTGGATGTTGGCTGGCTTCAGGCTTTCTTGGCGGGTATATAGGTTCATTTTAGACCAGTATTGCCACTGGTTCTCAAATGAGAGAAAGCATGGGGCTGAGTCAGTCCTTTTCTGTTTTATTTGAAGATTTGTTTACATTTTCAGCTCAGAGAAGATAATATTCCACTTACCATCTTAGAGTGTGTCTCTCATCTTCCTCTATGGGCCAATTCTCCTTTCCATCCTTTAGGGTACCTTTGCCATTTTGACAACCCATACAGACCTTAAACTGCATTCCTTAATATGGTTATGGCTGTTTAAACTAAAATTACAAGATGTTAAAAAAAGAAATACATATTGAACATGGAAAAACGAAAATAAAAAGACTTTATTTGTAGATGACAGGAGTATTTAACGAGAAAAGCCAAAGCAAGCAGATTTTAAAAGTGGGAGAATTAATAAAAGGTTTTAAGTACGACTACCATTTACAGGGTAAGTTGCCAAAAATGGAATGGATTCCTTTGCTGCAGCGAAGACTAGATGGATCCCTTCTGCCAATGTCGTTCCGTTCCTAAAGCAGTGGAAGCATTGCTTAGAACCCAGGGAATCTGCAGAGGCGGGACTGAAGACAGCCAAGCAACGCTGTTGGAATAGAGACACACCCTGGGCTAGATGCAGTGAGACCCGGCGCTTTGGGGTAGCAAGGGACTGGGGGCTGGGTCCTGTCCCTTTGGAGTGCCTGCTATGTGCTTTATATTAATTTTATTAATAATTGTTCTCAGACTTTAGAATAGCGAAAAATCACCCCAAGAAAGAGTGAAACGTGGAGGTTCCGAGGCCTCTGCCAGGGGCTTCAGCACATCTGCGTGTGGCTGGAACCTACTTTTAGTCCAGTGAGAACCTGAGGCAGAGGTCCCTATGTCTGTGTGAGGTGCGCAGCTCCTTCTCCTGGGCCTCATTCCTGATTTTCGAATGAGGAAAAGCAGAGCTGAGCGGGATGCAGGGACCCACGCACAGTGCGGCTGCTGAGTACGGAGCTGGCCTTGGGTGTGCCTCGTTTGGCTTCTGCAGACAGAGGGAATGACGGTGTGCGTGTGGGCCGGTGGACGCACGTGCAGGCACATATGTACATGTGTGCCATCCATGAGGTGCTTGTCTTCGCCATTGCAAGCAGCAGGGACCACCGGCACCAAGAGGTGCTGTGCAGGCCCCAGCCCATTTCTCAGGACTCCATGGGCGCGCACAGGACGTGCTCTCATCCCTGCGAGGGAAGTGGCTCCTGGTGGTCTGGGCTCCCGTTGCTAGGAAACCGCTCCCTTCGATTGTGTCTGTCGAGCATGCCTGTGTTTGTCTTTGGCTCTCAGAAGGACAAAATTCACCATGTGGCGACGGAGAAATAATATTGAAAACTACTTAAAAAATGAAAGAAGTGCCAAATGGTGCTCTGGATTGCAGATGCTCCCAGTGCTGCTGGAGTCGCGTGGATGGGGGACCCGGGCTGCATTCTGAGGCGCTGCTCTGTCTCCCATGCACTCTGCCTTGCTCCCAGATAGCTGCGCGCACAGCCCTGTCCTGTGTCCCTCTGGATTGCAGGCCGTGGTGTGCAGGTTTGCAGGGCAGCATGGGGCTTGTGGCTTGCCCTCTGTCCCTGCTCTCTCCCTCTTTGTTGAGACAGGCGTCCAGGCAGAAGGAAAGGCCACTTGTAAGTTTGAGCCATCTCTTAGTGTCAGGAGAAGTGGGGAGTCGTGGGGACATGGCAAGGCACACTTCACCCATTTGGAGGCAGAAGATGCTAGGGAGAGAGCGGTAACTGCTTTTGAGGTGGCGCTGGTCTGTCCTGACCACCTGTGACTCTGTGGGCAAAGGTCAAGGTCGCATTACAGCCTGTGGGTCAGGATCAAGGTCGCATTACAGCCTGTGGGTCAGGATTCAGGGGCTATATCAATGACTGGCTGCCTGGGAGAGAACTGGGGATTTTCTTGCCATGCAGCAGGAAGGAGAGTTCGCTCTGGTGCCTGGTGGCCTCTTCCCCATTGCCTCCTTCCCTGCTACACTTCTGGCTGCTCACACCTCCAGCCCATCCATTTGTGTCAGGGCCTCCGGGTCCTTGGTGCCCTGGCCCACACCAGGCCTTGGCTCCAGTTGACATGTGACTTTGAATTCCCCACCCCGGGGCCGCTTGTTCCAGCGGGCAATTCCCTGGACTGACCTCCTTTCAAGTTCTGCGAGTTGATCATGGCCCCTGGTGTGAGCTTGAGCATTTCCTGCCGCCTCCTTGTCTGCCTGCTGATGCTCTCGGCATCTCCAGCAAGCACCCCTCAGACCCTCTGTAACCTACAAGCAAGCAGAGCCCGGAGAGGCTGCGCAGGCGATCAGGCGCTCTGGCTGACGCGGATGCCTGAAGATGAAATATGAGTAAGAATATGCACCGGGGGCCTTGGGCCCTGCTGGCAAACTTGTACCTTGTCTGGCCTCCATGTGGGCCCAAATCTGCCTCCCGACCTCCCTCGGCAGGTGGAGGTGTGAATGTTGGAGGCCGCCGAACACTAGGAAGTGTCCTCATGCATCACAATTACAGAAACACCTGTGCTAAATACCTTTGTGCGGGTTGGTTGTGCAAATTCACGAGGTGTTCAATTGCTTCCAAATTTCTCATTTCTACACTGTCAACAAGCCGCAGGTGTGCACGGCATGAGCCGCCGCCGCTGTGGTTTGGAGGCCTGTGCTGACAGCTTTGCATCCAGCATGCATTTGTCCTCACCAGCGCCCTGCACCCCATATACCTCACCACATTTACAGAGGGCTCGGAGGAGATTCGTCAGGTCGGACCCGCCTCTCGGCTCTTGACATGCAAGGATGGGGGGAGGGAGCAGAAGGTAAAAGCGCCGCTGATGGAGCTCAGCAGGCTCTCAGGTGGGACGGGCGCCGTCTGAGGCCTTACCTATGGAAAATGGGGAGCAGGGCCACAAGGAGTTTCTGCTCAAGAGAACAGACGGGCTCAAGGTATGCGCCGCTGGCCTGTGCTTGCATCTGGCCTGGGCTATTTTAAAGAATTTTGCAATCATTATTAATATCAAATGTCAAGAATGTTCACCTATTAAATCTGGATTTCTGGCTCATTTTGGACAACGGACAATCTGTCCTGCAGAGCCCACATTCCCCTGTTTAAAGCACGATTATTGGCCTCCTCTGTGGAAGGAACACGCCCTTGTTGGCAGGCTTCATGCCCCACCATCCCTTGCTGGGCCCCTGCAGGCAATTGGGTTGGTGTCAAGTGGCAGAGAATGCTGCTTCCACATGCACACAGGCAGCTGGGCAGATGCATGGCACTCTCCTCTGGACGGCGGCCTCAAGAACGGACTTACAGAATGCTGCAGACCCCATACTTGAATATTTTTCTGGATTTGTGCAGAACATTGTTCCTGAGTATTTCCTAATTTAAAAACATAACACTGGGAATTTCCTGCTGGCAACATTTTGAATAGAGACTTTAGGTGTTTTCTAGCTTTCTAGTTGGTGAGTAGCCAAAACTGCTGGTGCTTTTTGTGACTGTCTCTCTCCCTGCAGATGCTCCCCCTGTCGCATGATCAACCCTGGCAACCACAAGCCCTGTTGCTGCAGGGCTGGTGCTCCCATGGGAAGGAGCTGAACCAGTGTCCTGGGACCCTGACCTTTGTGCTGGGACCAGAGATTCATCCGGTTCTCCATCCTCATGCGGGCCCCAGGGGTGGGGCATGGGTGTTGGGAGGCAGCATCCTCTCTCAGTTGGCTTCGGCATCTCTGTCTTGGTGCCTGTGAGCTCCATACAGCTGCTCTGCCAGTGCAGGTGTTTCTAAGTAAATAACCACCGCCCTTAATAAGTCCAGATTCAGCCACTTTGTTAACAAAAGAGATTCCTGGGTATATACCTAAAGGATTATAAAACATGCTGCTATAAAGACACATGCACACATATCTTTATTGTGGTACTACTCACAATAGCAAAGACTTGGAACCAACCCAAATGTCCAACAATGATAGACTGGATTAAGAAAATGTGGCACATATACACCATCAAATACTATGCAGCCATAAAAAATGATAAGTTCGTGTCCTTTGTAGGGACATGGATGAAGCTGGAAACCATCATTCTCAGCAAACTATCGCAAGGACAAAAAACCAAACACCACATGTTCTCACTCATAGGTGGGAATTGAACAATGAGAACACGTGGACACAGGAAGGGGAACATCACACACCAGGGACTGTTGTGGGGTGGGGGGAGCGGGGAGGGATAGCATTAGGAGATATACCTAATGCTAAATGACGAGTTAATGGGTGCAGCACACCAACATGGCACATGTATACATATGTAACAAACCTGCATGTTGTGCACATGTACCCTAAAACTTAAAGTATAATAATAATAATAAAAGAGGTTCCACACCCTTCCGGAAGGCTGGATGCACTCCCAGCAACCTTTGCCCAACTTCACTATTTGATCACTAATAGTATGTTTCCATCTCCCTAGGTGTATCAGGAACTGAACAGGATAGAATAAAATTAATACGACATGCATCTCTTGAGTGTCTACTTTGTATCAAGAACCATGCTAACTCAAAACCACAGCGGTGAGCAGATTACACGTGGATTCTGCCCCTGCTGCTGCAAACTCAACGAAGAACATGCTGGACACATAGCTCAGAAAAGGGCCAGGGGCCAGGCTGCAGTGCATTCTGCCAGGGCTCTTGAAAGCAGGGGCCATGCTGGCTGAGGATGTGAGGGAATGCTTCCCGGTGGCAGTAGCATTTGAGGTCTTGCAGGATAGAGGACAACCATTCCAGGCAGGGGCACTGAGGACAGCATGGACATACAAAGCTGGTGACACCAGGTCAGAGGAAGCAGACACACTCAGCTTCCCAGGAGTGCATGAAAGATCCAGGCTGGAGCCTTCTCTGGGAGGAAGTTGGTCTGAGGCTGAGGGGGCCTCCCATACCTGAAGGAAGAGACCGTTAGACGTTGCACATGTGTATTCTTATCTCTCCATCTCCTCTCTCACGAAGGCATTTTCTCGAGTGCTTCCTCTCATGAACACTCTTCAGTGGGCCCACTGCACACCATTCCTCTGCCTCCTTTCTCTCCACCTACTAGCAAGGCTAAGCTCCCAGCCTGCCCCAGCCTGGACACCTGCTGGCAAAACTCTGCGGCCCCACTGACTGGCCTCAACCTGAAATCAGGACCTCAAAGGACAATCAACCATGCAGCCAACTCACCTCCCCTGCTTTTGTGTATTTCCTCTCCCACTCTCCAACGTGATTCTTCCACACCATCTTCTCCCTCCCTATCTTCTCAAACTCTCCGTTTGGCATCCCCCTACCAAACTCCCAGCCAGGACCTTATTCTTACGTCACTGAGCAAAACCATTAGATGGGGACCGAGCATCTTCCCACCACCACCTCAACCTGTCAACTGCGTCTGTCTCTACTTTCATGTCCTGGAGGAGGAAGAGCCTTGCTCCCATCAGAAGGAGCTCCTCCTCCTGGGTGGGGGGACCTTCTTTTGCCTTTCCAGGACTTTGCATCTGCAATTGTGCCCCTGTCTCTGGCATCGCTAATTACCCCCATTGGATAATGGCCTGCAGCATGCATGAAGATGTCTTAAGGAGACCGTCCTCTGGGGCCCCTCATCTCTATCCAGCGATGGCTACACTTCTTTTCCGGGCCAACCAAGGCCCCTGCTGGGTGAGGCGTGTGTTCATGTGTTGGTCCCCAATGTCCCTTGATTGAAGAGTGATGTCTACTTTCTCTGCTGGTACGCTGGCCAGGTGGCTGCCTCTAGCTCCTCTGGCTCCCATGCTGTGATAAAAATCTCCCCAATCCCAGGCTTTTGTGTCCTGCAGCAAAACAGCCTTGCCTTGCTCCTCTCCTAGTGGATCCCAATCAGGCTTTATATTTTAGCTGAAGAGTCACTTCCTCAGGGCACCTGCTTCCCTGGCTACCGATGCCAACTTTCCCTCCCATTAGAGGCTTCCCCTGCATCTCTGTAGACCTGGCACCATGAGAGTGTCAGATTTGAGCGGTGTGTTTTTTGATATGAGAATGTTGGCTGAAAGTTAGAAGACTTGCTCATGAGCCCGTTGCTCCTCTGTGCAGGAGCCTGAAGCCAGCCCCAGTGGCTTTGTCCTGACCACATGCTGCTGCCCTGAGGACCACACTCTCTTCTGGCTGGCAGCCCTGCTCCAAAGCTGCCTGAGCACTTCCAGCCGGAACTCAGAGCGGGTAGACATCACTTTCATGAATTGTCGGTTTACTGTTGAAGAATGGGAGGAGGGAGAATTGAAAGGAAAGGAGAGAGGGAGGAGCGCCTTGTGAAGATGGAGGCAGGGTTGGCACCTCGCTGCTGCAGCTGAGGTGTACCACAGTGTCACCAGAAGCTGGGACAAAGCCAGGGGTGGCTCCCCCCTCAGAGTTTCAGAGGAGCCCACCTTACCAACACCTGGACTCCTGGTCTCCAGAGCTGCAGGAGAACACACTTCTGCTGCTTGGAATCCCCTGCATTGTGAGAAGTTGTTACTGCAGCCCCAGGAAACAGATACAACAATCAAAAAACATCAGGGGATTTGGTAACATGGATCTCATTGGCATACAATAAATAGGCAGAAAATCTAATTCTTTACATTTGATTGCATTTTGGCACATTGGCTGATCCATTTTACTATCCACTAATTGAATAAATACGTGAAAACTATTTTGTTTTTAAAAATGGAGGTGACAGGAGCCTGCAGTGCAGGTTAGAGGACACACAGAGGGAGGTGACCCCCAGGACCCAGCTGACCCCATAGGATAGAATATTTTCAAGTGTTGCAGCCTCCATACAGACTAGGGGTCACAGCGCTGCTGTTCTGCAAATTTATCTCTGAATCATTTTCACAAACTCTGTTTTGGGTTAAAGACAGAAATCTATCAAACAGCACACAGATTAACTTATCACTGAGTTAAATGGGTTGTCAGTGTGGGGAGCCTGGGCTCAGCCCAGTGAATTCAAATGCATGTAAATTTCCCTGGTGGCAGAAGAGAGGATGGTGGGGCTGTCAGCCGTTGACATGTGGAAATACATTAACAGTGTTTAAAATACATTTGAAGGGGCCGGCTCATATTTTGATAACACGGTCCCTGACAAATGATTTGTGGAAGATGGGAAATTCTGGTCTCATCATCAATTCCAGAGGAATCTTTGTAATAAGCCCCTCCCAGGATGTTGGGTGTTTTAGACAAGTTCTAAAACAATTAACAATGCCTGCCTGGGCCAAAGCAGGTCCCCTGTGCCACTGAGGGATGGAACCGGTATTCTGATAGCATTGCTTGTCAGCGTCACTCCAACTTACAAAAAAAGTGATTAAAAACTTCAAAAGAACCAGTTTCATTGTGTTATACACCTGTACAGTGGCTACCCCACACAGAAGGCACTGGATCCTCCAATTCTGCATCTCACTTGGCTTGGTGGTTTTAGTCTTGCATATTTGGTAGGAAGCTGGATGTTCTTGGCTTAACATAATTACTCTCAATGTTTAAGGAAAAGAGAGCTACAGAGAGCCGCACTGTGTCTGTTTAAAGAACGGACCTGTCCCTTTGGGGTGTGAGTTGGTTTTCATAACTGCAGGGCTTGCTGGATGTCTCCCCAATTTTCAAGTGAGGCCCCAAAGTAAGTGACTCTTGAATGGTGAATGTGGGCTGTCTATACCCCCAGCTTCCCTGGATAAATAGAGCAAGTTCTTCTATAAAGACAAGTCACAATCTCCTGTCATCTCCTGGGTCCCTTCTTGCTCTCCTAGCCACACGGAGTCCTGGAGTCCTAATTGCATCCCAATTCCAATCTCTCCAGGTCTCCTTTACATGGCAGGCTACCTTTAAAATTGGTGCTCAAGAGCCAGCGTCTCCTGGCAGTGCCAGAGATACAGTGGAGCTGGACCCTTTCTTGAGCTAGAAATAAAGTCATTGATATCCACGAACTAAACTGGAACTGTGGTCCCTTTCTTGATATATTCCTTTTAAATCATACATATTAATATCTGAATTGATGTGACAGAATAATGAACTAGGTCTTGGTCCTGAGCTCACTGAGGACACACACACACAATTCTAAAACTACAGGACAAGGGCTGCAATGGCAGAACTTACAGGGAGTTTTGCAAGCACAGTAGTCTGGCACCTAACTCAGAATAGGGCTGAAAGCCAGATGTGCGCAGGCTACCCAAGGGAGGCTGGGAGTTGGCGAGGTGCAGACAGGCAGGGAAGAACGATCATGGCTGAGCCCCCCGTGTGTAAAGGTATGAGAATCAAGCATTCATTATGCACCTACTCTGTGCTATGTCCTGGAACTCAGTTTGGGGATTTGGAAAGAAAAGACTAACCTCCTTCAAGGATGCCATTGGAGGAAATGACCTTGACTGATCTGTGAATCACAGATCACCGTTAGTACCCGAGTAAAACCTGCGTCTCCAGAAACAGCTCTGCTATGGCCATTTCTCTCCAGCAGGATTTCTCAGCCTCGGCGTTATTGACATTTGGGCTGGAGAGTCCTTCCCTGTGGCTAGCTGTCCTGTGTGTTATGGTTTCACCACATCTCTGGCCTCTACACATAATATGCCAGGGGCACCACTCAGCCTCAAGTTGTGACAACCAAAACTGTCTGCAGACACTGCCAAATATACCATCAGAGGCACCATGATTTCTACTTGGCAATACCTACTCTACAGCCAAAGGGAGAGCAAGAAAGCTCTGTCTTGCTTTATTCATCACTAAATGTGGAATCGGGTAGGCTACGACTAGGAGGCCTAAGTTCAAAGGGCTCAGACAGGTGGGAGGGTGTTATTTTTTCAGACAACGGTCCAGCATTGTTAGGTGGCCCAAAGTGGGCAGACAGGGCCACTCTTGAGCTGTGCAGAGACCAGACGTCTCCATCTTGTGACTTGGGCCTAAGGTGTTGCTCCTGACCAAGGGTGTAACCTGGCCCACGCGGGCCTTGGAGAGGAAGCAAAGAACAAGGTGGGGGAAGCAATGTTATCACTGAAATCCACCAGGAAGCTGCCCATAGGGGTTCTGTTTACTTGTACACAGTCATGTCACCCTTCCTCGGTGCAAGCTGAGCAGCAAAGTTGACCCACCTCTGGGTGGCCACGCCCTGGTGACAATGCAGGGGGAAGGTGGCAGTTACTAAAAGGAGGAGGGCAGTAGGACACCGGGGAAGTGACAAGTCTCTGCCATACCCAACAGATGCCCGAGCGGAGCCTGCTGGGCATGGACATAGACTCAGGCGCTGGGGACAGGCAGCAGGTCAGACAGGTAGTCCCTGTCCCAACAGCACGTATACTGCACTGAGGAGGGGAGAGGCTGACAGTTACCAAAAAAATGAATGTAAGTTTTGACAAGTACCTTGAAGGAAACAAATCAGGGCACTGAGGGAGAGAGAATAAAAGTGTGGGGGACTGACTTTAGACTGGTGGGTGGAGAGGGCGTCACGTAGGACGTGACAACTGAGGTGAATCTTGTGTGACCAGAGGGAGCCAGCCATGGGCAGCAAGACTGTGTGTGTGGTGTGTGTGTGTGCATGCAGTGTCGGTATGTGTGCTGTGTGTGCGTGTGTGTGGGGTGTGTGGTGTATGTGTGCATGTGGTGTAGGTATATGTAGTGTGTGTGCACGTGTGTGTGGGGTGTGTGTGCATGTGTGTGTGCACATGCAGTGTAGTTATGTGTAGTTTGTGTTCATACATGTGGTGTGTGTGCACGTGTGTGTGCATGTGTGCAGGTATGTGTAGTGTGTGCACATGTGTGTGCACGTGCCATGTAGGTGTGTGTAGTATGTGTTCACATATGTGGTTTGTGTGCACATGTGTGTAGGTATGTGTAGTATGTGCATGTATTGGGGCATGTGCATGTGTGTGTGCTGTGTGGGTACATGTGGTGTAGGTATGTGTAGTTTATGTTCACATGTGTGATGTGTGATGTTCCCCTCCCTGTGTCCATGTGTTCTCATTGTTCACCTCCCACTTATGAGTGAGAACATGTGGTGTTTGATTTTCTGATCTTGTGATAGTTTGCTGAGAATGATGGTTTCCAGCTTCATCCATGTCCCTGCAAAAGACATGAACTCATCCATGGACTTCATCCATGTCCCTGCAAAGGACATGAACTTTTTATGGCTGCATAGTAGTCCATGGTGTATATGTGCCACATTTTCTTAATCCAGTCTATCATTGATGGACATTTGGGTTGGTTCCAAGTCTTTGCTATTGTGAATAGTACCACAATAAATATACATGTGCATGTGAATTTACCATAGAATGATTTATAATCCTTCGGGTATATGCCCAGTAATGGGATTGCTGGGACAAATGGTATTTCTAGTTCTAGATCCTTGAGGAATCGCTACACTCTCTTCCACAATGGTTGAATTAATTTACACTCTCACCAACAGTGTAAAAGCATTCCTATTTTTCCACAACCTCTCCAGCATCTGTTGTTTCCTGATTTTTTAATGATCGCCATTCTAACTGGCGTGAGATGGTATCTCATTGTGGTTTTAATTGCATTTCTCTAATGACCGGTGATGATGAGAATTTTTTCATATGACTGTTGGCTGCATAAATATCTTCTTTTGAGAAGTGTCTGTTCATATCATTTGCCCATTTTTTGATGGGGTTGTTTGCTTTTTTCTTGTAATTTGTTTAATTTCTTTGTAGTTTCTGGGTATCAGCCCTTTGTCAGATGGATAGATTATAAAAACTTTCTCCCATTCTGTAGGTTACCTGTTCACTCTGATGATAGTTTGTTTTGCTGTGCAGAAGCCCTTGGTTTAATTAGATCCCATTTGACAATTTTGGCTTTTGTTGCCATTGCTTTTGATGTTTTAGGCATGAAGTCTTTGCCCATGCCTATGTCCTGAATGGTATTGCCTAGGTTTTCTTCTAGTATTTTTATGGTCCTAGGTCTTACATTTAAGTCTTTGTGGATCATCAGAATTTTCTCTATATTTTGTCTTTTCAAAGAAACAGCATTGGTTTTACCAGGGCTCTCTATTTTTTTCTTTTCGATTTTAATAGTTTTCCTTCCTTATTTTATTGTTTCCTTTCTCATATACTTCTTTGGATTTATTTGGTCATTCTTTAACCTTTTTTAAGCAGCTTCATTGAAATATAATTGGCATACACTAGGCTGGGCATTTAAAAAGTGTCCTATTTGGTAATTTTGACATATGTAAACACTTGTGAAACCATCACCACAGCCAAAATAATTAATATACCCGTTATCCTCCAAAAGTTTCTGTGCCCCTTTATATTTCCTCCTTCCTTCTCTTCTCCCCTTCCTCAGGCAGCCATTGATCTGCATTCCGTCACTGTGGGTTAGTTTCCATTTTCTAAAATTTTATACAAATGGAAATATATAGTATTCTCTTTATCATCTGGCTTTTGCAGGCTGCATAATTACATTGATATTTACCCACATTGTTGCATGCATCAATAATTCTATTCCTTTCTTGCTGACTGGTATTCTGTGGTATGGATGTACATAGTTTCTTTATCCATTCACCTGATGATGGACACATTGCTTGTTTCCTGTTTGGGGCTATCACAAGTGAAGGGTTCACAAAGATTCATGTACAATTCTTTGTTTGGGCATGTGCTTGCGTTGCTCTTAGGTGAATACTGAGGGGTTCTATGGTAGGTATATATTTCCATTTATTAGAGATAAGTTTCAAAATGTTTTCCAAATCGTTATACTATTTCATATTGAACCAGTAGCCTGAGTGTTCCAGTGCTCCAAACCTTCACCAATACTTAGTTGGACTGTTTTTTTTTTTTTAAATTCTGGGTATTCTAATGTAGGAGTACCTTACTGTGGTTCTAATTTGCATTTTTCTAATGACTAATGATGCTGAGCATCTTTTCAAATGTTTATTTGCAATCTGTATATCTAATCTGGTGAAGAGTCTGTTCAAATATTTGCTCATTTGAAAAATCATGTTGATTTCCTTGTTAGAAAGCCTTCACAGTTCTTCATGTATTCTGGATACAGATTCCTTATAAAGTATGTGACTTGCAAAAAAAATTTTTTTCTCAGTCTGCGGTCCAACTTTTCCTTCTGTTTTGAAAAGCATGCATTCATAATATTGGTTAAGTCAAATTTATCAATTGTCTTTCTTTTATGAAATGTGTATCTATGGAATCTTTCCCCTAAGCCACAGTTATGAAGATTTTTTCCCATATGATCTTATAGAAGTTTTACAGCTTTATGTTTTACATTTAAGCCTATGTTCCATTCTGAGGTAATTTTTGTATATGTGTAAGGTAAAGATCAAAGTTTATTTATTTATTTATTTATTCATTTATTTATTTATTTTTGAGACAGAGTCTCTGTCATGCAGGCTGGAGATGCAGTGGTGCAATCTTGGCTTACTGCAACCTCTGCCTCCTGGGTTCAAACAATTCTCCTGCCTCAGCCTCCCAACTAGCTGGGATTACAGTTGCCCACCACCATGCCCAGCTAATTTTTGTATTTTTAGTAGAGACAGGGTTTCACCAGGTTGGCCAGGCTGGTCTCAAACTCCTGACCTCAGGTGATCCGCCTGCCTCAGCATCCAAAAGTGCTGGGATTACAGGTGTGAGCCACCACGCCAAGCCCAAACTTTATTTCTAATAATGATATTTTGTACCTTCTCTTTTTGCCTAGATCAGTCTTGCCAGTGAGTAACGCATTTTATAAAATTTTTCAAAGAACCAATTTTTGGCTTTGTTTATCCTGTGTATCAAATTTTTCTTCTTTCTTTCTTTCTTTCTTTTTCTTCTTTCTCTTTCTTTCTTTCTTTCTTTCATTCATTCTTTCTTTCTCTCTTTCTCTCTCTCTCTTTCTTTCCTTCTTTCTTTCTTTCCTTCTTTCCTTCTTTCTTTCTTTCTTTTTGTCTCACTCTGTTGTCCAGGCTGGAGTGCAGTGGCATGATCTCAGACCTATTTCTTTAATTTCTGCCCTTACCTTTATTATTTACTTCCTTATATTTTCTATGAGATTAATTTGTGGGTCTTCAACAAAATTTTTATTTAAAAACTCAGATGGTTAATATGTAGTCTCACTTTTTTCTAATGCATTAAGTTAAAGCTATGAATTTTCTTGTAGTCATAACCTTAGATGCATCCCATACATTTTAATACGTAGATTTTAAATTGTCTATTTAGCTTGGAATACTTTCTGATTTCACTGTGATTTTTTTCATTGACATGTTGCCGATTTAAAAGTATACTGCTTAACCTGTCAACCCTTGGGGTTTTCTCCAGCCACAGAAAAGTTTCTGTGAATTTAATAAACTGAAGATTATTGGGATTTACATTATTACCCACCATATACTGAAATTTCAAACGTTTCTCTCTCTTTTTTTTTTAAAGACATGGGGTTTTGTTCTGTCCCCCAAGGCTGGAGTGCAGTGGTGTGAATATGACTCACTGCAGCCTTGAACTCCTCGGTTCAAGTGATCCTCCTGATTCAGCCTCCTGAGTAGCTGGAACTACCAGCATGCCCACCACACCTGGCTAATGTATATTTTCAATTTTTTGTCAAGAAGGGGTCTTACTATATTGCACAGGCTTGTCTGGAATTCCTGGGCTCAAGTTAGTTTCCTGCCTCAGCCTCCCAAAGTGCTGGGATGACAGGCATGAGCCACCACACCTGGCTGATCCTAATTTTTTTTTTTGAGATGGAGTCTTGCTCTGTCGCCCAGGCTGGAGTGCAGTGGCAGTATCTCCGCTCACTGCAAGCTCTGCCTCCCAGGTTCATGCCATTCTCCTGCCTCAGCCTCCCAAGTAGCTGGGACTACAGGCACCCGCCACCATCCCCTGCTAATTTTTTTGTATTTTTAGTAGAGACGGGGTTTCACCATGTTAGCCAGGATGGTCTCGATCTCCTGACCTCGTGATCCACCTGCCTTGGCCTCCCAAAGTTCTGGGATTATAGGTGTGAGCCACCACACCTGGCTGATCCTAATATTTTTAAATGAAAATGGTGAGATAATTCTGGAGAAGACAATGCAGGACGAGTCCCTCTCCAGCTTTTGAGACTGTGGATAAAGCCTGGTAATGAAGATGGAGGCATGGAGCGTTTGGTCAGTGCAAAGGGCCCAGAGAGAGCTGGGGACTGCACACATTAAAGGAGGGCCCTGTGCATTAGTGGGAAGAGACTGGACGGTTAAAAAAATGGAGCTGTGACAACTGTTCATTCCCAAGGAAGATGAACAGGAAATTAGCTCTCTGCCTTAGCCTACGTACAAAGTAAATCCCAGGTAAATTTCTTTTTGTAAAAAGTACATATATGCGGCAAGTATGGGTAAAAATCAAACATATAAAATGCAAAATTTTGTACGTTTTGGAAGAAAATATTGGAACATATCCTTAATGGTTTTGGAGTAGGGAAAGACTTCTTAAATGAAAACTACAAGCTATGAAGAAAACCATGAATACATTTTAATGCATTTGGTGGGGGAGGAAGTGGGTGCTGCACAATAGAAAACATAAAAGTGAAGCCCAAGACTAGGAGAAAATGCTTGCAATAGATTGTACCAGAGTTTTAGAGGAACACTTACAAATCAGTTAGCAAAATATGAACTATCCAGTAGTAAAGTGGGTCAGCTGCCTGAGAAGATCATTTCTAGGAAAGGAAACATAAGTCATAAATATAGCTGTGAAAAATGTTTGACTAGAAATCAGGGAGTTAGAAATAAAGACAATGAGATACCATTCCCATCCACCCGACTGTCAACACTTTAAATGTCTCAGAATACCAAGTGTTGGTGAGGAATGGCGTAAAGAAACTTTCATAGATTGTTTGGTGTAGTGCAAACTATTACAACCACATGGAAGAAAAATTTGGCAAATAAGTAGCAGCATTGAGGTTGCATAGGCTTGGGTCCAGTGGACCCACTTCTACGGAGGAATCCAGAGAAGCCATTCACAGGGCCTCTACAAGTACACATTTGGAAAGAATAATAAAAAAAGTGGAAAAAATCCTGTTAAAGCACATTTTATAAAAGGTACATATAATATATATCAACATAGACATAGCTAAAAGTATGAAAAAATATTTTGAATAAAACATTCAGTTTGCATCAGGATACATGCTCTATATTGGCATGTATCTCAAATTTAAAAATATGCAAGTCATGTGTCACTTTAAGAACCTGTGCACATGCAAGAAGGGAGAAAAACAACGAATGTTCTCCCCAGGCTTGTGATCACTGTCTCCGGAGAACAAGTAGGGAGAATGGAAATGGGGGGGAGGTGTTTGTTGGGGGTTTTCTATTGTATCTGTATTATATTATATTTTGTGATCCATCAGGACCAGGAAGACAAAATATCATATTTAACAATGTTGTATGCTTAAAGTACTAACATTTCATAATTAAAAAGGTGTTGATATCAAGTGCGTGAAAGTACGTACAATGATTTCCAGAGTATGGCAATAATGTGTGGCCCAACAAGACAGATGACTCTTCTAAGTTGATGTCTCCTCCCCAGGTCATCAGAATACTTGATACATGTCTCCAACACTGTAGAAATTGTGCACATGGCCGCACTTTCTTGCTCACTTAGAGAAAGAGTTGAACCTGTTGCTGCTGTTGCTGTTGAGTTACGATGGGAGGAGACGTGAGAATGCCTTGCAGCTGAGAAGGCACTTCAAAGGCGAGCTCTGAGTCCTAGAGTCTGTAACCACACCTCCATCATCCACTAACCCTGGTTTTGGCTGATCCAAGCTCTAGCTAAGGAGAGCTGGTGAGAAAGTTTTACATTCGCCATCACAAACCAATGTAATAACAAGGTCATCTCCCAGAAACAATGAGAATAAACAAGAGCAAGAGAAAATTGACTGCAATACATGTGCTTTCTTGGAGCGGCCTGCTGGGAGTGGTGATTTTTGGCTATGTGTGTGGCTCTCAGCTTGGGCAAGGTCAGCTTTAGCGCCTGGAGCATGCACTCAGTGGGCCTCCGTGCCCAGCTCTGGCCTTCAGGTCTGATCTCCTAAGGCTGAAGTCTGCTTCTCCCGCTATCAGATGGGGGAGGGAATTCAGCTCTGCAAGCTTCAATTTCCTTACCTATAAAAAGGCAATGGCAGTAGACTCTCTCTCTTAGGGCTTATTGTTAAATTGTAAATGGAAGGATACATGTGAAGTACTTTACACAGGTCCCTGGTATGTAGTAAGTACAAAATAATTGCACTGGCCATGCTACTGCTGTTGTCGAGTGTAAGTGCTGCTTCAGTGCCTGACCCTCTGGGGGACAGCTGCACCGCAGGCCCACAACACAGTGTCCAGCCAGACCAGAGGAGTGCTTGACCATAGCCTCTGTAGTAAGAGCTTCAGCCTGTGCACAGGACTGCAGGGAAAGAGCAGAGGCAGGATCCAGGATGGCTGAGTTGACTCTTCCAGTGCATTTCTGTGAACAAAGAGATCTGCTCAGCACACAACAGTTCCTGGGCCACCTTGCCCTGTCCCTTTCTGAGTAGGATACCTGCCTCAGGCTTCAGCTTCCTGGGAATTCACTCACTTGTTCAACAATTGAGTTCATCTTTTATGTGCCGAGCACTATTATATGTGTTGAGATTCGGTGATGACCAAAAAGAGAGATGTCTCCTGCCCTTGCAGGACTGAGTGTCTAGCAGGTTGTGTTTGCTGGGGCTGCTATGACAAAGTACCAGAGACTTGGTGATTTAACCAAGAGACATTTATCGTCTTATAGTTCCAGAGGCCAGAAGTCAAAAGTCAAGGTGTTGAAAGGATTGGTTCCCCCTGTGGGGTGTGGGGGAGGGCCTGTTCTGGGCCTCTCTCCTTGGCTTGTAGATGGCTGTCTTCAGGGTCACTGGCACAGATGTCTGTGCCCAAGTTTCCCCTTTGTATAAGGACATCAGTCCTATTGGATTAGGGCCCACTCTAATGACTTCATCTAAACTTGATTGCCTCTCTAAAGATCTGATTTCCAAATAAATACATAAAAATATATATATATATACACACACACACACATGCACACACATATATTTCAGAAATACGTTGTTTATGGTATAACATATTGTAATATATTATAATGCACTTGAAATAATATATGTATATCTATCGATTTAGGTATCTGTAACCAAACACAGAGTGCTATGCAGCTAGGGGGGTCTCCACAAGTGAATGTCAGAGGGAATGTTGGCAGGTCTGGCTGTCAGGAAAGGTCCCTTTGGGTAGGGGCACCTCTAGAGCGAGCTGAGAGAGGAGGAAGCATTCCAGGCAGAGGGGCAGCAGGTGCACGGATAAACATCCTGACCCACTGGGTGATGCGAAACCCATGGTGGCCCTTGACTTAATTCCTGAGCATTTAAAGTGAGATTCTCATAATGTCTGGTTTCTTCCCACGATCCCTGGATTGCATGACCCTGGGAGGCTGGATCAGCGTGGAAGTCTGATATCCTCAGTGCACTGACCAGTTCCTGGGCTCTGCATGGCTCCAGAACACCATGTATGGTTGGAAGAGTCCTTATTACCTGCGTGGTGGAGTGGTACCACTCAGCACCACCCGCCTGAGGAGCAGTGTTGGTTCAGCTGCAAGTTTACTATGCTTTCTGCACAAGGCTACATTCTCATAGCCACAGCAAGAAAAGCAGCAAGGCTGGTCTTTCAGGGAGAATGTCTGCTTTGCACTCTTTGCCAGGAGCCCAGCAAGTTGCTGTTTAGAGTCTTCTGTTGTGTCTGTTTTGGCATAGAATGAAGCCCTCTCAACACAAGAACTCTAGAAGCAGCTGCTGCACTGTGCTCTCCAGTGTCTCTAGGACAGCACTGGGCAGCCTGATCTGCTCATGGTTCAGATAAGGCTCTGCAAAGAATGGCTTGTAAGAAGCTCCCGAGAGCTAACTTGAGTTCTTAACAAGGACCCACTGTCATCTGCACATGATTCCATCCTCCATAAGCCTAGGATGATGCTTTCTCTACAAGAAGACCCTTTGGTCTCTTTGAATACAAGAGTAGGAAGCATGGAAACCAGCTTATGACCAGAGAATCAAAGCAATGGATCCAGAGATAGGGCTCTACTCTCAGCATCAAGTTCATGCCAAATACAAAAAGAAGCCCAGGGCTTTAGTGCTGGTACTTTTTTTTTTTTTTTTTTTTTTTTTTTTGAGATGGAGTCTCACTCTATTGCCCAGGGTGGTGTGCATTAGCACCATCTTGGTTCACTGCAACCTCCGCCTCCTGGGTTCAAGCAATCCTCCCACCTCAGCATTCTGAGTAGCTGGGATTACAGGTGCATACCACCACATCTGGCTAATTTTTGCATTTTTAGTAGAGATGAGGTTTCGCCGTATTAGCCAGGCTGATCTCGAACTCCTAAACCTCAAGTGATCCCCCCTCCTAGACCTCCCAAAGTGCTGAGATTACAGGCTTGAGCCACCAAACCTGGCCAGTTCTTGTACTTTGAGCAGAGAATTGTTGTTTTGCTTGGCAAATGGTATGGTGGGGGCAGTGATGGTGGAAAAAGAATGGATGGAAAAAGGAAGTACCCATCAACCTTAACTAGGTACAGTGGTTGAAAACCTTGATGAATGAGTTCATAGACTTGACACTTGGAAACTGCTCACTTGAGCAGCCAATGGTGTCGACGAGACCTGTAGATCATCTTTGTGGTGGGGGCTTCCAGGACTCTTGCTGTCAGAGGGTCTGAGTTGCACTCGGATTCTGTTGCTTATGACTTGCGCTTATCAGTTGCACACCAGAGGATGAGTTACTCCAGCTCTACGAGCCTCGACATTGCCATTTATAAAGATGGAATGTGAAGACCCACTGTTTTTGGTTGCTGTGAAGATAGGAAGCTAAAGCACCCAGTATTCGGCCTGGTATCCAGTAGATGTGAATTAAATAACCATTGGGACTGCAACAATGCAATATTCTTCTCCTTTACTTATCTAAATACTATTTTTTTTCCTAATTCAAAGCCACTTTTGGACTGACAACTGACTGTGTGCCAGGATATTATCAGGTGAGATCTTAGGAAGCTCAGATTCCTTAACTGATTGGGCATTTGGAGAGCCCTGACGGATGTGGTTTTCCTCCTAGGCCAAGGAGGTTTCCGTCTCTCAAGGACTCATATAGCTTCTCTGGATGGTGTTAGGCTTTTCCATAGTGCCATTCAGGGTCATGCTTGTTAAGTGTCCTTTTCTCTAATAGAAGAATCGTATGCAGTGGCTACTTTGAGGCACATCTATCACCTTGTCTTACATCCCAAGTGGAGGAAATGGGAAATCCTTTTAAAAAGCTAGTGCTAAAATTCTCTGACAGCCCCTCTCCCCCGTCAGTTTAGCTTTAGCTCCCTTGAGTATCTTCCTTTCCTTTCCTGATACCCCTGAAGGCTTTGAAATCAACAACTAAACCACAGACTGCAGTGGAAATAAAATATCTTTCTAATTTTCATATTTATTTGTAAAGATTTAAACATGTTTTCCTGCAGCCCTGCAGCAAGCTCAACTCTGTTCTCTAAAATACTATTGGAAAATGACATTTTAATTAAAAAAAAACTGGATTATGGATAACAAAACGTACAGAGAAAGGAGTCATTAAAATGCATATTGTAAAATTGAAACTTAAGTGTCAAGTTTTTATAGCAGTCTGTCAAATGCGTGACAATTAAAATAGCTATTTTTAAAATTTTAATGAGCCACAATAAGGGTGAAATGTGCATGGAGATTGCACATTTTCAAGACTGCACATTTTTAGCATAACAAGTCCATTCTATATCATTACAGTAATGTCCCATTTGTAAAATTCACCATCTATTTTTAATTAAATTAGTGTGTGTCATTTATTATGGGTATTATATTTATTAATCTTTAATATTTAATTTAAGATGACTTATCTGAGAAACAGACAACTTAGCACAGCCAAGTTGACGCCCTGGTGGTAATGCCTCTGCCTTGCTAACTGCAGTAAATATATTTCATCTCTTATTTTTCACGGCTAAATCTTGAATAAGCTTAAGTATATCTTTCCTCTTGCATTACAGGATATAGATAAACGTGCTTCCTGATCTTTCGGCTTCTTGTTCTTTGAGTCCTGCTCTTTGGGCCATGTTTGACATAACCATAATCCCTCACCCTCATCACATTCACTAATATGCTAAATTCTTCCGTGAGCAACATCTCAGCTGATGTTAGCAAACACAACTTTTCTATCCTTTTTAGTTTCTGATGATCAGAAAGTGACTTATGGATGGTGTCACCCAATTCTGTAATAGCCTGTGGGACTGAATCCCTTCTGTTGTCTCCTGGAGCCATTGCTTCTGGTCAGTGCGGCTTGGAGGACATAACCCGTTCAGCCGGTCCTTCCGAGCAGCCTGGGGGAGACGCACCAGGACCCTTCAAAACCAGTAGCACATCCCCTCTTCAAATAGTTTAGAATGTGGGTGTCCAATCTTTTGGCCTCCCTTGGTCACGTTGGAAGAAGAATTGTCTTGGGCCAATACACCAACACTAATGATAGCTGATGAGCTAAACAACATTGCAAAAAAATCTCATAATGTTTTAAGAAACTTTACTATTTTGGGTTGAGTGGCATTCAAAGTTGTCCTGGGCCACATGTGGCCCATGGGCTGTGGGTTGGACAAGCTCAGTTTAGAACCTGTCTTGTTCCTTAGCAAAACATAAAGCATCCTGACTTGGTTTCATTTAAGTGATAATCATGAGACAAATCCAGTGGTGGCCAGTAGGGTAGTGTGAGGGAGAGAGTCCGATTAGGTCTGTTTGCCTTTCTTTAGTCTTTCATCTGGTAGAACTGAGGGGGAAGTGTTTGCATGTGTGTGCGTATACCTTTGTGCATGGGCCTATGTGATCAGAAAGACATGCAGATGCAGGGGGCGACATGGGTGGTGTGGAATGTGCTCAAACCCCTTCGGGGTGTGCTGCAGAGTGCCTGGAGGCAGCCCTGGAGGGGCACTCCACTCCTCTGGTGTGGCCTCAGCAGTACTTGTGGCCAGTGACAACTCTCAAGACAGTGCCTCATACCTTCACATCAGCATCAAATGAGTCCGGAGTCCAGAGCTTCTGCAGCCTAGAAGTGACACTTCACGATACTGCAGAGTCATCTTGGTGAGGGAACAACACAAGCTGAGTCTAAAAAACCAAAGGTCTCATTTTCATGCAAACAGCAGAGAAATCTGACAACAAAATGGGGAGGGCGAACCAGGAGCACACCGAGATTCGAATCAATTTCCCATGATCTGTTTTTGATGGCAGATCAAATTTGAGTCTCAGACCTTCCTGATTTCATCTGGAGAGCTAAATACACATTATAATTATTTAAAGTAAAGGTACCTTATTTTGTAAATATGATCATTAAAGTGATTTGCATTTGCTGTATTTAACTCAGCACATTAATGGATTGTTGCATATTCATTTGCTTCAAGGGAAAATAGTGCATTTGCAAATTGCCATTGTGTTATGAATATAGGAATAGCTCAGAATTCGAAGAAGCCGAGATTCCATGTTTATCTTCAATTTTATTTCCTCATTGACAAGAAGAATTCATGTTAATGAGTAAGGTAGAATATGGCTATGCTGTTCAAAGCTCTTTTTGGTGTAAATTGGAAAGCTGCTGCTATCCATAGCAGAACTGTGACACTCAACTTTCACAGAATCAAATCACTGATCATAACAAATAGCCACATGGCTAGTATTTCTCTTTATTTCTGGATTTAATTACGGGTTGATCCAGCCTATCCAGGGGCGATGTGCCCCATGACGGCAGCAGCAGCAGATCCAAGTGGAGCCTCAAAGTTCTGGTGGCTCCTCTTCTGCACAAATCTGAAGCCTGGAGCAGCCTCGCATATCTGGAACGCAACTTTGACCGTGGGAATAACCAAGCCGGGCCTCTGTGGAGGGTGCTGGCATGGGTCCTCCTGTGCCTTTTCCACTGGAGGCACACTCTGGCCCTGGGTCATACAACATTCAGGACACAAAGTGACAAACTTGGAGCAATTGTGGCCAATCCACAAACTCAGAGCAATGCTGGGTCTGCAGCATCAAGGAGCGGAAGCCCTTTCAGGAGGGACGCACCAGACAAACTAATAAAAAAAAAAGTCAGAGGAATTTGGAAAACAAAACAAATGGGGCCATTGTGTGTGGGGACAAATGGCCGTCCCCACATCAGCAGCCCCTGAGGGTGCCCTGCAAGCCGGGGCTCAGCACCGTAATTGATGCTCTTAATTATCGCCTTGTCATTAAGGGGAAGTTAAATGATGTTCAGACTCTGCTTAATTATGTTGTTCTTTGTAGGGGCGCATATGCTACATTTTATAAACTTTTCCATCCAAATGGTTATATATGTTTTAAGTTTCCATGGTTATCCAGAACCCTCAGTTGTCCAAAATTTCTCAGCCCTGCCTCATTCTTCAAAGAAGACAGGAAAATGAGACAACTTTGGAGCTTGGTACAAATTCATTGGTTCCTTAAGATGCATCATATATATGTTTGAATAATTCACCAAAGGGCAACAGGCCAGTCTGAGAGAAGTCCTTGCTCTGGATGGGGAAGGGCAGCAGACCAAACTCCCCAAACCTCTGCAGGTTGCAGAACAGCCCGGCCTCCTGGACTCCTGAGGGACTCACTGGAATGCATATCCTCCTGGGGAAGCAAGTTTCCCAAAAGCAGAATGCAGACGCAGGAAGACATGGCTTCAGGGACAGCGAGCAGGGGAGCCCGGTCTTCTTCTCACTGGAGGGTGTGGAATCTGTGGGGCCCCTGGAGCCCTGGCTTTCTCGTCTGCAAATGCGAGCAGTGCTTCTGCACTCTCAGTGTGCCAGGTCCATGTGAGGATTCAAAACCATGCACTGCCATGGCTGCCAGGCCTTTGCTGGGCTCACGGCAAGGCAAGGGGCTTTCTTCACCCTTCCTGGTGTGGCTGGAGTCCTAGGCTGCAGGGAAGTGTGGGGCACTTGGCAGGTGGACAGACCTGGGTCATCTCCCCCCATGGAGGTGGGCAATGGGGTGACCGAGGGCACCAGTGTGGGTTTTGGAGTCAGATGAATGTGGCTGACTCCACTTCTTAGCTGTGATCTTGGGCAAATGGCACAGAGACTGTTAAATGCCACCCTAGACCCATTGCCTCTTCTTCCTCAGTAATGGAACCCAGATTTTATGTGAGGTGGCAATGTGCCCAGGTAAAAGGCGATTTTTCCAGATTCTTTTGCAGCTAGGTGAAGGTTTGTTCAACTAATGAAATCCATACAGAAGTGTTGTAGGAGATTCATGGGAAGGCTGTTAAACAGTTGACCTGGGAGATGTGCTTGTGTTTTCCCTTTCTCCTTTCTTCTTCCTGTTGGTTGGAATGCAGACATAAAGGCTGGTACTGAGGCAGCCATACTGGGCCATGAGACGAGTTTGAAGATGGAATCCAGGTGCTAAGGATGACAGCAGATGATAAAAAAGGACTTGGGCTCCTGATGGCTTTGTGACGTGGTTGAAGCAGAGGACTGACCCCTCTGAACCTGAGTGAGAGACTAAAAGTGGGTGTGTTACACTCACCAATACTATGGATTCCCTTTTCACTGCGGCTGAACTCAGTCTGAAATAATACAATCACTGGGTTTGTGGCCTCTCCTACCTTCTCTTTGTTGCTGAAAGTAGGCAGGGAGGGGAGGCACGGGCAGAGGGTGGGCTGTGGTGGTCTCAGCAGGTATGCCCAGCAGTAGTGGAGATGAGAGCAGGGAGCTGGGCAAGAGAGTGTGGTGACACAAATACAGAGATTGGATGACAGCACAGGCAGGGGTGGGAGATGGTGAGAAGGAGCTGCCAGGGATGGGAGATGCTGGGATGATCACCGACAGGGGCAGGAGATGCTGGGAAGGAGGGACAGAGATCCCAGCAGCTTCCGAACTTTCTCTCTGGGTGGGTTAGGGACTCCCTGAGCACACATGTCCAGGACTTGGGGGTGACTCAACACTTGTGTTCAGGACTTGGGAGCAGCCACCACGTATCTCCAGACCCCCAGGAGAATACAGGCAACAGAACAGCAGCCTGGCATTTGCATCCATGTGAAATATGGGATAATTTTTTCCCCTTCCCATTTATGCAAAGCAGTCACACATACATGAGCTCAGTTGAACCTCACGACCCACTCTGTTAAAGTGGAACTGAGAGGGGTCAAGGGTTTAGTTCTAGGTCACGGAGCTCGTAAGTAAAGCGCAAGCCCCGTGCTCTCAGCCCAGTGCCCTCTCCTCTATCCCCAGCTGCCTCATTAATTCACCAGGGCTCAGCTCTGCAGGAACTTTCCCTGGAGACAGCCAGCAAGCGCTCAGGAGAAATGATTTCTTGATGAATAAAAAAGGTGTGGGCACGACCCACCTGACTTCAGACACAAGAAAAGCACAGGTTTTCAGGCTCCCGTGATCCTCCATCCAGCGACACACACAGTCCCTCTCTGCTTGGGGAGGATGAGTGTGGGCAGGTGGCCTAGTCCTCTTCCTCTTGATATCCTGGGGCCATCTTCAAATATATCAGCAGGCATCCTGGGCAACCTGCAGGGGTAGGGAGGGCTGGGACTTGGACACTGACCTCACACTAGCCCAGGGAACCTGGTGGCAGATGGGGTCTGCTCCTCTGCCCAGAGGAATCACTTGATAAGAGCCCCTCATTTGGAACAGGGGGTTTCCTTGTTAGTGACCCAGAGTTCAGTAAGGTGATGTGGCTGTGAGCAGGTGGTGTTCAAGAGTACAGATTTGAAATCCAACATGTGATCAGGACCCCTCTAGGAGAGGACGGTGGTGAAAGAAGCCTTAGGTAACAGATGTGAGACTATTTACTCATTAACCCATCTACGGAGCTTAGAGATACACAGAGACACAGGAGAGAGAGGCAGACACAACCTGATGGGGATCATCCAGCGAGGGTTCTCAGGCTGGGAAGCGACAGCCTAGCCGGGCATGTGCCTCCAAAAGGGAAGAGTGAGGGCTCTGGGCCTTATAAGAGGGGCACCCAGCCCTGCCTTGGGAAGACTTTCTGGAGGAAGTAACATTTAAACTGAGGCCACAAGACTGGGAGGAGCTGGCCCGGTGAAGTGGAGCCGGGGCTTGAGTCCCTGTGCACATCCACAGCCAGCTCTCCCTGCCAAGCCTCAGGCCTCTCTATCCAGGTGCCATGGACACAGCCTCCCCTTCCAGTCCTCTCCATCACAGGTGGTGCCACCATCCTCCCAGCCTGGGCAGCTTCCATTCTGGGCACTCACCTGCTCGCCGGGCATCCTTTTCTGGGCTTCAGCCTGCACATCTCCAAATAGGGAGAGAAATGCCTGGCACCATAGGTCTGTGGTGGAGGTGGATGAGATTCCTAGGAGGGGCACAGAGCTGGAGAGGCTGTGGCTGTCACCATCATTGTCGTGGTTGTCACAGGCAGCATCCTCATTTGTGAGCCTGGTGCCGTGCGTGTTCCTGCACAGAGGGAGCTCTCGGTGCAGATCTGATGAGTGCATGCTTAGAGGAACCTCCCACCTCAGGACCACGAGGACAAGCCGGCACCTCCAGCAGCTGAGGGCTCCAGCCTGGGCCTCCTGATGTCTCTGTGATGCTGTTGCTTCAGGAGGATGTTTGTGGCATGTGCCATGAGCCCCCAGAGTCTGCTCATCTGCGGGTGGCTGAGGCTGGATCTTCTGGGCATCCATTCACAGCTTCGGGCCATGGAGATGTGTGTGGGGTGCTGGGGAGGTCATGATCCCAGCTTTGATGGGTGTGCAGGATCTCAGGCTGGAGGGAGGCTCAGGCTTACCTGGGCCTACCTTCTGCAAGTACAGAGGAGGTAGAAAACCCAGACGGCAGCCCAGGCACTGTCCAGAGAGCACAACTGTCCTGTTCTCCCTGGCTCCGGGCACTGGTGGGAATGCTCCTCGAAAGAGTGTCTCAGACCTCCAGTCTCCTGGGAGAGGGACCAAACCAGGGCATGTGGTCCCTGGGTGGACCAACACCCCTTCCCCAGAGCG
Source organism: Pongo abelii (assembly GCF_028885655.2). NCBI lineage: Eukaryota > Metazoa > Chordata > Mammalia > Primates > Hominidae > Pongo > Pongo abelii. The sequence goes on from NC_071993.2 coordinate 135,576,027, forward strand.
TGTCTCAGTCTGGAACTGCCATGCATGCAAAGGGCTCAGCAGAAGGGAGTCCTGGCGTAGACGGCGATCAATGCTGACTGCTTTCCTGGCTTCACCCTTTCCAAAGTCAGTGAGGGCTCCACCCCAACAGAATCCTCAGTTTCTTCCTGCTATTCTTCCACCTTTAGTTTTCTGCAAAACCCATGCACAGTGAACCTCCTTCCAAACAAATGTGAGTGCTTTGGGCACCCTGTCCCTGGGCTCTGTAGTTGGTCATGGGGCCACTGGGCCTCAGCTTGATTTCTGCAGAGACCCTGCTGCCACTTCACCCCCTGAGCAAGGAGCAGAGCTCCTAGGGGCACCTCCCAACCTCTGTTCTTCCTGGCTTGCTCTCAGAAAGGCAGGGAGGGGCCTTGGAAGAGGAGGATTAGGGCCTGCGTGGCGGAAGCATGACTTTGACCTTGTTCCTCTCGGGCCTGGGGGTGTGGGGAAGACGGCCCTCGGTGATTTCACCAGAGCCCCTTCCTCATCAGTGGCTGGGAAATAAAACAAGATGTGGGAGCTCCATGCTGTGGACCAGCAGAAGGCCCCTGTGAAATGGCCTCTGAACAACAGCCTTCCAGGTGGACCTGGAGTATCTTTTAGCTCAGGGGGTACTGATATTGGCACTGGAGTGGCTTAAGACATGAAAATCAGACCTTTTTGAAAGACAGATTTGATGGAGCAGAAGAGAGTGGAGAGTGGGAATGCCTCAGCTCTGGAGTCAGGCTGGCAGGGCAGGACCCCAGCTACTCAACTTCTCAGGCCCTGCATTAAGCGTAACAAACACGCTGATAACTAGACGGCAACCGACACGTTGCTTGTTGAGAAGATTGCACACGAGGGCTGTGAGTGCTGAGGACAGGGTTTAGCACAGGATACCGATGGATCCAAGCCCGTTATCTTCACTGTCAGCATCGCCATCGTGTGACGCTCTCAGGCGGGGCGGCTCCTAAAGGAAGTGAATTGTTTGATTCTGAAGATGGATCTGCAGCCTCACTTTGGTGGTGGAGTTTGGATTCAGTTCTTGCCTTTGGTCCCGGCTGCTTCTGGAACTCCTGGTCTGGGCTCCTGGCCCTGAGTCTGCTGGGCACAGGATATTGGACCACTGATGGGCTGGTTTCCTTCCCGCAGTCTCTTGCTCTCTGCTCCTCCCTCTGGGAACACTTGTCCTCTCCTGCCTCCAAGCCCAGTTGCCTTTCACTTCTCCTATGTCTCTCCCTCTGGGGAGCCCCTCACTCCCCACTCTGCCTCCCTTATCCAGCTGCATGGCATCTCAGGCTACGCTGTATCCAGGGGCACCAGGGACCAGATGTCATCATCAAGACTGAGTGTCCGGTAGACTCCTCTTGGGTATCGCAGCTGCCGCAGGCCAGGCCACAGCTTGCACATGCCTTGGCTTTGTCCGGAGAGCTCTGCCCAGCATCCACTGCCTAGTGTCCACACCCCAGCAAGCAAAGCAGATGAGGGAGTGGACGATGAATAATTAGCCTCCGCACCACTGGCTTCAAGCTAACACTCTGAACCAGGTATGACATCAACTCATCTCCAGGGGACAGCAAATGGCAGGAAGGAGATGGGGCTCTGCAGAGGCCGCCTGTCAGATGCAAACGTGAGCACAAGCTGAGCTCCTGCAGGGCGGTGTGGGCCGTAGAGGTAGTTTTCTTAGCCACAGGCTGGAAGCACTCGTTTTAGAGGCTCCCATCCTCAAAACCAGTCCCTAGAGGGTTTAGGGGTCCACTCTGGGCCTAAACACTTGTTGTTTTTCTTTGCTACAAAGTCTGTGATTTCAGGGCTTATTTGTGTCTCTGATACACAAAGACATTCCTGGCAATGACGAGGGCATGGGACTGAGGGCTCAGAAATGGAAATGTTCCCTCTGATCCTGCAGCCACCAGCCCAGGTGATCCCTGAGGACAGAGCTGCAGTGCGAGGCCCCAAGATAGAAAGTCTCACAGAGCACAGAAAGGCATGTGTCTTGATTACGTAGCAAAAACAGAAACGCTGCTGGCATGGTTCTGAGTGGACTGATGGCCGTGAGAAGTGCGGCAGCCCCTCTGGCCAGAGCGCCGTCTTTACCCCTCCATGGTACATGGTCTGACGCCTGGAGCTGCCCTTGCCAGGTGCTGTCACTGAAGAGTGGGACGGGGTGGACCAGGTGGCCAGCCTCCCCTGCCAGTGGAGCCTGACCTTGGCCTCTCTGTCTTATTTTTCTGTTGTTTTTCCCTTCCCTCAGTTCCAACAATCTTTCAAGTCTTTTATGCCACAATGGCTGTATGCATGGGCCTGTGAGTGTGAGTAATCAACAAAAAAACTCAAATGAACCAAATAAAACAAAACTAATAGTCCGCTGTTTAAAAGATGGTTCAGATTTCACACCAGTGGCTGCTCTGCCAGCTTCTTTCTTAACTGGAATCCTGCTCACGCGAGTCTGTGTCAGATTTTCCTGGCAATTTGGTGAAGCTATTAATGCATTAATTGAGATAAACACCCTGTCGAGCTGACGCATTTGGGAGGCTTATTAAGAACAGGAAGGAGTGTGTGCTGCTCTGTGGCTCTTCCTCCAAAGTGAGCTGAGCGCTTCTTCCTTATGGAGAGGACGAAGGAAAGTTGATTAAATTATCCAAAGCCCTCATCAAAGAACCAGAAGCTTTCCGTCAGAGGCAAGAATGCTGGGCGTGCAGGTGCTTAAAAGCCACACGGAACAGGAGGACGGCAGCTGATTCAAAGTGGTATAGACTTTGGCAGCTTTTAATGATGGGGATGGACTGGAACCCCATTGCTCAGCTGGACAAAGTGACCAATTAACTATGTAGGGTCTGGTGATGAGGCCACCACACTTGGCTGCCATGGCTGTTATCTTAGGACTCAGCTCCCAGTTAACATGTCCAAATATTGTGAGATAGATACACGGTTGAGATTAGTTGTGGGATAAAACAATATTTGATGCTTTTGGAGGCTGGGAAAATATTAACAGCAGGAGCTCTGTGATTTTAAAATTTCATTATAGAGGTTTCAGCTTTCTTTTCTCTTCCCCTAATCTTCTCTCCTTCTGCTGTGAAAAGCCGCACAAAATAATAATTAGGCCGATTGTATGAGCATGGCTACTGGGGAGTTGGGGGGAGTCTGGGGACCAGGAGGCACAAAGCCAGGCAGGAGGGAGGCTGGAGGTGGCAGGAAGGGAGGGAAGACATCAGCGGACTGTAGGGTGCTTCACAAGCAGGGCCTGGGCATTGGTGGGTTTTGTGATGAAACCAGCCTCATTCTCCCCAGTGGCCACAGTAGATGGTTCTATGGTCATCGGGCATCCGGCTGAGGATGGGCTGCACCTCAGGGGACACTCCTATCCCTGTTTGTACAACCCTCTCAGGACAGGGGCTTGTGAGCTCCGAAGCAGCACATCCTTGTGCTCTCAGCCAGCTCAGCCACACAGGACTGTGGCACTGAGTCCTAGCTCATCTCCCCGCGCTCATGAAGCCACCCTCCAGGGAACTCAAGGTCTCTAAATGCAAACAAGAGAATTGAAGGTGACAAAGGCCTGTTCTGTCACCTGGTCCCTTCCCCTGTCAGAGGGAGCTGTTGCCTACAGTGTAATTTCTAGCTTATTCCCTGAGGCCATGACTGAAATACTGAGCCATGGCCCCAGGGAATCCATCCAGCCCTCTCAGAACAGGGACAGAGCTTGTCTGCTGCTGCAGGAGAGCTTGGTGGAGAGAAGGGAGGTGATTTTAATAATGATCAGAACATGCCCCCTTCTTTGTGTGGGCTTCTCACCTTCCTCCTCCACCATCCTCCCCTCTAGACTTCTCCTCCTCCTCCCCATCTTCCCGCCTTCCTTCCTTATTAGGACCCACGTACGCTGACTTGGCCTCCTCTAATTGGTACCTGACAGAAGACTCCAGGCAGACCTAGATGAAATTAAAACTTCTCCTGCAGTGATACATTTGTGACTTAAAAAGGGCTCTTCTTTATTAATTAACAAAGAATGCATAGTGATGTGGGCATGGAGGAAAGGGGTGGAGGTGTGGGCGTTGGCAGAGATTAGGGATGACTGTGGGGGCTTCTGCAGCCACAGCATGCCTTTGGGGAGGGCTTTGGCCATCTGTGCTGTAAATCTTATTAGCTGAGGATGCATCTCCCTCCTTCTCCAGGGGTACTTACCATTAGGTTAGCTACATTCCATTGTCATCATACTTGCAACTGTATTTAGACAGCAAGGTTCATTTGAGGATCGGGTCCCCGATTGCTGTGGAGGTTTTATCTGACGTCCAAGCAGGAAACCTGGGTTTGTAGGTAGTGAAACTGCCAAGGTTGCTCTCGACTGCCGCAGGGCCGGCAGTGGAAGCCACACCAGGTTCAGCGGGGACCCGGCTTCTACCTCTTGATTCAGAGCGCAGATTCTGTGCCATCCTAATAAAACCCACTTTATCAACACACAGAGTAGGGTGAAAAACATTAGTGATGATCTATCTGCACAATCAAGAGAGGGTGAGGTGCGTGCATCCAATGTGGCTAATCTCCATCATGGTTGAATGCAAGGGTGTGAGGACAGGCTCTGTCCTTCTTCTCCACTGTACGTCCAGCACACGAAATGCTGACACTAGCATTTCTACGGCAAGCCCATGTCTATCACCTGCTGTGACTTTCACAGTGACCCTGAAAGGCAATTCATGGCATCATACCTGCTTTGCAGAAGAAGACTGTTGTTTTCAAGAGGTTAAGTCACCTGCCCAGGCCACAGAGCTAAGATGTGCCAGGGCTGGTGCTCCAAATGACAGACATTTGCTTGAACTCCAGTTCTCCACAAGCCTCTGTGCTTGCTGCCCAGAGGGACACTGAACTGAAGATGCCAGTTGTTTCCTTGCTGCCTTTCTGCCCTCTTTCAGAGGGTCTTCTATGGTCCCCATGAATGGACAGATAAGTGACTCACAATTCAGGTCACTCACAGGAAGGATGACTTTCTCCACGGCCCTCTCTGCCCTGGGGCACCCCTCTGGGAAGTGGCTGATGTTGGTTTCCCTGCCATATCCGACGGAGGCATCTGCAGTCAGGACGGACACACGCTGCTCCTCCAAAGGCCCAGGAGCCACCAGTCCTCACTGGCCATCCTGCTGAATGTCTCCCTGGCATTTATCACCCAGACCTGCCTCAGCTTTGATCCCCAAAGGGGAAGACATCCCTGACAGCCCCTGCCTGCTGAGCTAGTACCGCTGATTTCAGTTCAGTGGAAATCTCCATCTCCATCCTACCCTGCAAACTACATTTGATAAGAAATCTCTTTGTTCTTCACAATATTTATTATTTAGTCATCCTCATGGATGATTGGGGCTTTGGGCCCTAATTTACTTTTCTTCCCAGCTTCTTTAGAGAGAGCAAGCAAACTAGAGAAAATGCCTTCCTGTCTGTTCAGCAAAACAAACAGACAAACAAACAAAAACCACTGGCTTTTAGCTGACAATTATTGTCCTGTCTATCCCTGGTGTGGGACTGTGAGCTTCTCAAGGTGAGGGCCATATCTGGTCATGTTCGTCTCTTTATGGGACAGACAGTCAGATTGGAGGCCTGGATTCCAGTATGGGTCCCAGCATCCTCTGCTGCATAACCTGAGCTGCCTCTGGGGGCTCAGCTTCCTCTTCAGTAGGTGGGAATTCTGGAGGGGTTGCTGTCTTCATTTCTCTCAGTGCACGGAGCTACATTTGCCAGTGAACCTAGTGTCTACCACCAAATCCAACAGCCTGGGCAAAGTCACTTTCCCGTCGTAGTCAGGCAGGCCCACTGGCTGGGTTGGTGTCAAGGCCATTCCTGTGTTAGGGAAGGATGCAAGGACTGGAGTAGAAGGTTTGGATGTTCTTTTTGCCACTGAAGGCCCATCCATAGGTGAGAACACGACCTGACTTGAGACTCGAACACAAGACCAGTTTGAATGAGTGTCCATGGGGGAGAAGCTGAGCTGGCTCCGGGCCTGGGCACTAGGCCAGTGTGAATGAACGTCCCTGTTCTCCTCCTCATAGCTCCGAGGCTTCAGGACAATCATGTGGGCTCTTTGAGCTCAGTGTCCTCATCCACAAAGTGAGGCGACTGTGTCGATCCACAGGGTGGTGGTGAAGATAAGTGGGCAGCACCCAGGGGTCCACAGGCTCCTGGTGAGGGTCACGGCTATGCACTGAGTGAGGTGTGCCAAAAGGACGCTGTGGGAGGCACATGAACTTCCAGAAAGGCCCCCTCCAGGCTGGCCGCTGTCCCCCTTGGGGTGGAAGACAGGCACCAGCATGGACCCTGGCATCTTTCCCTCTGCATGTCTCCTGAGGTCACTTCTGCTATCTTTGCAGTGAGTGACACCTGAAGGTGAGGACAGCTGTGCCCAAGCCGAGACCTGGGGACTCACTAACCTGCACTCCAGGGATAAGCCCAGCTCCAGTCCAAGCCCCGAGCTGGAAGGGCTGCGGCAGAGGCAAACCCAGACCAGCTGGGGCCTCCACCACCCGCTTGGACTTGGGCTGGAGGACCCCAATCAACAGATAGTTAGTAGTGACATCAGCCACAGGGCCACACTGCCCGTGTATCTGACAGCCAGCTCTGGAAGGAGGGCAGCCAGGTGAGGTGTGGGCAGTGAGTCCGGGGGCAGCTGTATATAAATACACTCTTGCTTTTGGTAACCATATGCTATAATTTTTCTAAGATAAAGGCCATAAAACAACAATAGAAATAATAACTCTGCTTGTTTGGCAAATCAAGAAGAACGGGTCTATTTTTCCATTTGGAGTCTTGCAGTTTAAACGCAGCCATCTTTATTCCCCCTGTCACCTAACTTTGACTGTAATAATACTGTCCCTCAGAGAGATGCCATAAACCACCTCCTCGCTTCTGAGCCAGTCACAGAATTCCCAGTATAGAGCACGAAGAGCCCAGTTTAGAGGAGGGGGGAATATTTTATGACTAGTTTGAAAATGCCGTTGCTGCAGCTATAAATTAATAAATTAAATTACTCCATATTGGGTATTGATACACTCTGTGTGGTGAAGACATTTCTCTGAAACACATTGCACACTGCAGACGGTGGGGCACCATGCCTGTGGACCACAGTGGCGACAGCCAGGGCCAAGGACAGCCTTGGCCTCAGAGCTTGGAGAAGACAGGAACAGGGTAAGAAAGAGACTACCAGGTGAGTGACATCCTTGTGGAGGTCGGAATTCCTATCACAGGGCTCTTGGCACTTTGTGGACGCCCCAGCTTAGTGGTGTTTCTCCAGCTGGGGTGCAGTGGCGCACCCAGCTCAGCCCACAGGCTTTGCCTCAGGGAGGAGCAGAGCCAGTGTGGCTCTGAACCCCATCCCCATTTCCAATGCTTAGTCTACTTCTGAGATGCTCAGGTGCTTTTTGGGGTGACCTTTGACACGTTTTAGACCACTTTTTTCCCTGAGCTTCCTACCTCTCCATTAAGTTGTTCTGGTTTAGAGGTAATAACTCTTACGTAGGCAGGAAGCCACCTTCTTAAGCCGTCTGGAGGGTGGGTCCTTCTGGGAAATGATTTATTCTTTCCAAGGGTGAGTAACCAGCCAGCTGCCAAGTGGGGTCCAACGCAGGAGGGTGGACTTGACGTCGGGTCCAGTTCCCCTGCACCCATTCAGAGGCAGGTTATTCACAGAATTCACCAAACTTTGCAGGAGCTACCACCGCATGCCCCAGAATGGGGTGAAGGTTGCTTCCCTGCCTCCTTCTTATGGTGGTTCCACGTGCAATTGGAGAGCATTTTGAGAGCTGTAAAGTCATCTCTAAGAAACCCATGGAAGGCATCCCTTTATTATTAAAAGGTGGAATGTTCCTGAAGAAAGCTCCTTTGCCCAGACCAATTCACGCAAGCAAAAACAAAGTCGGTAAACCATGCCAGAATCACACCACTAAACAAACAAAAGGCAAGAGCAGACTGACCAATTTGCTTGTTAATACAAGCTGGTGGCAAGAGTTTATAAGGGCCTGAGTCCACGTTTACAGGAACCTGGTGTTTGCTCACAGTTGGCCACTGGCCGCTGTCTGTTGGTCAAGTTGTGCAGTCCCATCAGCTAAACTCACAGGCACAGAAGAGATAATTTGCTATCTCTTGGCAAATGCCCTCACCATTTACTTTGTTGATCAACTCTCTCAAACACGATGGACTATTATTGGCCATGATTTTAAGTTATAAAAGGGCCCTAGTGATTGTCCCTCCAGACTTCCCACCCTACTGATGAGGAAGCTGAGCTCCCAGAGGCCCTGGGTCACACAGTGGAGGGTGCTGGGACCAGGACTGAAACCCAGGCCTCCAACCTGGCTGTCCATCCTCTCGGCTGGGCTTCCATGCATTGCCCTGAGCAGTTGGAATCATTTATTCACCATTCTTTGGTTCCAGACTCCAGTGTCTGTAAAGCAGTGTGCTCCTACACACAGGAACGAGAGTGTGGGGGGTGCATGTGGCCGCGAGAGCTCACTGGAAGCAAAACCCAGAGGAACCAGGCAGCTACCCCCCATGGGTGCATCGGATCCCCCTGTGTAGACCCTGGGCCCTGGGAGTGGAATGAGCTTGTTTCTGTGGTTGCTGGTGACAGCAAAAGGCCCCGCTGCCTGGCTCACCTGTTTGGTGTCCCCCATCTGTCTTCCCTTGGTGCATGGGGACTGAACTCTTGTGGCTGGGCCTCAGCAAGGCTCCATCCTTGCCCAAACACCAGCTCCTTCTTTCCTCTGCCAGTAAGCACTAACCAGTCCCTAGGGACACTGTTCAAAGGATACTCCCTGGTGGAGCCTCCTGGTCCCTCAAGGCTCTGTCCTCTGTCCCTGCTGCCACTCATCTGGCCTCTAGGGAGCCCTGAGTGCCTAGTCTTCATGGCCACCTCTGTCCCTGGAAAGGGGGCTTCTGTCTTGCCCCCCTTGTATCCTCACAGCCTGGCACCCACTAGGCCAGTGGTAAGTGCTGGACAGCATGC